>NC_041409.2:40709182-41066682 GCF_900747795.2 Erpetoichthys calabaricus | reverse complement strand
AACCACGTTAGATTTCAGCCGTTAAAACGCGCAAAAATGTCGGTACACCAGATAAATAAGCGCAACATATTTTCAGTTGTATTGTATGCTTACAATACATATAGAAATGTGTTAATCGTTAACTAATAGTATGGGATAGTGTTTTTCGACTCGCGCCTTGATTTAAACGATTCCATGTCTTGGTGGGTTTGCCTAGCTTATTGTCAATATCTTTACACCTGTTTTTAAAAGTTATTGACTGAAACGGGCTTTCACGAAAAAAGTTAGGGCTTTGCTACAGGATACACCCTCCACAAGTTAAGGAAGTAAAAATAAAAGGTACATATTTCTGTTTTATTTAAACCATTTAAGTGCGTGTAAGCATACATATTAACACATGTGCAATTAAACGTGTGCATTTACGGGGTGATTTCTTAGGCTTAAAAGCTCGCCTTTTATTAAAAAGGTAAATGCAAACTGTTTTCATTCTGAAGGGTACAAACCATGTTGGATTTCAGCCGTTAAACAAGCAAAAATGTCGGTACACCAGATAAATAAGCGCAACATATTATCAGTTGTATTGTATGCTTACAATACATATAGAAATGTGTTAATCGTTAACTAATATTATGGGATGGTGTTTTTCGACTCGCGCCTTGATTTAAACGATTGCATGTCTTGGTGGGTTTGCGTAGCTTATTGTCAATATCTTTACAGCTCTTTTTAAGACTTAATTTAAAAAGGTTTTCTTTTCTTCTTAATAATAATTTAAAAGCAGTACTTTGCCGGTGCGAAGCGCTCACTTCACTCCCTTACGGGAATCAAACCTCAGACGTCAGCGCTTGAGGCCAAGCTCATAAAATTGCGCCATGGCGTGTGGTTCGTTTATTTGACAGCATGTACATCGGGGTAATTACATTCACGGCATTCGTAGTCTGATTCACAATCTGATTGTATGGGTGGGTACCTACCAGGTAACGCTTATGGTTAGCCAGCAAGTCAGCTCGAAGTGATCACTCGAGTAAAGGCAGCTTCACAAAAAAACAGATCCTTAACAAATTGTTATTAGTATATTTTCTCTCAATTTAAAAAGGTTTTCTTTTCTTCTTAATAAAAATTTAAAAGCAGTACTTCGCCGGTGCAAAGCGCGGGGATTTGAGCGACTGACGCATACAGACATATTCATGAGTGCAGGTACTTCGGAAAGAAAGCACCGTGTAAACCTAAAGTTTAAATTAACTTCATAGACCTACAAAAGGTTGCCATTGATTTCAGGAAAGATTGCTTTTCTCCTGTACAACTATACGTTGCATTCTCAAGAGTGTGCTTGCACGGCTTGGTCATATTACAACCGGAGTGCTGAACTGACAACGTGGTATACAAACAGAACTATAACAATCGTAAAAAAAGAAAAAAAAAAAGCGAAGAACTCTTGCATTTAATAAAAAGGCTCCTTCCTTGGCGTTCGTTTATAAAACAGCGGAAAAGCTGTGTTAAGGCTGCTTCACAAAAAAACAGATCCTTAATATAGATATAGATATATATAGATATATATATGTATGTATGTCTATATATATATATATATGTAAGCTTATAAGTACTGCCTTACTTTTCTTTAAGAAAGGAAGATGTAATGATACTTGATTTAAACGATTCCATGTCTTGGTGGATTTGCGTAGCTTATTGTCAATATCTTTACACCTGTTTTTAAGACTTATTGACTGAAACGGGCTTTCACGAAAAAAGTTAGGGCTTTGCTACAGGATACACCCTCCACAAGTTAACGAAGTAAAAATAAAAGTATATATTTCTATTTTATTCAAACCTTTTAAGTTCGTATGCATAGCCCCATTTGGCTGTTTTAGTTTTTTTTTTCTTTCTTCAGTAATATTTAATCTCCTTAAAGAAAAAGAACATATGCATTTTACTTTTTTTGTATCTCTTTAGTAATATTTTAGTGTAAAAGGATAACCAGTATTTAAACCTTTTATGTTACTTTATAAAGTTATTTTACACAATGTTGAAAAATTAATAAGAAAGCTACATATTTTGGCAGCTGCTGCTTTAATTTTCAATGAAATGAAAAAAGCTCTCCAAGAGAAAACCTCAATGAAGAAGAAACAGTTTGCACTATCTAAAAAGGAGAAACCCTCATTTATAAAGGTTTGCTGCAGATGACTTAACTAAAAATAAATGAATAGTTCCTATGTGTATAATACATATTTATCTATTTGACTTATGCCTTTTTTCCAGCAACTTGCAACATCTGAGGTACAATTTGTTACATTACTTTTGTTTTTTGAGCACAGGCAGGTGAAGTGACTTCCTCAGGGTCACACAGTGGTGTCAGTACCAGGATTTGAACTGACAAGCTCCGGGTTTGCTGAAATATTACTGAAGAAAGAAAAAAAACGAAAACAGGCAAATAGGGCTATGCATACAAATGTCCATCCATCCATTATCCAACCCGCTATATCCTAAATACAGGAGCCAATCCCTGCCAACACAGGGCACAAGGCAGGAAACAAACCCCGGGCAAGGTGCCAGCCCACCGCAGGGCACACACACCCACACACACCCACACACCACGGACAATTTTGAATCGCCAATGCACCTAACCTGCATGTCTTTGGACTGTGGGAGGAAACCGGAGTACCCGGAGGAAACACAGACAGACACGGGGAGAACATTCAAACTCCACGCAGGGAAGCGAACCCGGGTCTCCTAACTGGCACCTTTCACTGCGCCACCATGCCGCCCGCATACAAACTTAAAAGGTTTAAATAAAACAGAAATATATACCTTTATTTTTACTTCCTTAACTTGTGGAGGGTGTATCCTGTAGCAAAGCCCTAAGTTTTTTCATGAAAGCCCCTTTCAGTCAATAAGCCTTAAAAACAGGTGTAAAGCTAAACTTGCAGCACCGCTATTCAATTACACTTGCCTAACGCCTCTCCTAAGGGGATATACTGTGGGATCTAGGCATCAGTCAAAGCACCAATCACAGGCCTGATTAGAAAGCGGGAAGCTGTGATTTGTTGTCTCCCTCCCATGTAACAATCACAGCCCGTGTTACAACGCACTATGTATGTATGTATATATGAAGAGGATGGATGGATGTATATGTGTGTGTTTATGTATGTGTGTATATGTATGTGTATATATATGTTGATATGTGCATATATATATATATATATATATATATGTATATATATGTGGATGTGTATATGTATATACTGTATATATATATATATATGTATATATGTATATATATGTATATGTAGATATGTGTATATATGTATATATGTATATGTATATATATGTTTACATAACCTCTTTAACACACTACTTCTCCGCTGCGAAGCGCGGGTATTTTGCTATATATATATATATATATATATATATATGTCAATGTATGTATGTATATATTTATGTCTATATTTATATATATATATATTTGCATATGTATATATATGTGTATATATATATATATATATATATATGTACATATGTATATATATATGTAGATGTGTAAATTTGTATATGTATATGTGGATGTGTATATGTAGATATGTATATATATGTATATATGTATATGTATATATATGTTTACATAACCTCTTTAACATACTACTTCTCCGCTGCGAAGTGTGGGTATTTTGCTAGTGTGTATATATATATGTATATATATATGTATATATGTATATATATACAGTATATATATATATGTATATATGTAGATATGTGTATATGTAGATATGTATATATGTTTATGTATATATATGTTTACATAACCTCTTTAACACACTACTTCTCCGCTGCAAAGCGCGGGTATTTTGCTAGTCATTTATATTTCTGAAAGCATTCTTTGTTTACAGCATATTTTAACAACTGCCTAAAACGTTTGCACAGTACTGTATATATATATATATATATACAGTAATCCCTCACCTATCGAGGGGGTTACGTTCCAGAGCCCCCGCAATAGGTGAAAATCCGCGAAGTAGCGACCTATATTTATTTTATTATTTATACATATTTTAAGGCTTTATAAACCCTTCCCACACTCTTATAAACCTTTCTCACTCTCTTGTAAACACTTCCTATGCTCTTAAACACTTTCTACATTCTTAAACACCTCAGACCAACACTGCACACTGCACACAGCGATCAGATGTCAATGTGTCTGCACTCGCTTTGTGAAGGGGGGCAGCTGAACTCACGCTGAGCAGAAATGGACTTTGTGCTGCTTCTGCCAAAATGCCTGCTTGTCGCTCTGCGCGTTCGGAAGGAGGAGTGTGTGTGTGTGTGGGTGTGTGAGAGCTGAACGCACCTTCACTCAAACCCCCCCTCCCCGGAAGCGCAGTACGCTCCTGCCACTTCGCATTGTCAAGGGGGTGGGGAGCTGAATGAACGCTAAGGAGAAGTGGACTTTTTGCTGGCTTTGTGCTGCTTGTCGCTCTGCGTGTCAATAATTTTAAGCCTGTACATCACCAATTTTCCTGTCTCACTGTCTTGTCTTGCGTGAAGTTAAAATGTTTTATAATAGTGAGATGTTTTACTCATATCCTTAGCCCAACATCCACATATCATATGTGTTAACAAAGTGTGTTTTATAAGTTTACATGTGTTTAAAGCATGTGGAATGGGTATTTTAAGGCTTAAACTATAAAAATGTTTATTTATATGGTCTTTCTATATCGCAGATTTTCTCCTGTTGCTGATGGGTCTGGAACATAACTTCCGCGATAGGCGGGCAATCACTTGTATTTAAAAACCCGCGAAGTCGTGAATCCGTGAAAAGTGAACCGCGAAGTAGCGAGGGATTACTGTATATATATATATATATATATATATATATATATATATATATATATATATATATATATATATATATATATATCTATAGTGAAGAAATCAAAATGACACAGTATAAACTTTTGGGGTTTCCGCCCCGGTTTACTGTAACATAAATCGAGTACTGTCTCCACAATACAACGCAAATGGTCACACCGGACAATGTATAAAGCAAATGAGGGAACATTTATACAGGGGGACAGGAAATTGAATTAGGAATGCTGGGAAAATTGAGATGCATGATGGGAGATAGACGTCATCATCTTGTAACTGGAGGGTAGACGGAAACCCGGAAGTATGGCAAATTTTTGTTTAGTCCAGGCTTTATTATGGTGGCGAGTCCTCACTCTGGCTGATGAGACAAGAAGAGAAAGGTTAGTGCGCTGCCGCTGTCCCTCGGCATGGGTTGTCGCGATGTGGTCTGAGTCCTTAAACTGCTCCCCATGCGCTCATGCGTGACATGACCCCCCCTCTAGCCCAGACCTAACAGGTCGGCTGGCCCGAACCGAGAGGTCGAGTGCCCGTGAGAGTGCATCCGTGTTGGCCTGAAGGTTACCCTGATGATAAGTGACGGTGAACTTGTACGGCTGCAGGTCCAAAAACCACCTGTAACCCGAGGATTCGACTCCTTATGAAGGGCCATCCACTGGAGGGCGGCATGGTCCGTTACCAGGGTGAATTCCCGACCCAGCAGGTAGTACCGCAGGTGAGTTACCGCCGGTCTAACAGTTTCCGGCTCAGGTACATCACGTGGTGTTCGACACCGTCGATACTTTGGCTCAACACGGCACTGAGGCCTGTGTCCGAAGCATCGGTCTGGAGGAGAAAAGGAAGGGAAAAGTTAGGCGTTCTCAAAATAGGTGCCGAAGTGAAGGCCTGTTTTAAGTCACTGAATGCTTGATCCGCGGCTTCATTCCACACCACATGAAAAGGGGCCTTCTTCTTTGTCAGACATATCAAGGGTGCTGCCCTTTCAAAGAAGCGAGGCACAAACCGGTGGAAGTAACTCGTTAACCTCAAGAAAGCTTGCACCTGTTTCTTGAGTATCGGATGGGGCCATTCCAAGATGACTTTTATGTTCGAGCACTGTGGTTTCACCATCCCCCCTCCTACCATGTAGCCCAAGTATTTGGCCTTGGTCAACCCAAAGAAGCACTTCCGGGTGTTGATACGTAGGCCGGCTTTCGCTAGCGTCAGGAGGATGGCGTAAACCTGTAATACATGCTCCTCCCAGGTGCCAGAAAAAATGATGATGTTATCGAGGTAGGTGGCACAATAGGACTGGTGGGGCCTTAGCATTCTATCTACCAGATGTTTGAAAGTTGCCGGTGCCCCGTGCAGCCCGAATGGGAGAACCTTGTATTGCCAGTGTCCACTAGGGGTACTGAAAGTGGTTTTATCTTTAGCGGATGCCATTAAGGGAATTTGCCAGTACCCTTTGGTTATGTCAAGTGTAGTCAAATACCGGGCCGTTCCCAACTTCTCGAGGAGCTCGTTGACTCGGGGCATGGGATAGGCGTCAAACTTGGAGACCTGATTAAGACGCCGGAAGTCATTGCAAAATCTCCAAGAGCCGTCCTGTTTGGACACCAGGACAATGGGACTGGACCACGATTGTGACTTTCTTCGATAATGTCCATGTCCAGCATCTGCTGAATCTCCAGCGCCACCTCAGCCTTTTTTGCCTCCGGGAGGCGATAAGGTCTTTCCTGGATAACCACTCCCGGGCCTATCACAATATCGTGCTGAATCAGCGCAGTCCGGCCTGGTGCTTCACTGACCACTTCCGGGACGGACAGGATTGCTCCTTCGAGCTCCTGTCGTTGGAGGGGCGTCAAATTGCTGCCGAGTTTAAGTGATATATTTTTGGAGAAAAGAGAGAGGGTGGACTCGGAAGGAGGTTGTTCCTCCCTGGTCTTCCACAACTTTAACAAGTTCACGTGATACACCTTCTCATTCGGTCGATGATTTGGTTGGCTTTCTTTAACCTCATATGGGCCCTGCCAGTGGGCCAGCAGTTTTGAGTGTGAGGTGGGCACGAGCACCAGTATGCGATCCCTCGGCTGAAATCTGCAAAGGGAGGAGTTCCTGTTATAATTCCGGGCCTGCGCTGTTTGAGCCCGAGACATGTGATCTTTTAGTATAGGCCTGATTTTATCTAATCGATTGCGTAATTGCGCGATATATTCCAACTGATTTGTGTTGGGAAGTGCCTCCCCCTCCCAACCTTCTTTTAGTAAATCCAAAATGCCCCGGGGCTGGCGTCCATATAGAAGTTCAAATGGGGAAAATCCCGAGGAGGCTTGAGGCACCTCCCGATACATAAAAAGTACTAAAGGTAGGACCTGGTCCCAATTCCTTCCATCCGTGTAGACTACCTTACGGAGCATCTGTTTAGATAGATAGATAGATAGATAGATAGATAGATAGATAGATAGATAGATAGATAGATAGATAGATAGATAGATAGATAGATAGATAGATAGATAGATAGATAGATAGATAGATAGATAGATACTTTATTAATCCCAAAGGGAAATTCACATTCTTCAGCAGCAGCATACTGATACAATAAATAATATTAAATTAAAGAATGATAATAATGCAGGTGAAAAACAGACAATAACTATGTATAATGTTAAATGTTGACGTTTACCTCCCTGGATGGAATTAAAGAGTCGCATAGTTTGGGGGAGGAACGATCTCCTCAATCTGTCAGTGGAGCAGGACAGTGACAGCAGTCTGTCGCTGAAGCTGCTCTTCTGTCTGGAGATGATACTATTAAGTGGATGCAGTGGATTCTCCATAATTGATAGGAGCCTGCTGAGCGCCCTTTGCTCTGCCACAGATGTTAAACTGTCCAGCTCCATGCCAACAATAGAGCTTGCCTTCCTCACCAGTTTGTCCAGACGTGAGGCGTCTTTCCTCTTAATGCTGCCTCCCCAGCACACCACTGCGTAGAAGAGGGCGCTCGCCACAACTGTCTGATAGAACATCTGCAGCATCTTATTACAGATGTTGAAGGACGCCAGCCTTCTAAGGTAGTATAACCGGCTCTGTCCTTTCTTGCACAGCGCATCAGTATTGGCAGTCCAGTCTAATTTATCATCCAGCAGCACTCCCAGATATTTATAGGTCTGCACCATCTGCACACAGTCACCTTTGATGATCACTGGGTCTATGAGGGGTCTGGGCCTCCTAAAATCCACCACCAGCTCTTTAAGAGTTTAAGAGTTTGGTTAAATCTTTCTACCAACCCATCCGTCTGAGGGTGATAAACAGACGTTTTAAGATGCTTAATACGGAGTAACTTGGCCACCTCCTGAACGTATCCAAAGTAAAGGGTGTACTTTGATCCGTGAGGATTTCTTTAGGTATGCCCACTCGGGAAAATAATCCTACTAATTCCCATGCGACATTTTTTGTATTAGCAGCTCTCAGGGGAACTGCTCCGGGATACCGTGTTGCATAATCCACCATGACCAATATATATTTATGGCCTCTGGCTGAAGGCTCTAGGGGTCCAACGAGATCGACTCCGATCCGCTCAAAGGGAACATCAATAAGGGGAATCGGGATTAGAGGAGCTCGGCCCCTCCTGGGAATCTGGCGTAACTGACAGACTGGACAAGACTGACAGAAACGGCGGACCTCCTCATTGATCCCGGGCCAATAAAACCGGAGTTTAATCCTCATTTTTCGTCCCCAAGGTGGGCATGTGCTATGTCGCAGACCTCCCGCCGGTAGGTTCGCAGCACTAACAGCAACTTCCATATCTCGCCTTCATGTTCCACAACTTGGTATAACAAGTCATTTTCTAGGACAAAGTAGGGTCCCGGAGGTGTGGAATCTAATGACGCCAGGTCGTCTGCAGATACAACAGCATTCCGGGCAAACTTCAGGGAATCGTCATTCCACTGTTCTCTTTTGAAAGATGCTGGCGTAGAGCGAAATTGAAAGTCTAGGCCAGCTAATTCATCAGGGCGCAGGCCCGGAGCGGCGTCCTCCGGAGGCGTAACCCCACCCGGTTGTACTTTCGGATTGGGGTCCGTCCCTGAAAGGCATCCCCCGGGCCGTCCACGTCATCAGTTGCCGATGAGCACAGCGTGGGAGCAGTTTAGAGAGACCCTGACCATCCATAAGTAGACCCAGTTTGTGTACAGGAGTAGTGACAGTTTTACCGCATTTATTTTTAGACCAATCTTGTCCCAATATAACCGGATAGGGGGGTTTGGGCAACACCGCAACTAAAAGCTGTTCTGGAGTCCCCTTCCATGTTATATAACACCTTGTGGACCTGTATGATCTGGTGTCTCCGTGCACACGTTATACTCGACTTTTTAGCGAGCCACTGTTGCGGTAAAACATAACGGTGAGCAACAATGGTGATATTGCTCCCGGAATCAAACAAAGCCATCACCGAGTGCCCATTCACCAACACCATTCCCGTATGTATAAGTGCCAGAGGGTTTGACGGCGCACAGTACCTCTCTCCTCTCGCGTAGCTGCAGTCCATTGGTTCTGCGTTGAGGGGACAGGTGGGAAGAATGTGTCCCACCTCGCCACACTTGAAACAGTGCGGTGGGGTGAGCACCCGGTCTTTTGTCTTCGCTGGCGGCTCCGTGGTGACAGCATGACGGGGGGGCTCCTGTGTGGCAACCCGTCCCTGTCGGGCCATGCAAGCAGGCTTCTCAGACCCCCCGATTTGGTTTACCGTCAGTTGTCGCTCCAAGACCTCCAGGAGCCCGTTCATTTCCCGGAAGGAATGTCTCCGGACCTGCTGGGCGAGGTAGTCCGGCATGGTGTATACTAACGCCTCACAGGCTACCTGCTCAACCACCTGGCGGGCTTGATTAACATCTGGCTGTAGCCATCGCCGAGTTTGCCTCAGAACTTAAACGCCTGGGCCCTAGCTGGAAGCTCCGGGTTGAACCGCCAGTGCCGCCATACCCTTGCCTGCTGGCCGGAGGTAATGCCGTAGCGTTTATACAACTCGGCTCTCAGGAGGTCGTATTGGGCAGCTTCCTCCTCAGGGAGTTGATGATAGGCCTGCTGCTCTGGACCCTTCAGGTAGGGAGCCAAGATGGATGCCCATTCCGCTCATGGCCACTGGTTTCATTCCGCTGTTCTCTCGAACATGGTCAGATAAGCTTCTAGATCATTGGTTTCTGTAAGGAGAACAATCTGGGGAGGTGGAGGCCGGGTGAGGTCCGGCCTCGCAGCTTCCGCGGCCGCCAACCGTCTCTTCGTTTGTCCGAGCTCCATCTGTGTGGTGGCCTGGTCCAGCTTGACCGCCTGGAGTTCGTTCACCAAGGTATTTAATACCGCATTTAGGTCCTGCCCTTCCGACATCTTCGGGCTTTATCCTGCCAACTACGCCAATCTGTGAAGAAATCAAAATGACACAGTATAAACTTTTGGGGTTTCCGCCCCGGTTTACTGTAACATAAATCGAGTACTGTCTCCACAATACAACGCAAATGGTCACACCAGACAAAGTATAAAGCAAATGGGGGAACATTTATACAGGGGGACAGGAAATTGAATCTGGAATGCTGGGAAAACTGAGATGCATGATGGGAGATAGACATCATCATCTTGTAACTGGTCGGGAACCCGGAAGTATGGCGTCTTTTTGTTTACTCCGGGCTTTATTATGGTGGCGAGTCCTCGCTCTGGCTGATGAGACAAGAAGGGAAAGGTTAGTGCGCCGCCGCTTTCCCTCGGCATGGGTTGTCGCGATGTGGTCTGAGTCCTTAAACTGCTCCCCATACGCTCGTGCATGACAATATATATATATATATATATATATATATATATACAGTAATCCCTCCTCCATCGCGGGGGTTGCGTTCCAGAGCCTCCTGCGAAATAAAAAAATCCGCGAAGTAGAAACCATATGTTTATATGGTTATTTTTATATTGTCATGCTTGGGTCACAGATTTGCGCAGAAACACAGGAGGTTGTAGAGAGACAGGAATGTTATTCAAACACTGCAAACAAACATTTGTCTCTTTTTCAAAAGTTTAAACTGTGCTCCATGACAAGACAGAGATGACAGTTCTGTCTCACAATTAAAAGAATGCAAACATATCTTCCTCTTCAAAGGAGTGCGCGTCAGGAGCAGATCATGTCACAGAGATAGAGAAAAGCAAACAAATCAATAGAGCTGTTTGGCTTTTAAGTATGCGAAGCACCGCAGCACAAAGCTGTTGAAGGCGACAGCTCACATCCCCTCCGTCAGGAGCAGAGAGAGAGAGATAGAGAGAGACAGAGTTTGTTTTTCAATCAAAAATCAATACGTGCCCTTCGAGCTTTTAAGTATGCGAAGCACCGTGCAGCATGTTGTTTCAGGAAGCAGCTGCACAAAAGATAGCAACGTGAAGATAATCTTTCAGCATTTTTAGACGAGCGTCCGTATCGTCTAGGTGTGCGAACAGCCCCCCTGCTCAATCCCTCTACGTCAGGATCAGAGAAAGTCAGCGCAAGAGAGAGAGAGAAGTAAGCTGGGTAGCTTCTCAGCCATCTGCCAATAGCGTCCCTTGTATGAAATCAACTGGGCAAACCAACGGAGGAAGCATGTACCAGAAATTAAAAGACCCATTGTCCGCAGAAATCCGCGAACCAGCAAAAAATCCGCGATATATATTTAAATATGCTTACATATAAAATCCGCGATGGAGTGAAGCCGCGAAAGGCGAAGCGCGATATAGCGAGGGATTACTGTATATATATATATATAAACACTGACACACACTTAATGTCAAGACCTTAGAATAACAAGGTTCTAGCTGTGAGTTATGGTTTTAGAATACTGAGCTTCAAAAGTTTTGACTCTCCGTTTATCAACAGTATTCAATCCTTTTCCTTTAATTTTGTTCCTATATATACAAGCTGCATTTTCAGTTAAAGGCCATACAAGTTTTATTGAAAATGTGACTCCTAAATAAAGATAAGTAAGACCCTTATTGTTGTGGACTATGTTTGTAAGTGAACAGCAAAGTCTTGATCAGGATGTTTAGTTTCCAAGCTGTTTTATCCTGTGGGATTACCGGTGAGTCAAGCAAAGTGCCATTTGTAGACGGTGTTGATACAAGTGAAGGCTCTGCTCAAATCTATCAGTTCTAGTTGTGTTAATACGCGAGTTGATTGGGCCAGGACAAATTAAAACACTCAGTATTGTCACTACCAAAAACAAAATTTTATTACTATTTATTCAGTATAAATTGAACAACCATTTCAAGAAATATTTACAACTAGCCGACGCCCGCCATAGCATACAGCGGTGTAAGAATAGGAACGGAAAACGGTGAGAAAGGAATTCAGAAATCAAGAAGAAATAAATACTTCTTGAAAGACGCAGTGTGCATATAGAATTTCCGGCCAAGCAGGATTACATGTGAATGTGATAGATAAATAAATCAGGCTTTCCGAATTTACATACTATGGCCATGGCATCCTGATAGTTTTGTTGCATGTATCTTGGACTTCCTGGAAATGTGGACGGTAATATGATCATTTTGCCTACACGAACGTTGTTATTTATAGCGTTTGCTTGCAGTGCATCTGATAGTTGGATGCGCAGATCTTGTTGATGTAATCAGAGATAGTTGAGACGTGCGCCCTCTGTTTTAACATACGCATTTACGACGTATTGTTGGAATAGTTTGCCGCTGGAGTGCAAAATACTAAATGTATTCCTCATTGCTAATCTGTACGTGCAAAATTGGCATTGAGTAAGCCTTATTCGCTTGGCGGTTCTTTTATCGGGAACATGTTTTAAATCTTTGGGCCAGCCAATGTCTCCGTAAGGGAATAAAAGTAGGTAAACCATAGGATCGCAATTCATATTGAGCGTGAAAATCTGTTTACAGGAGTTGCCTATGGGATAGATGCAAATGTCCCTTTCGGCAGGCGGTTCGCCATCTTCTCCGACAAAAAATCGATGCAACATCAGTGTGACATGTCGGGGCATTGTATCGTCGTAAATCCTGCCTAGGGGTTTCCTTGAAAACCATTCGTACAGATGCTGTTGGATTGGACTGAGCGATTTCATGCATGTCTTTGTATGATTTAGCGAAGGGGTTGATGGTTCTGAGCATGGAATCTAGCTGGAGAAGCAAATTTTCGCTGCATGCACAGTTTGCTTTATTTTATAAGCGTACTTCAGTAGCTTGCGCTGTGTCAAAACATACAACTGTCCATATCCTGGAGAGGTAGAAGTGTTAGCGTATAGTGGAGAGATTTGGTGATAAATTTGCCCGTGTATTTTAAAACAGTATGGTCCGTGGCCAGGAGGTTGAGTTATCTGTGCATCCATGGAAGCAAACGCTAGAGAAGGGTTGTATTCTCGAATGTGTTCATGATCATTTTTAGCTTCTGATGTTTGCTGTGTTAGAAGCTGTTGTAAAGACACAGGTGGCTCCCGCAAGGGTGGTAAAGCTACTTTACTGTTGTGGCAGCACCTTGAGTACTTGTTGGATGTATTACGTTCAGCAGGCCAGTATAGTGCATGACATGGAAAACAACAAATAGGAATCGAGAAATGCTGTGTCGGCTGCGTGTGGGCGAGGCCGGTTTTGAAGTGAAAGCAGGACGAACCAGAAGAGAAATATATATAAGAGATTAACAATAAATGATGGGTCAGTTGAATTGAAAGAAAAATTAATATTCTTTGTGCATTCTAACAAACAGACTGATCGAGGAATATACTAAAGCATGCCCACTTCTATATATTACAGCATATATAAATAATATGTAATGAGGCTAGACATGTTTGCTTGTAATGTTCAAAAAAGTAATAAAACTGTACAATGCAGTTATAAAAAAGAAAAAATGCAGATGGCATGAATTGGCTAAAACAGATACACAGACAATTTCAAATGTACAGAACTTAATCAACAAAGTGTTCTTTATTATTTACATCAATAGTTAAATCAAATATACACAACTCTATTATGCACAGTCAGTTTAACAGTCAGAAATAAAAAATGCCAAAGACAAATAAAGCCAGTGACATGTTTATTAGAGAATTGGCTGATATGGAATCCCAAGTTGAAATGCCTCAGTGATGCTGTCTGTCTTTGGTACTCCAACAGCTGAAGCACAAGTTTGTCAAACTCTTCTCTTTCACTTAAAAAAAAAAAATTACTTTCACCAATACTAAAAGTGTATTAATGCGTATTTTAAGTTTCACTTTAAACATATGTTTACATTTACAGTGGTACCTCTGGTCACAACCGTAATTCGTTCCAAAACTCTGGACGCGACCCAATTCGGTCGTGACCCGAACGTAATTTCCCCATAAGATTGTATGTAAATACAATTAATCCATTCCAGACCATACAAACTGTATGTAAATATATATATATTTTTATTTATACCATAGAATGCACAGTGTAATAGTAAACTAAATGTAAAAAAACATTGAATAACTGAGAAAACTAACATTGTAAGAGTTTGCGCTAGACCCTTATGAACACTTTAACACTGTAAACACTTTTTTATGAGTTTTAAGCACAGGGAAAAATTAAATGCCACTTCTCTTGCGAAACTTTTCAAACCATCCTCTACTGGCTTTAAATTCCTCACCTTCGCCACTCGAAAAAGGATTTTTTTTCAGCAAATCGCCATGAATCTTCCTGGCTTTCTTGCATATGATCGGCTCGCTTACGCTATCCCTTGCAAGTTGCTTCTCATTCAATCACACTAGCAACAGTTTTTTCACCTCTTCCAGCACTTGAGGCCTCTTCTTGGTTAACATTATAACTCCTTTTGCAACATCAGCTCCTTTGTTAGGCTCTGTATATGCAAACAAAAGAAAATGGTAAACGGAGAATGGGAAATCATTGGCGCGTACGAACGTGCATAGGGAAACTGGCCGGCAGTGTTTTTGTTCGCCACCAGAGCGTGTTGTCATGAACAGATGCAAAATTTTGGCAAACTTTTTGATCATAACCCAATTTGTACGTGTTCAGAAATGTTTGTGACCAGAGGTTCTACTGTATATTGTTTTAGTTTATATTCTTGTCTAAATTCACTACAAATAAAATGATATTCTGATTAACAGAATAATGATGCTGAAAATAAAAAGAAAGGACTGTCTGCTCCCCAACACCACATGACGTACCACTCACTGTCTGCTGGTCCATCAATGAACAGACCTTCTGCTTCTTACTCATAGAGACACTCTCTGTACTCATTAGAGATTCACTGAAGACAAATGAGCATCTGGCATCAGCACATCCAGAATGATGAGAACTCGGGGTGTCGATCATTTCAAAAGTGCCTACGGCTCTTGACAGAACTTCATCAGGTAGTTGTAGAGGCCATCTGTCAGCTCCTCATCTTCTACTGTATATAACATAGGTCATTACCTGGTGACCTTTAGGATCTTCATCATTTTTAAACCATTTGGATGACACCTTTTCAGATACAACAGCCTGTTGGACAAGCAAATACAAGAGTTTGGTGCTATAAAGTCATCATTTGCTACAGATTACAATAACAAAGTTTTACTTGTTATCTGAACTAAGTTACCAGTAAGTGATCATCTGCTCCATGGCCCTTTATGATGAACTCCAACAGTTTTTCATGTTGAGTCCTCCTGGAGGCCCTGCTGATCTCTGCAGCCCCTTGTTCTCGAGTCAGCTGCCCCACTGCAGCCACTGCTCTCCTACATGGTGGACACACACAAATCAATACATCAAATTGTCACATGTAGTATTTGTCTTGTGCAAGCTGTCTGGTTTGGGTCTGAACACTCCTGTTTTCTCATAAAAGTGGACACTTTGGAATAGAGTTCAAACTGTGAGAATTACTCTGTGGTTCACTACAAAAACTCTCATTCATGGTTATCTCAATAGTTCTTTAGAATACATCAGTTATTTCAGAGTATTATGAATACACCAATCTTGACACTACCTAAAGTAATATGCAAGTCACAGGCATGTCATCCTAAGATAAAAAGGATAAATACAGTGCTGTCCACTATTATTGGCACCCCTTGTAAAAATTAGTAAGAAGGGTTAGAAAAAAAATCCCTTTTTTCCAAAGAAATGTCATCTTCCACTGAAAAAATTAGAAACATCTGACTTTTAATTGAAACAATTTAATTCAAAGAAAAACAAAGCCCTCATCAAGAAATATATATTTTTAAAATTAACATTTTTATAAGGAGTGTCATTTATAGTGGAGGGCACATTAAATGAATGCCACAATTAAAGGTATGCCACATATGCAGAAAAAAAAATATATTACCAGCATCACTGATTGACAGTAAAATCAAAGGGTTCCTCCATGGTCAGATAAAGAACACACTGAGAGAGAATAAGAGAAAAAGTACTAAAATCATATACAATCTAAACACAAATGTAAAGTTACATAAAGCTTACAGTTAATATTCAAATACCGTCAATGTGTCTATTCCACAGTCTACTGAACCAGCAGGGATGTCCTAGGAAAAGAAGGAAAGAAAAAAAAAAGATACAAGTGAAAGTCAAACACTACAAGTGAATTATGAGTTTAACAAATGGTTGTTTGCAATTTACCTGATTTTTCATTAACATCCAATTTCCAGAAGATATTCTTGTATCAAGCTGGCTGATGTGAGCGCTCAAGTCGAAATCAACAACGGGAGTCTAAAACCAATTTTAATAAAAACAATTTCTTTATTCTTTTATTCTTGGTGCCACCCCCGCTCAGCTAACTGATTTGAGTTTTGGGCAGACTGGAAAAAGAAAAAACTGTTCACACTTTTATCACCTAGCTTGTTCATTAGCCAAAGAGAGAACAGAAAAAAACATAACAGTTCAATGTGAGGTCATCCATAAATTAGGGGACATCTTAATTTATGACATTGGAGTACTGAAAAACAAAGCAGTACCAGGCGCCTACATTATCTAAAGACTGTAACCTTCTCAGTACCCACACAAACCCATTTTAAGCAGTTTTCTTAAAGTTCATTGCATTAGTTATAAAGAGATTACATTCTTATAACTTTAATATCTTCATTAGATTATATTTGTTTGACTAGATTAATAATCCTTATTTATTAATTCATAAGTGACTTCTTTTCTTATAATATTAAACAAGAGTAAAGAAAGATCACACTGATTTATAATATCACAGGGTGTTCTGTTAATATCAAGAGGTTAGCATTTTCACATAGAAGAATTAAATCAGTCTCATATTCTGGGCATAAACATAATTCCTTTCCTACCTAAATGCAGATCAAATCATATAGAAATATAAAATCATATAGTTCTCTGCAGCATGATTAATACAAAATACAGTCATTGGTATTTTGTGAGTTAAATACTTATAATCATCTGCGGTGGGCTGGCTCCCTGCCCGGGGTCTGCTTCCTGCCTTGCGCCCTGTGTTGGCTAAGGTTGGCTCCAGCAGACCCCCGCAGCCCTGCAGTTAGGATATAGCAGGTTGGATAATGGATGAATAGATGGATACTTATAATCATTACAGTTAATTATGTTTTTTCTGCGTTCTCAGTTCCCCCCTTTGCACATAAAATGTGCATATTAAAATGATCAGACCCAGTCATCGGGTACAGTATCCCCATATTCAGAAGGAGGTGAAGATTCAGGAAGTAAAGGGTTATAATCGGGGTCCTGGGAATTGTGGGCATGGAGAAAATAGGCTTTTGTGAGAGATGTGTTAATGAGCCTCTGAAGGAGGCTGTGAATACAGGGGATGAGGCAGCAACCACAGAGCATGAAAATTGCCAGTGAAATAAGGATAGTTATGAGAATAGTTTTAATCCAACCAGCCCAAGAACCAAACCAGTCTTGGAAGAAATCATGGAAAGAGTCTGGTGTTCCTGAGTTTTTTGCTAATTCTATAGACAGGGAAGTGAGATCAGCTAGGGCACGGGTGACAGAACCATCCGGGGCAGTGTTATTAGCAATAAAGGTACAGCAAGCATCACCAAGCATCATGCAGACACCCCCCTTTTCTGCCAACAGCATATCTAAAGCAATTCGGTTCTGCCAGGTCATTAGGGAAGTTTTGTAAAGCTGTTCATGTATGCCATCAATAGCCTCACGGGTGAAGTTCAGGAAACGTTGTTGGTTATAATACAGATAGTTTATCCAATCTACATTTTTGTTAAGGGTTGACCCCCATAAGAAATGGGATTCTAATGCTGCAGCCAAAGGGTCGCGCAACTCTGTATTGGCTTGGAACTCCCCTAGGGTTTCCAAATCTGTCAATATATACACCTTCACCATGGATTGAGAGATCACGTTTAGGTCGATGGGGTTTAGGTTCAGGGATATCGTCGAGGGGTAGCAAGTGGAAGGGCATAATCAACTAGACTAGGGTGCAGCGACCTTTCCAGTTTGAGGGTAGCGTTGGAAGGAGGAGATTTTTCTGACACATCCACCAGATGTCAGCTCGCAGCGTGTTCTGGGAGGTAAACCAGATTACTGAGATGTTAGAGTGACTGGAAGTATGGCCAGAGACATCGAATGTCTCTTGACACCAGTGAGTGGGTAGCTCACCTTGATTATTTGTGGCATTGAATCCATGAATATGGGTAAAGTAAGTATAGTTTGCTTTGTAAGCATGGTACATAGGGGGATTCATAGAAGGAAGGGGAGGAAAAAGTTTATGCATTGAGGTACATAAAGGATCTTCAGGGGGAGTTGGGGAGGAATAAAGCTGTAGGACACAAGTTAGACCTGCAGGTTCAGAGGGGTCGGTCAGGGGAAATGGAGTTGTGGCCAGATGCGATCGAGCAGTGACTCAGGCATAGGAATTAGACTGATTGACATGTCTGGCTGAGTACAATACCCACTGTAGCCAACGGTTTTGATCACCATATCCAGTCTTGACTGTGAAAGTGGAGGGAAGAGAGGTAATGTTAAGATATTTGATTGGGTTTTGTAGGGAGTTATCAGAGATGTGGGTGGAAGAGGAGGTGTCATTCTCAGGGGCAGAATAGACATGAAAATGGAGCTGTCCTATTGGGTCCTTCCCAGAGACACGGGCCCCTAATATATATGTTCCTTTATCATGATATGAGTGATAATCAAAGGATTACAAGTTCCTACCATACATTCATGAAATGGAGTAAACCCTGATTTAATTATAGAAAACCTTGTTTTTAAATCATGTTCCTGGGCTTCTCGTGGATTATACCCCCAGTCCTGGTTTCCAGTGTATGAAAACACATCACTCCAGCTTGAACATTCAGACAGGCTGGAGGAGAAGCTTGAATCAGATTTATACCCAGGTCGAGTCACACAAACGTATTTTTCAGACCATCTCCATTTGTCTTGTCTGTCCAGTGCGCAGGGAACAACCGAGCAAAAATCAACCTGTATGAGGATGTTTTCCCTACTTGGTAAAGTTAGTGTGGGAAGGTCCCCATGAATTTGTTGTCCCATGTTCGAGGGGACAGAAAAAGTTATTAATAACAGGACTAAGACTGCCATTTTTTGCAATGTGAGATGTGGATCCAGGCAGGAAGTCCTTCAACTTTAATGGCGTGAGGTGTAGATAACAGCACCTGGAATGGTCCCCTCCAGCGAGGTTGATGCCAATGTTTCCTTCGGGTGTCTCTGACCAGTATCCAGGTTCCAAAGGGTATCTGGAACTCCGTCGGTGGGGGACCGGTCCGCCAAGCCTTGTTAACCTGTTCGTGGACTTCCTTCAGGGATGCTCGGAGACCTGTAAGACTGGAGAGAAGATCATTGTCCACAGTATGCAAAGTGACATTTCCAATAACCATGCCAACGGGCATGGGATGTCCAGTTAAAATTTCAAATGGCAACAGTCCTGCCGATGTGTCCTTCCTCTCAACCCCATCAAGACCAGGGGTAGAACATCTGGCCAGGTTAAGTTTACCTCCTACCTACAATACCTCCACTTTGGGGGTGGTATTTGCAGTAATGATGTACATCTATCTGGAGCCAAGTAGTCAGGTCATTTATTACAGAATTCACAAAATGGGTACCGTTATCAGTCTGCAGTTTCTGTGGTATTCCCCATCTTGGAATAATTTCTTTTATTAAAGCTTTAGCCACAGTTTTTGCATCAGCATGTTTAGAGGGGAAAGCCTCTACCCACCGGGAGAACACTTCAACAATCACAAGGCAACATCGATATCCTTTGGACGGCGTTAGTTCAATGAAGTTCATTTGGAGATGCTCAAATGGACCCACTGGTTTCGGGGTAACGGCGGGACTTAGCTGAGTTCCTTTGCCTATATTGTACCTTTGACATAGGGCACACTGTCAGCAGAATTGTTCAGCATATGCAGAGAACCCTGTAGTTTCCCAATGTCGCTCGACATCCTGAGTCATAGCATCTTTTCCTGTGTGATCCAGGCCATGTGCGATTTTTGCCATTCCTGGAAAAGAAGCTTTTGGGAGGAAAGGTTTGTTAGTTTGCTTATGGGTCCAGACCCCAGCAGAGAGGGATCCTTCTATGGATCACTTTATCCTTTCTCAGTCAGTGGCAATGCTCTGTAAAGAAATAATTTGATTATCAGGGTCTTTGTCATCCTTCTGTTGTAATAAAGAGACTGGTGTGTTATTATAGGCGGCATGTTTAGGAAAGTGATCAGCCAGTTTGTTTCCTAGACTGACTGGGTCTCGTTTCCCAGTATGGGCTTGGCATTTAACTATTGCCAGGTTTAATGGTTTTGTTATAGCTTAGAGAAGGGATTCCACTAATTTCTGATGTTGTATGGGCTTACCAGTACTGGTTTTGAATCCCCTTAATTTCCATAATGCCCCATGGTCATGGCAGACTCCAAAGGCATATCTGGAATCTGTGTAAATGGTTATGACCTTCCCTTCGGACAACTGGCAAGCTCGGGTGAGAGCTATTAGCTCAGCTACTTGTGTGCTTAAACTAGGAGAGATTCGATTTGCTTCAAGTAAGTGGTCTCCTTTGACCACTGCATAACTGGTGGAGAGTGTCCCATCGTCCAATCGCAAGGAACAACCGTCCACATAAAGTACTTCTCCTGTTTCTAGTGGGGTTTCCTGGAGATCCAGCCTGGGTTTCAGGGCCTTTGTTATCTCATCATGGCAGTTGTGTGGTTCCCCCTCTTCCTCAGTGGGAAGCAGGGTAGCCAGATTCAGGGTTGAGCATCTTTCAATAGTGACATTTGACATGGTACAGAGTACATTTTGATAGTGTATTGCCCTTGCAGTAGTGAAATGTCAGGTTTTGGCCTGGACTAAGATGGAGTGAACAGTGTGAGGCACTTTTACTGTTGGGGGACTCATGAGTACGATATCTGTGCTTGCCAGGACAGCCTCCTTTGTTGCTGCTACTGCTCTAAGACAAGTCGGAAGTCCCATAGCCACTGGATCCAGTTTTTTTGAAAAATAAGCTACTGGCCTCTGTTTTTCTCCATGGAGCTGTGTTAATACTGCATTCATATATACCTCCTTTTCGTCCACGAAGAGAATGAATGGACGAGAATAGTCAGGGAGTCATAAGGCAGGCGCAGAAAGTAGTGCACTTTTTAAATCACATAGAGCCTTCTCAGCCTGCTCATTCCACTGTATGCGGCCAGAAAGAGGAAGGTTGGCAGTGTTAACTAGATTTTGTAAGGGCTGTGCTCTTTCAGAAAAATTTAGGATCCATTGTCGACAATAACCAAGAATGCCTAGTATAGACATAACCTGTTGTTTTGTGACCGGTCTTGGAAGATTTTGGATGGTGGTTATGCGGTCTTCTGACAGAGCTCTGGTACCACAAGTGATGTCATGCCCCAAGAACTTGACAGTGGTTTGAATTAGCTGTAGCTTTGTCTTAGAGACTTTGTGGCCATTTTCCGCAAGATATCTTAATAATAATTCCGTATCTTGTGTGCATGCTTCCTCTGTATCGCTACAGAGCAATAAGTCGTCAACGTACTGTATTAATGCACTTCCCCTGTTAGGCCAGAAGCCTTCCAGGTTTTGAGCAAGCGACTGTCCGTATACACAAGGAGCCTCTGTATAACCTTGTGGAATAACGGTCCAGGTTCAGCAGCGATTTTGAAAAGTAAAAGCAAACCAGAATTGCGAATCAGGGTGTACAGGAATAGAAAAGAAAGCATTTGCGAGGTCAATAACTGAGAAATAACTTGCAGATGGAGGGATTGTAGACAGAATAGTGGAAGGATTAGGCACGATCGGTGCTCTAGGAAAGATAGCAGAATTGACTTGTCTGAGATCTTGGACGAAGCGCCAAAATCTATCCGCTTTCTTTACTGGCAGAATGGGAGAGTTGACAGGAGAATACTTAATAGGAATAATAGCTCCCCGTTCAACTAAGTCTTTGTGTACAGCAGCAGTTCCGAGTTCAGCCTCGGGAGAAAGAGGATATTGTGCACGATGAGGACGGAAGGATGACTTTGGGAAAACCACTACGGGTTCACAATTTGCGATCCTGCCAAAATCATTTTTTCCCTGAGACCACAGAATGTCAGGAATTGTAGACAGCCAAGGAAAAGAGTCTGTAAGGAATACAGAGAAGGAGATGAGTGACAGAGGGAACGAACGACTGGCAGGTCGATTTGGATTGACACCTTAGTAACCAGGTGATCAGGGGTGTCAAACATTCCTGGTGCGACGAAGTTCCAATCAGTCCTATTTTGACATTGTTTAACCCAGTCCCCAATTTCAATCCATCGAGTGGTGTTAGACTTAGCCAGGGAAACATGGGGGACTGCACCTCCTAGATAGAAACTGTTCTGTAAGTGCGTGAGGTGAACTGAAGCAGCAGCTTTAGTGGGTGAGATGAAAATGCAAGGGATGTAAAAACTCTCTTGGCAAGTAGCTGAGGAGAGAAACGATTCTAACCAAGGAATGTCAACTTCAGTGGGGAAATATTGGGCAGTACAGTGGAGAGTGTCGGGGACTTGAAGGTTGGGAAAAATGCAGGAAGGGAATGTATGGAGGGCTTTAAGGAGGAGGGTATGTGGGGAGATGTTTAGGGTCCAGGCAGCAAAAGAAGGGCAAGAGGGTTGGAGAGTTTGGCACAGGAGCTTAGGAATGGAGCAATAGAATCCTTGTTCAGATAAAGAGATTGAAACAGACAGTTTAGTCAGGAGATCTCTTCCTAATAAGTTAACTGGACACAGATGATTTAAAAGGAATTGATGTGTCAAAGGTGAACTATCAGTGGAAATTTGAACTTGAAGGGGCTTGGGTACTGATAGAGTATGAGGTTGTCCTGAGGCAGTGAGGACCTTCACAGTGTCTTTCGAGGCAGGGACCTCCAACAAAGATAAAGTTGAGCGAGTAGCTCCAGTGTCCACAAAAAAAAGTCAGTTTCCTTGCCATTCACTATCAAAGTCAGTAAAGGGTTTGCATCAGCATGACGGGTGAGCAAGGGAAACTGGAAAAAATGGCTGGGGGTCCCTGCTAATTCCTAGGACCAGGGAATATCACTGAGGTGGTGGAGGTGGACGCTTGTTTGGGCAGTTGCGTCTGAAATGGCCATGTTCACCGCAGTTGTAGCAGGTATAAGGTGTGTGAGACTGTTCTGTTGAGTTAGGCATCTGGGTGAACAGGTTGGTGGGCGTGGAGGACTAGAACCCACGTCCCCTTCCATGTCCTCTCCCTCGGAAGGAATTGCCACGGTTACAGCCTTGGAATCCTCTGCCCCTGTTCGTTCCCCCGGTGTAATACTGAAGGTGTGCCTCTATCAGTTTAGTCTGCATATCGGTTTCTTTTTGTTTACATTGTCTCTCAGCATGCTCTGCATGGCGTTTCACTTCTTCAAAAGTAGCACTTTCCCAGCCTATGCAGGACGTTCGGACTTTGTTCTGTATGTCGCTTCTTAATCCCAAAACGAAAGGGGGAATAGCAGCGCGGTTTCGATCTTCGCTGTCTTGCAGACCAGAATGATTAGCCATCAGGTCTTGAATTCTGTGAGCCCATTCATCGACCGTCTCATCTTTCCGCTGCTTGGCAGCCGATATGAGTGACCAGTCTGTTCCCTTTTTATATTTTCCTGCAATCGCGGTCTTTAATAAATCCCATTGTTCTAAAAATTGGGGCTCTTGATTATCGCGATTCAAGGATTCATCCCCTCTGGTCGCATGATTTACTGTTGCCCAGGTGGTGCCTAGCTTTCGGCGCAGCACTTGCATCCACTCTGCAGCATTTGGCTTATACATGTCGTCTAACTGCTGAAGCGATTCCACGAATTTTAAGCCGCCGACTCCCTTGGGATCTGGCAGTTCAGACGCCACATCTTTTAATGTCCCAATTGGATTGGATGTCCCAATTTCGATGTATCATGACAGTGGTAGGATTATTAGCTCCTGCGGGTTGATTGGGGTTGTGCCTGGGGTTGGGGACTTGTATTAAAGGACAAGAAAACTCGGCTCCGGGATTCTGATGCATTGGGGAAATGAAGCTGAATCCCGATTGGGAGCCTGTGCGGGCTTGTGCTGTGTGGCTTCTTGTATGGCTAGAAATCGGTGATTGGAGTGAAGTATGTGGCTGGGATTTAGTATTGCCTACAGGCCGGGCGCCTCGGTCTTCGTCATCCGGGTCTGAATGAGAAGACGAGTCATAATGAAACAGTGGATCCACTCCGGGTGGATCATCGGCTACTAAAGGAGCCGGTGAGACATTTGGAGCAGGTGGGAGTTGATAAGGAGGTTTGGAGTGAATCATTGGGTAAAGGGGATTCTTTTTATCCAATTTCTTTCACCTGTTGTCTGAATCTGGCTCTGTCTTAGTCTTTTGTAATGCTAGCAACATCTCTTCTTTTTCTTTTCGGGTCTTAACTTCAGCAGAAAGCGTCTCATTGCGCTTCTGCATTGCCTCAATTGCCCGATCTTTAATTACTAGTTCCCATCTATCAAACATATCCATCCTATAGGGACCCCTTTGGCAGCAGCTTTGTGTGTTTCTGCATAGGCTTTTTCTAATTTCTTGGATTTCTAAAATATCCCCAGTTCCCTCAATTGGCCATCTACCACCGCTTTGTTTATTCTAATTTTTACACGCTTTCTTAAAGTCTAACCCTGTTTTCTTTTCCACTCATTTTCTAGGTGATCCTCCCTTTGGACCCTTACTGGGGGTTGGTAAGCCCTCCAAAAATAATCCTTCCAACAGAGACGTTTGATTTCCTAAAGGGATCTTGACCGGTTTACTATTTGTTTTTCCCATTACTGGATAGCACCAATACTGCAAGGTATCAGGTTACAGCCCCTGCGGTTTTCTGCCTCCGGTCCCTTCTGCTTCCGGGATCACTATCTGCTGCTTCGTGGCTGTAGCGGACTAACAGTCTTGCTCACTACTGAGTCTGGGGCTTCGACTTGTCAGAGCCGACCCCTTCTTCAGTCGTCTAACAGCTGGTTACCACTTATGGTGTCCACAGCAGATTAACCCGTTGGAGCAGGAATATGACCAGACCGTGGAGGCTAGAGTCTCGCCCTCCCGCAACAGTGCTTTGATGTCCCGCCTGTGAGGTGTTTCCCTCTTATCTATTCTTCCCACTCCCCGCCTTATTTTATTTATTTTTCCGAGCCGGTAAAAGACTCCGTCCCATTCCAGGGAGCGTACTAACTAAGCATTTTCAACACCTCACTTATTCGGCGCCCAGATCAAAATTTCTACTTTCTGTTCTTCCAACCCCTTCTTTCTTTATTATTTCTTTCAATTCCTAGGGGCGTACTCACTAACTATTCTGGCACCTTTATTTCCGTCCGGAGGTGCCTTAATCGGCTAAGACTATCTTTCCCAGTCAAGAAAACCCCAGGTACTCACCAAGAATTTTCCTCCCGTCTGGAAGTTCCCAGTTCACTCGACTCTCAGGAAGAATCAGAGGAGGTCAAGAGCTCCCTACGCAGGATTCCCCTGAGGCAGGCCAGTCCTAACTTTTTCCGGAGATGGTCCTCCCGACTCGGCCGGTGTCGGTCCTTTTACCGGTCCTCTGGACGATCCCGCTCAAGGAGTCGCTTGGCCGTCTCTGTCCTCACACGGGGTACCAAAACTGTGAGAGCTGAAGTCGAAATCAACAACGGGAGTCTAAAACCAATTTTAATAAAAACAATTTCTTTATTCTTTTATTCTTGGTGAGAGATTGTGAGACTGAACCCCCCGCTCAGCTAACTGTTTTGAGTTTTGGGCAGACTGGAAAAAGAAAAAAACTCTTCACACTTTTATCACTTAGCTTGTTCATTGGCCAAAGAGAAAACAGAAAAAAACATAACAGTTCAATTTGAGGTCATCCATAAATTAGGGGACATCTTAATTTATGACATAGGAGTACAGAAAAACAAAGCAGTACCAGGCGCCTACATTATCTAAAGACTGTAACCTTCTCAGTACCCACACAAACCCATTTTAAGCAGTTTTCTTAAAGTTCATTGCATGAGTTATAAAGAGATTACATTCTTATAACTTTAATATCTTAATTAGATTATATTTGTTTGATTAGATTAATAATCCTTATTTATTAATTCATAAGTGACTTCTTTTCTTATAATATTAAACAAGAGTAAAGAAAGATCACATTGATTTATAATATCACAGGGTGTTCTGTTAATATCAAGAGGTTAGCATTTTCACATAGAAAAATTAAATCAGTCTCATATTCTGTGCATAAACATAATTCCTTTCCTACCTAAATGCAGATCAAATCATATAGAAATATAAAATCATATAGTTCTCTGCAGCATGATTAATACAAAATACAGTCATTGGTATTTTGTGAGTTAAATACTTATAATTATCTGCGGTGGGCTGGCTCCCTGCCCGGGGTCTGCTTCCTGCCTTGCGCCCTGTGTTGGCTGATATTGGCTCCAGCAGACCCCCGCAACCCTGCAGTTAGGATATAGCAGGTTGGATAATGGATGGATAGATGGATACTTATAATCATTACAGTTAATAATGTTTTTTCTGTGTTCTCACTGAAAGGAACAAATATAAATGTCACTTGTAATTAAACTGAAAAGGCTCTGTGAACATTGCGACTGTCAGTCTGAGTCACATACAATTTAGTGGCGCACTGCCCTTTGCAGGAAAGTCTTTAACAATTTAGAAATGGCAGGCATCATCTGCACAAAACTACCATGAAATTCTATTAAAATTGACGGTACAAAAACATTGCAGATTATTTGGTATTACAATTTAGACACATTACTCCAACATAAGGAACTAAACTGAAAAGAAAAAAAGGTAATATCGTACACCACTGTAGTCAATCTGAACTTTATCAAAAGCCTACTTCACGACAGAATAACTGATCAAGCGTTTCCTAGATGCTTGTAAAAGTTTTTTTTTCGTTTTCCATGCACAGTCAAGGAATTCTCGTGGAACTTGCCTTGTGAAATTTGAAGAGTTCCCAGTACCGCTGAGTGCCACCACCACTTCAGACACTGAATATAAATCAATTACTACAGCGAAAATGATTATTATTAATACAAACGTAAAGGTTCATGGTACTGTACAAACATAACCATGCAAAACAAAGTTATTAAAAATACGAAAAAACTGCAAATTTCAAACATTTTCATTTCGAAGCACACTTACTTCCATTGTCAAAAATACGAGCAATTAGTTTCGTCGCTTCTTCTTTTGTCTAATGGAGTTTCATCACCGCAACTTCTTTTTTGTCTCCTTTTGTTTAATGGAGTTTCGTCGCTTGGTACAATGGCAGGTTATTTAAGAGGAAACTCTATGAGGCGGAACATCAAAGAGGTAGGGATCACAAACTGTGAAACTTTTGGTTAAAGTTACACTTGATAGACAACTTCTAACGGTGATAATTGGACAGGTGAGTTTTTGATCGTCATAGAGTACCAATAATTTCATTCGTCAAAGTTCTGAATTAGCACAATATGATTTGCTGTAGTCAAATTTGATTCAGTTATCCCGCCTTCAGATCCGCTTATAATGTCTCCGGTCTGCAGCAATACCAGCAGAAGAACATACTGCGAGTGAAATGGGCTTAACTTTTTGCAATCCATTTTTTTTTTTTTTTACTGTCAATCATTTGATTAGCCACTTACATATTCATTGTGCTGTCAATCACATTTCAATGCAGCAAATTGGAGAAAACTATTCAAGGAGTGGATGTAGAGAGGGGTGCACTCCTACAAGTACTTGGGGACAGGTTGGACTGGTCTCGGAACACAGAGGAACTCTCATTTCTTTGAACACTATGTGGGAAGTGACATCCTTCACATCTTCTACAACTCTGTGATAACCAGTATGGTGTGCTGAGCTGGTAACTTCACTTCAAGAGAGACCCACCAAATTGTCAAGCTGATTAAAAGGAAAGACTTATTTATGGGACACACTCTGGACCCTCTGGAGGTCATACAAGAGAATTAAAACAAAACTGAGTGCCATTATGAACAATGTTACACATCCTGACACTGAGGACTTCCAGCCAACAAATTATTCAGTTGAAGTGTGTCAAGAAACACAACTGGGGCTTCTTTATACTAACAGCAGTACAACTGTATTGTGTCAAGTTAAAAGTTCTCTATCTTTTTAGTTTTGCTTCTTTTTGTCATTCGGGTGGTGGTTAAGAACATAGTGTGTGTGTGTTTCTGTCTATCTTTCTATCTATCATATTGCAACAGCACTGGACAGGTCATATCAGAAAAGGATGAGTCGCCAAAAAGAGTGAGCTGGCATTGCATCATTTATAGCAGGAGCGCTTGTAAAAACGGCAGCTCTGCACAGTCACAGGTGCTTTTTTTCAACTACTGCGGCAAAAGGCAAGCAGTCCTTTAAAGGATAGTACGTCACCTCAAAGAACCACAAAAAGTGCAGAGAGTCCATCCATTGAGGCCCTCAGTGCACATGCTACAATGTATAATTAATTCATCGATCTGTCTGTTATCTATCTATCTATCTATCTATCTATCTCTCTATCTATCTATCTATCTATCTATCTATCTATCTTTCTATCTATCTATCTATCTTTCTATCATATAGTGCCTATCCTACCTGTCTGTCTATCTATCTTCTGTAAAAAGACTAATTTTCCCTTGGGGACATATAAAGTTGTATTTATCTCATCAAGTTTCATGTATGAGTGATGCCTCCACAGCCTGCATGGCACTCCCTACCATTGGTGTGAATGGCACACGGGTGTCCCCTAGAGGCTGATATGCCCTGATGATGCCCACTTACCAAGACGCTTGACTCTTTACTGTGCTGCTCACTCCTGAAGACGTCCCATCTCAGGTGCTACCCACTGGACCTTGCCAGGCGCCCTGTGTCTGATCTACTGTCATACGTAATTCAGTTTATGCGTATATTTTGAGCAGATTCCATTTTAAAGTTTTCTTATTGTCATAATTTATTTTGAGAAAGGTTTATGTTTTTAATCGCCACCTTACTTCTTGTTTGGGTGACACTATAGGAGCTATCATGTGACCTTAGCTGTCACATCAGTTACGCCACATCAACATGTCTCATCCCTCCAAAAACAGTTTTAGCATTATTACATTTTGGTACAAGTAGTGTCAGGTTCAATTTAGTTTATTTTTTTTATTTTAATTATTTCTGCCTTTGACTTTGTGTCTCGCATTGTTTGCCCGATTGCTTTACCTCTTTCATGGGTATTCCCTTTAGATGTTTCTAAACTCACATAATCATCTCGTGGTTATTAGATTAGATAAAACTTCATTAATCCCCTGGGGAAACTGAAATGCATAGAGCAGCAGAAACATAAAAACCAAGGATGCAGACTGACAGGGCAAATAATACAACAAATCAATTGATAAATAAATAAAAATGAAGTTAATGAGTACGCCTGGTGGAAAAATTGAATTGCCTGATAGCAGTGGGCAGAAAAGAGCCCTAGAGGTGCTTCTTAGCTCACCATTATGGAATGAGCCTGTGGCTGAAAGTGCACCAAGAGAGCACCTCCTGCAGGGGATGGAAGTTTTATTCCATCATAAGAGATATGAATAACAGCAAAAATCAATGAATAATAGAAAATGAGTAGCAAAATCTGGATGTAAAGCCTCAGTCGCCACCCAAAGGCTCCACGCTAGGCAAATAAAAAGGAGGGCACGCCAAGTAAAGTCACTGTGAAAGCTGTTAGCGGTGCTGCACGAGTGTCTGTGCCACGAAGCCTCCTGCAAGGCGGTTTGTCAAAATTCAGAAGTCAAGCTGATGCCTGCACAAAGTCATCATTTGATTTTCTTTGGTAGCCATTTCTTGGTCTCAAAGAATTATTAAGCTGTCATTTTGGGGATTCCAGAGGCAGGTGTTCGACCTAACGATCGGTGGCGCGTGTCACATTTTGTTATCACCATGATGGGATGAAGGTTGGCATCGCGCATTTCTGAAATGGCGTGAAGCTTATTATATTTATTTATTTGATTATTTGCTTTTGACTCATTTTGGTTTCTGACTTCGAGTCTACCAAATGTCATACAACAGAAACATAGGCATTGCATTTGTAATTCCAACAGATGGTGCAACACAAACATTAACACTGTTTTTATGAATCCCATACCAAAAGGCTATTAACAGAGACATTTGTGTTGTATTTATCATTCAATGGATGGGTCATCACAAACAATTATAGTAATATTATTATTATTACACAAGTGTTTATGATGCCATAAGTTAGGGTTAGTTTTTAGTGTTGCTGTGTAAGGAGAAAGTAAAAAGAATTCAGTGAGTGCCTTTTGCTCCCTAGAGAGAGCATACGTCGTCCCAGTGACTCACCGGGACGCATAGGAGATTGCCAACGAGTAAAGAATAATGCCGAGGTCACTCCTCATCACGTGACGGATTATTTTGGGTTGCCGTCCGAAGCAAGTGACCCACAATTGTCAGGGGGAGTTTCCCAGATCTCTCTCTGGGTTTGGCAAAAGGTCTCAGTAGACAGTAATGCTGTTAAATGGATAGAGAAGTCCTGAGTTCAAGTCCCCGCCACGTAACAAGGAGGATAGCATTCCCCACATCAGTAAAAAAGAAAGGAAGATAAAGTCCTCCCTGAGGAAATAAGGTTGCAACCAGTGGGAGGGAGAGTCCCACAGGAAGATAGGGCTAAAGGTAGAAAAAGGTAATTGTATAATAATTGAAGAGTAATCAATTTACACTACGCAGTATGTGGAAAATGGTAACTAGTAAGAACAAGGAATATGGAAGGGTTATGTAAAGTCTGTATGTTCTGTGAAAATAAATGAGTACGTATTTCTGTTTTGTTTTGTGCCAGGCAGTGTATGTAAGTAAAAAAACGTCTTGATGCGCAGCGAATTTAAAGAAATGTGTGTATGAGATAATGTGTTGAAAGAATTGTTTCGTGTGTCTGAAAATGTTCTGTTTTCATACATCAACTAAATTAAAAGTGGAAGGTGAAAGGGCTGAACTTGGCATAGCTGTGTAACCTTTGCATGGGCGCCGGCACTGTCAGCACATTATCGGCTATCAGAATGCAAAACTCTGCTGGAAATGTAAAGCTGCAATAGAAAGTCGTCTATTTTATCATGCCCTGCGAATCTAGTCATGTAAATCAAAGTCCTCAAGCGATGATATTGGCCAATCAGCCGATGATATCACCAATCTGTCGTGTAGTCTGACATCCCCTCCAACTACAAGTCGTGTTGTGTGCTGCTGGCTTTGGTGGACACTTTCCAAGACTTGCGTAGAGAGGACTGCATCATAAATGAATGTTCTTGTCATGGTGGCCACCTTGGGGATAATATGATGGATACTAGCAGTTAGAAAATCCCCCCATTGAATTAAAGTCTTTCCTTCAGTGGTGTCCATAGTCCAAGAAAACAGCGTCACATTTCAGCTGGCAGGGTTTACGGTTCTTTATAATTAACACAAAAGACACTCAAGAGTTTGTTGTATTTTGCTTTGTTTCCACCGTATCCAAGGACTCTGTGGTGTTTTCCTTGTATTTTCTGGGTGGACCTTTCAGGAGTTGGGACCACCCCTCCATTTATGCTAAATTACTACCCCTTCCCATTATGGCTCATTGATCGTTTTGTTGTGTTCGAGTGCCCTGCTGATTTCTGATTTTGCCTTCTGTTCTTTTTGTTTTTGATATTCGAGTTGCACTTTGGGGTTCGATTTCCCTAGGTTGTCTTTCCTACACAACCATGTTGCCTTCTCAAGCATTTTTGTTTTATTATTTGTATGCTTGTTTGCACTTTTTGTTAATAAATTATTGTTACCTTGTTCTTCACTGCCAAAGGTTTTATGGATCTTTTCCCTTAAATGGACATTTCTATGAATTATGGGACATTTAAAGGAATATTTCTGAAACATTAACAGCCTGGGAACTTTACAGTATGTCTATGTAGGCTGAAACCACAAACTGGTGTTCTGTCTGAAGAGAGACCAAAAATGAAACTGACCAGGTGGCGATAGTCGAGAAACGGTCTGGGATTGAAACCAGAGAGATCTTTCATCAAAGCCCAAATCATGACATCAAGAGGTTGTAACCAGGAGTTGAAAAGGTAAGTGGAGAATATCGAAAGTTCAATACCCCATGTTATGCTTCAGCCAATAACCCACAACACTGACATTGGAGACAAAGTCTTGTTGTATGTCTCTTTTGTTTTGTTCATTTTTTATTTTAACATTAATCCGACTTTTGTTAATTATTTGCATTATTCCTTTTTATGATTTTTGTCACTAATCCAGAATTTTTTGTCTTGAGGGTGGTTGGGACCACCTGCCCATCACCGCCAGGGTTTGCCCTCATCCCTATGGCAGTTCATTCGAATGTGGTGGGGAGTTGGTGAATGTTTTTTGGGTTTTTGCTTGTTGTGGTTTTTTTTTTTTTTTTTTTTTTGTATTTTGTTTTTACCTTGCCTTGGATTTCTGCATTGGGACTTTTCTTCATCTAGATTTGCTTTTAATTGTTCTTGTGCTCCACCGAGAGCATTTTTGTTAAGGATAGAGTCTATGTGATAGATAGATAGATAGATAGATAGATAGATAGATAGATAGATAGATAGATAGATAGATAGATAGATAGATAGATATGTGGCCCTCTGTGTTACTACCCAGGCTTTAGCGTGCATTTTTGGAACTGTTCAGGGCAACACCCCAGAGTTGAAGGGAATGACCTTTACACCACCGCTCAGTATGACATCACAAAGAGGAATTTTGAGATGGGTTTCCATATTCTTAGATGTTCTTAAAGTGGCAGTGCCTGTGAGGAAAACAAAATGGCATTGTGGTAGAACATAAGCGAATCTGAACCACAAAAACCAACCTCCAATTCAGATGCTCTGTACTTCAAAACCTTGTAATACAATAGATCCAAAATAGTCCTGAGCAATCGCTAGAAGGTGTGCAAAAAGATGTATAAATATTGGAGGTCCTAATGATTTGAGTTCTGGGCTCAAGCTGTCTGGACTAGACCTTATTGTGGGGGTTTCTGGAGTCTTGTTATGGAGCACACTCATGTCCATGTATAGTGGTGGGGCTGCTTGTGTTTCTGTTCATGTGGACAATGCAGTGATTTGTGAGCAAGACATGAAGAGATGGTCGCATTGTAAAGAGACCAGAGTCCTTAAATATCCTGGAGGATCCAGAGCAGGGCCTCAGAGAGGACATTCCAGGCCAGTCTTGCTTTGGATTTGGGGGGTAGGGGTTTGGATTCAGGACCTGACTGTGGAGCAGTTGACTGAGTCTATGTGCTTGCTGGCAGTCGGGCGGTCTTGTTGACATGCATTTCAGAGATTGAGGGGATGATTTCTATTCAAGTGTTGTGCGTCTCCTCCTCCAAGGTGCTCTAGTGGCCAAGTACTTGTAGAGCGAGTTCCGTGTGTGTTTTTTGATGTTCTCATAGCTTTTGTTTTATGTGGGTGGTGAATTCCATCATAGGTATGCTACTTCTCACTTTCATTTGGTAAGCTGAAGCTGAATAAGTATCCAGTCTGGCAAGTCAAGGCTTGCATCTCACCTGAGATAAAGTGTTCTTGTTTGCCTTGATATATTTTATCGAATTAGAGCAGTGAACAGGCAGGTAGGAGGTGGTCATTGTGCAGATCATTGCACATCCTGCAAATCTAAGCTTCCCAGAAATGGTGGACCTTCTCGCTGTATAGTGAAGCCCATGGAAGTGGTGGGGTGATTAGTGCTGGAGTGGTGGAGCAGCCAAATCAGTCATTTATTTGAAGGTACACTGCAACCTGTTGGCGGGCTCTAAGTCATCATGGACAGATCAGCACAATGGGTCTAAGTGGCTGATATCAGGGTCTTGGGTGGGGTTTCAGGGCTCATGCAATCTTTGTGGTTAGGTGGGGAGTTTGACAACAAGAAAGAGGAGGAGCCTCCTCCATTTTGAGATGTGCTTTGAACATTTAGTGGAATGTACACTTGGCAAAAGCAACTGCAAGCAAGGCCAGGATACGTAAGAGGCGTCGGTTAACTTAGTAGCACCAGGAAAGGGTGGACATTGTTGTGACAAGGACAGAAAAGTAGAGTCCCCAACCTGACTCAAAGCAAACCAATGACAGCAACCAAGTGGCTGAGAAACACTGGCGTAGGTGACCCACTCTGACTGACTTGTGAACCAATGATGGCAACCCATGACCCAGTGGTTAAATAATACTGCCTTACCCTGATCCAACAGTTGAAGTACACACATCGGTGACCCACACCAGACCCACACAGCCTCGTTTACAATGACCTGTACACTCGGTGACTGATACACAACCAAATGGCCCATCCCAAGTAAACTAAGTCGGCACATGATTTTACATGGAATTGAAGGGGGCCTTTCTTGGGGTTGTGCAAGTCTGACATGTAAGGCCGGATCAAGGGGCGGGTACATATCCCATAAACTTGAAGTACCCCCCACCCCCAATCATGTTGCAAACTCATGATTGTGTGGTCAGAAACGTGAAGTGGGTCTTCCCCCAACTTGTTGATCGTGCCACCAGAAACATGAAGATGTCTAGAAATGTCAAAGGGATAAACCCCCACTTGTGAATTGTGCTCTTTTAAATTTCCAATTCTACTTTTTAATTGTGCCCCTTGGAATGCCAAGGGAGAAAGCTCTTCGATTGCGCTATAAACTGCTCCATCAGCCGAAGCATTTTAAAAGCGGCCCCACAGACTATAAAATGCCAGGAAAGCATGACGGAAGCCCCCCTTGAAATTTGTATTGATCAGTTACTCCTTGTTGGGTAACGTCTAAACGTAATATATAGGCCAGAACATAATGTAATGGTAGCACTGCTGCCTCGCAGTAAGGAGACCCGGGTTCACTTCCTGGGTGCTCCCTGCGTGGAGTTTGCATGTTCTCCCCGTGTCTGTGTGGGTTTCCTCCGGGTACTCCGGTTTCCTCCCACAGTCTAAAGACATGCAGGTTAGGTGCATTGGAAATTCTAAATTGTGCTTGGTGTGTGTGTGTGTCTGTGTGTGTGCACACCCTGCAGTGGGCTGGCGCTCTGCCCAGGGTTTGTTTCCTGCCTTGCGCCCTGTGTTGTCTGGGATTGGCTCCAGCAGACCCCGTGACCCTGTAGTTAGGCTATAGCGGGTTGGATAATGGATGGTTGCTGTAATTTTTTGGTTGAAAAGTTTCAAACAGGATAAAAAACCATGACCAGCGATTACTTAAGCTCGCGGCCCGGCAAAATGTTCTGCGGACCAGTGGCTGGGTATCACTGGCCCAGTCTGCAGCTCGCCTTAATGCCAGGCACAGATGGACCGACACGTTGCGCTTTTTAATTTATGACCAGGCACCCGCTGCTGATTGGCTTTTTTGCGCTGACCTTCTCAAAAATCCTCGACACCGGCAGACGATTCAGGTCACTCGACTTCAACACCAACCCCCGTAAATCCGTTAACTGCTCGCGTTGCCCATTTTGTCACAGCAGGGGTTCTCCTGCTCCTTGAACTCGCTTCATCGACGCCCTTCCGTGTAAAGCTGCTTCGCTGTAGGTCCGTCCGCCCGGCGAGTGAACGCGCAGCAGCGCCGGGCGATCAGCTGTGCCGATGACGGCAGTGGCGGTGGGAGGGGAGCCGAGCAGGAAGAGCTTCCCAGAGGGAAGTGCAAACATCCGAAGAGAGAGCAGCGAGTGAGTGCGCGGGCATGGAACCGCAGAGAGCCCCGCTCCTAATCTGACATCTTGTAATGCGAGGTGGGCACCGCTTGAAAGGCAGCGAGAGTGGAGAAGGAGAAGAAGACGACGATGAAGGAGGCCAAGGGCTGCGGCATGCGTTGCGCGGTGGGCTTCTTGTCCCGCCGCAGCATCCGCGAGGCGCCGCTTCTCAAGGGGGAGTTCCAGCGGCGCAGGCTGACCGGGTGCACCAGCCTCTACAAGAAGGACATGATGGGACATTTTGGATGTGTCAACGCAATCGAGTTCTCCAATAATGGAGGGGAATGGCTGGTGTCGGGTAGGCTCCGCTTCTGCTTTTTCTTCTTCTTCCTCTACGCGCGCGGCCCCCTGACAGCCCCCCGGTTAGCAGTGATCGCAGCCGGCGGCGTCAGCGGACGCGTTACGGGCTAAAAACACAAAAGTGCGCGTCGCTTCGAGTTGGGGGGCGAAAGGCAACTGCGTCACGGCGACGTGCGTCACAGCGGGCGAGCGCCACAAACGGCGGCGACTTGTCGGCGCAGCCGAAGCCTGCAAACGATGGTGGATGGAGAGCGAGCCGCGGAGCCTACTTAGTCTTTCGTTTGCCCCTTCTTTTCTTGTCGCCCCTTCTGAATGTGAAAAACGTCACAAATCAAATAGCCCCCGGGGTGGGGGTAAGCGCCGAGACGGCGGACGTGCGCTTGCCTCATGGAGTGGTGCCATTGAGCAGCTTTCTGATAAATCGACCCCGCGGCTCTGACGGCGGAGTGAAGGCCTCGCGCAGCTCCAGGAGCGGAGGCCGAGCGCCGATTGACACCAAAACCAGGCGGGGCTAATCGACCGCCGATGTGTGCGGTCTGGGAAGGGCGGCAGTAGGGGGCGCTCGGTATGAGCCCCTGACTGCGGACTCTAGAGTTGGTGGGCTGGTATGGGGAGATATCTGACGGTACAGAGCAGGGCACGTGGCATCAGCGACCTGAAGTCACCTCTCTGGTAGTTTATGGGGTGTGGAGGTTGAATGTTAAGCCCTGTGCTCTTCCCAGATCTTCTAACCGCTTTGCCATGGTGCAACTGACCTCAGGGGCACCTTGTGACCAAATGACTGCAACAAGTACAGATTAAGGCTCTGTGGTGTCCCCATACACATAACCACAAATCACAGGTAATGTACCAGAGGTCAGTAATAAAGGCAGGCACAATTCCAAAAGACCTCAGTGACCTGAACCCAAGTGAGGGTCTGAGGCAGTGAGTATCCTGTTTTTTGAATTGGCAGTTAGTTTGGTTGCAATTTCCACCATACAGAAAATATAGAAAATGGCTAGACCACAGCCTAACATTATTATTTTTAAATTTTCAAATTTTTAATTTTTGAAGTTCCTCTGAACTGAAAAATAAAAACACTTGAACTTTAATTAAAGTGGTGAATGCAGATGATCAGAAACAGCCATTGAGGTGCCCACCCCCATCTTCCTGTGCCCCAGGATTGCCCAAAATGTTCATCCAGCCTTGGCATCACATCACCGACCCCCCCCCTAAACCCCCCCTGGCACCTCAATAAACAAGAATGGATCAAAACACACAAGCTGTATTTTATTGAATGGGAGTCAAAGTCAACAGAAGCTGTGCAGTGCTGCAGATCGTGTAAGCTGTCAAAGAAAATAGAAATGGGCGAGCAGTGCTGGTAAAACCAAAGAAACGAAGTATAAAGGAATGAAAACGAAAAACAACAAATGAGACCCAACAACTGGGATTCTAGCAGCACAGAGAAAACACATTAGAGCAAAAAGCTACGTGTTTACCCGAGGACAAATAAGGTGCTATTTCTATAGTATATAGTGCCTTTCATGTCTATCATATAGTGCCATTCACATCTATCTGTTATATAGTGCCTTTCAAGTCTCTCTATCTAGCAGTGTTGCTTTGGTACCAAATATTTTGACTTGGGTATCAATATCAGCTTTTGGACATGATTACCAGTACCAGAATGGTTCCTAAGCAAGCAACAGATAACTGCAAACCCCCGAGTCTTACTCCAGTTTACCTGCACTACGCTCTCCTTCCCTCTCCATCTTGTTAGTCATAAGAGATGTTCTGATTGTGCTGAAGCAATTTGGAGGGAGTCCCCCATGAAGTCTTAATAACGTTGAAGCAATAAGCCCCCACAAAGTTCTCGTGGTGTCATTTCGTGAAGTCTACACCACTTATGTTTTTCCAATACTGCAGCAGCAGGAGTCAAGCAAATAAGATTGACTTCACACAGGCATTTTCGGAACAAAACAAAAAAAAAGAAAGATTTGGAAAATTAAAGCACCGGGAGTTTGTGACATTTGCCTCACCCCTTTAAATATTGCTCTTCAGTGAGACTTTTAAAAAGCTAATGTTGCAAATATAAACGTTACAAACTTAATAGACTTTAAAAGTATACTGTTACACAAACAGCTTTAAAGAGTTTGTTTAGATGAAAATATCTGGAATTCTGTTAGAATTCTCTAACAGTACAGATATTTCAATGTTTGAATTTTTATTTTAGTACTGATTAAAAGCAGTATTTCTCAGTTACTGCAGGGAAAATGTCAGAGTCCATTTAGAATGTGCACTGGGTCAGATAAATCAGCAGTCCACAAGGATTTTATTCTTTATAAGAGACAGAGAGGTTAGGAGCACGCACTGATACAGCGCATTGCTACACCCACCGCATGACAAACCAACTCAGGATCCCAGATTAGGACCCAAGTGCAGCCATGCAATGGGTGACACCTCAGCACCACACTAGTTCAGCACCATGCTGAAATCCCCAGCTCTGCTACACGTCAAGGCCTACCCCGCATGGTGGTATTTATAAATGAAAATACTGGACTACATAATGACAGTCGGATACCTAAAGCTGCTGTTACTGTTAGCATTTCCAATTGTAATTACAGAAAAAGGAATGATATTGTTCTCCTGAATAATGGAAGTACCATTAATAAGAAGTCAGTGAATGGGATTTCTGTTTTTGCCATGGTAGCCAATAGTTAAAAAAGAGTATTGGGAAATTAAACTGGTATTAGGATCAAATTCAAAAATTATTAACATGACAAGAGTGGTGTGGTACAGCAGTAGTAGAAAAGAACTGAAAACCACACATTTTAAAACAGTTTTTAGTTTTAAACATCAGCTTTTCTGTCAACCCCACAACCAGTCAACTTTCTCAGTTTTATACGGCTGCCTTATTTCTAAGGTCTTGTCTATCGGCTTTCCTTGTTGTGTTTTATAAGAGTGATCAGACTTCATTATTGCTTAGCCTGGGTATGCAAGCCAAAGTTAGAAGATTAACCGGACTGAAGTTTCCTGATCGCTCAGAACTGAGACGCTGCATTACATTTGCCAGCAACAAACAAGTAACACCAAACAGCCCTGCTGTTTTACTTGGCCTGCTAACTGTGTGTTTCTGCGATTACATGTCTCTGTATTGTGCTTTGAAGCACTGAAACACTAAATAAATTTGATTTTTGTATTAAATAACATAGCAGCTCATTTCATCACCAGTGCTGTCATTTTGTTTGAGAGTTTCCTTGATTTTTTTACTTGCCGCATCTGTCCTGTTCACGTAACGGTGATTTTTGACTCCTCTCTGACCCTGAGCTGTATATTGTGGTTAGAAAGTAGACGGATGTTTGCAGGTGGAACATCAGTTGGCATATTTGTTATAATCGGAGAGTGAATGTGAGACCTCCACTCCTAGAATCGGGTCAGTGCAGGATGCTGAATTAAAAAGATTAATCTCTGCATCGTGCCACCTCCTCTTAGGAATTTATGACACTACAAGCTAAACAATTCCAGCTCACGTCTGATCTCTTGGTTACTACACTCTTAGTGCTGGAGGTGACATGCGTTACGTAGTCAGATTACTTTATAAAGTAACAATGTAACACAATACTTATATTCTTGAAGTAAAACTTTGTGTGTTACTTAAATGTTACTGCATTACTACTGAAGATTATCCACAGCTTTCCAAAAAAAAAAAACAACGCACTGCTATTAATGCATTCCATCTCATAGTTAGTAATGTTATTTAGCAACTTTTAAAAGTAACATACCTAATCAGAGCTCATCAAGCACAAGTCAGTCCTATTTGGAGGTAACTCTGTGTTAAATAATAGGCGCTGAAGGTTTCCGACCCCTGCTGGATTTCTTTTCCACATGTCTCGATGCAGTGCTCTATTATCATGACTGTCAGCCATTTTTACTCATACTTTTCTCATGATCAGATTGAGTCAGTTTCACATGTGGTCCTAGATCAGACACATACCTGATTTGTGGCCACATGACATGAATGAGAGCAGTCAGATTGTGTATGTTTTGCTTATGCAGAATTGGCTGAGCAGTGTTGTCATCAGCCAGCACCTGCAGCCCGGCAAAACAGCAATGGTTGTAGGGCCCTATGGAATCCGTTTTTTTTTTTGTTTTTGTTTTTTTCCACAAATTCCTTTTTAATTTATTTTGATTTTTAGTTTTCACCATTTCATTTTTCCTTGATTGGGATTTTTGGGTATTTACTTTTTTTTTTTCTGTAAGAAAGTAGTAACAGCTACAACAAAACAAACAATAATGAAGTGGAACTTTACATTCCTTTTAATGAAACAGCACACTAGCACAACTGAACCATATTTTGCAGTTACATTTATCAGGTAGGAGCCCAGATCCTCCATGATGCTTTTAGAAAATAGAAAGAGTGACCCACTTTTAAGGGCTCGTTGCATCTGAGGAGAAGCCTGCTTTTCTGCCCATGTTTGTAGGTGGCAAATTTATTAGGGAAGAGTCAAATGTGGACCTTGCGTGCCTCGTCACCGCAAGGAAAACATTTGTTAAATCCTGAAACATCATTGTTAATTTTTAAAAGGGAACCCGTTAACAACCAGTGCAGTTCACTAATAACATTTTTCTACGGGAAAGACTGTTAATACCGGTTAAATACATGTATAATTTTATTGGTTAAATGATTCACAGTAAATACATCATGTACAATTAGAACTGCACACATAAAAGAATTACCGTATGGCCAAATTTTTGCTAACCTATTATTATGATGAGACCTATGTGGTCTCAGCTATTGGTGGTTTCATCAACTACAACATATATTTTCTTGCCAAGAGTCTTTCGAAGAACGGCATCCATATGTTGATCAAAGACACGGCAAATGAGTTTAACGAAGACTACTCATTTTCTGGCAGCGCACCTCCTTGTTTACTCAAAGTTTGTTTCAGTGTCAGTTTCTTCTTGTTCACCTTTTGAAGCAAATGTTGAGTGGCCGCTGCAGGTTCACGTGACATGTAAGAAGTGGAACTTGTAGTCCTGAGATTTAAACACTCTGGGGACCTGCTGACTTAACTCAAGTCCTGGGGCCTCATTTATAAAGCTTGTGTGCGCACAAAGACGGGCTTGAAATGTGTGTGTGCAGCGTTCACACAGATGTCAGGATTTCTAAAAGAAAAGTTCATGGGGGAACATACAAATATTTGCAGCAACTCTGACCCATGTGTACTTGGCATTTCATGTTATGTCTTCAGAATGTTATGATGTGCATTGACGTGACAAACATATTGCACCTCAAAAGTGAGGACTGTGACACACAGACACATGTTTTAATTTTCTTTTCAGAGGGCCAGTGCTGTGTATTTATACTGAAGAACTTTTTTGTTTTTTCACCAGTTTGTATCGGTTAGCTGTTGTCACTTGTCAGGGAACTGGCTGACAGGTCAGACATATCTCAGCCAAGCTTCACTCCTACATGCCTGCTGTGCTAAAAGCGTTTAAACATCCGGTGAGGTACTACATCCAGTGTTTATATGGTGTGGGGTGTCCAAATATAAAACATAACAGGTTTTTGCCAACCTGAGAAGGCAGTTTGCAGTAGTGTCCGCTTCTCCTGACTTACCATAATCGGACCACTTTACTGCACTCCTATTGCAATAAGGGCACCGAGAGAGAATGACACTGCCTTTGTTAACTGTAAACAGTGATATTCCATTAATGTACAAGTCATCTGTGATGTCAAGATGAAACTGACCAATGTCATGGCTCAGTGGCCTGGGTCAGCCCGTGATTCATTGATTTTGAAACTAAGTAGCTTTGGCAGATATGATGGTGCTGTACATGGTGGCTGGTTTATTGGTAAGGTAGCTGGCTGGACCCTCAGTGTTTTATATGGCCTCTACCATTCATTGTAACAACAGTCACATCATTACATGTGTCAAGTGGTAGTGACTACCAGTTCAGATGCTTTTTACCTTACTCCTTTCTTGGACCACTTGAACACAGAGTAGAGGCACTATAATGCTGCTTGTTATGTTGCCCTTTCAGTTGCGGGGATTTCCTTAAATGCTGGTGTTAGGGTCTTGCTGTGTCAGGTGGGAGCTGCTCTACAAGCCAGAAAAGTTCTTTTGCCTTGTGACTGCATATGTATGAGGTTGATTTAGCATGCTCCATATGTGGAGGTTTCAGGACGGTGTTCAAGGCTCATTCACTTATGCATATTTACAAGGTGATTGTGATGTATAAATGGTAAATTATGTAGACGTATATGTAAGGCAGGTTTTATAAATGTGATTTTTTTTTTTTTGGGCATGCACATACTTTCACGCTCGAATCCACACAAAGTTTTATAAATGAGAGCCCTGGAGACTCCATTACAAAGTGGAGGTAACATGTTGCATGCCATTTACCACATTCAAGTAAGAATTTCAGCTGGACTCTCTACCTGTGATGATGAAGATCTTGGAAACCATCAACTGTCTCTGCAATGCCAGGTGGCTTATGCCCTGGCTTGCTTTGGTGCCCACTTGGCTTCTTAACAATCATCTCTCTCTTTCTATTTGTAATGTCCCACCATTTTTGGATTATAAGCCTGATTTAAAGTTGTCAAAGGACAAGATAAGGAGGGTTGTGGTCCTGAAGGATGTGCTCCATTTAATTTAGATGTCCAAAAAAGTGAAGATAGATCACACAGGTGAGTGTTCAAAGATCAGCATCTTGCTGTTGTTAAATACAGTAAAGCTTGTCAGCGTATGGAGCTGCATGGCTTATTGTGAAAAAACCTTTCCTCTTCAGATAAGTTAGTTACAGAGTCCAGATGAGATAGTAGAACATTACTTTATTTGTGCAGAGTTATGCACAAATGTCTCGGTCAATGGAGTGAGCACTCAATTTAACAATTCACCTGCTTTTTGTACTTTTTTAATAATTACATTGTGTCATGTGACTCCTAATATGCAGAACTCTATTACCTCCTCCGATCAACATTCCCATTGTTCCGAACACTGTCTTGTTAGTGGGGTGTTTTGTGGATTGTACTATTGATTTTAGCACAGCTTCATAGGAGGGGTGTATGGACTTTTTCCCTGCTTTCTGGAGGGGTTTTCATTTTTCATTTACATCATTCTAATTGTGGAAAAGTACATTGGTAGCTTTGTAAGTCAAGGCAGAGACTTCAGGCGCTTAAGGCCTTTTTGTTATGTTTAATAATTAATTCTGTTATAGCTTCACATTTTATATATTTTTCATATTTTAAAATACCTAATTCATTTTCTTTATACGTGTTTATGTGTGTATATATCTATATATAATATGTAAACTGGTGACCTACTGGAACTCTGATATAGTCAATAAGAAGTTAAATAATCTGTAAATATTATTGGAAAAAAAAAATTTTGCCCTGCACAAAGCAGACGTCTTCATATATAGTTTGTTAGTGTAAAATCTGGTGAGGGGTCATAAAGTAAGTTTTAAAGAATTAGGGTTAGAATTAGGGTTATCCTAAGTGTAAGTAAACTTCTGACTTCCACTGTAAGCCCACCCAGTGCTCCCTACACTTGCGTGTCTGATGATGAGTACGTTTACTTATACACCCAATGCCAAGATATGGTGAGTAAACCCGTTAAGAGAGAAGCCTGGTTTCTTAGAAATCCACATTTATGTGTGCAGGTCCACTCACTGAGTTCTTTTTTGTCGAAGTGTTCCAACATCATTAAACTTCATGTAAAGAGTTAAACGTCTTCATCAAGCCCATCGTGAATCTTAAAACAAGCATTAAATCTGTGGTAATTTTTTGTGTTTTATAAATAAGTTTAGTTCTTCATGCCCTCTGAACTAAAACACATCTGTCCCCTTTTTACATCCCTGACCAAACCTCTGATGATCCACAGTATGAACACTGGCCATTGCATCGCCCGATCACACTGTTTCAACGTATCAATGGCAAACCGCTGGATTAAAACTAACCTGACACTTTATTCATAGGTTTCTGTTGCCAGATTGCACTTTGCACACTCTCTGCTCCTTGGCTGTGCAGCTGAGCCCTGCAAAGGAACAACATACCATTATGTGTGCTTTTTGCCTTCCACCCAGTACTGCTGGAATAATAACACAGCAGGTATTTTTACTTCAGTAAAATAAGCTTTGTGTTAGGTTATTTGTTACGTTAAAAAGTGATCAGACTACTTAACATACCTCAACTTTAACGCATTACCCAACTGTTGACGAGATTATGCTGCTGAGTTTAAAACTGTAGGTTCACTTCATCAATTTAAATTTAGCGATTCTGGAAATCTTGAGATGGGTTATTTCAGCCAGGAGCAGGAGTAAAGCAGGTGCCTAAGCATTTGTCACAGGAATTGCATCATTTCTTTGTGGACACGTCTACCTGTGGCTGCTGAGAGTGTGTGAGGTGAACACAGTGCAGTGGAAATGTGCAGACTACGAAACCCTGAAGTGTAACGCTTTTAAGGGTTTACATGACCAAATACGGGGGCTACCCACAAAGAAATCTGCCTCTGTTAACCTGCCTTCTCACTGACCAATAACCCGAGCTCTCAATTGTAGCTCTCAATTGTAATGAGGGTTCACATTGTATTTTCGAAACTGGGTTTTTGTGAATAGTCGAGTTATTGAAATGTGCTGAAAATCGGATTAATTAAATACGAGTTTATTCTTAGTGTGGGTATGGTGTAGCACGATTAGTGAAACTGGTGCTTAGACAAGCAGCGGTAGAAAATGAATGTTCTGCTCATTATAAATCAGTGCAGTTGCATTAGATTCGGTTTGCTCTTTTTTTACTGCTTAAACAGGGGATTATTGTTTCAAAATGAAGTAGCTTAAGGTTATTTCCTTCCTGAACAGTGATACCCACATGTTTTTCTAATGGTCTCTGGATCACTATGCACATCTTAAAGTTGGCACCAAACACACACACACACCTGCCCAGCCTCTGTTCTTTGAAAGACTATTCTCCTCTGATACTTTAGGTAACAGAGAGTGGCCCTGCCCTAACATGTGGTGAAGGACCACAGAATTCAGTCGGTTTGTAAAGTCAGTCCTGTTTATTTTTAATCATAATGGATGTTCTATTTTTTGCTATCTCTGGTGATTTGGTATAAAAGTTTAATGTCTGTGCTGAATTTGAACTGCTAAATCAATAGACCACCATGTGCTGTGCCTTTAAGAGCAGTCACTGTCCTGTGAGGTTGTCCCTTGTCACATGTTTTGTACCACAAACCTTTTCCCAAGCAGTACAAACCCAATCCATCGTTGATGTGCTTTTGCTCCACATGAACATCTGGGTTGCCTGATGATGGAGTTTAACTTAATTCATCTCCGCCTTGTGATCTCTGCGGACATTGCTTTGTTGCATGAAGCTCCTGTTCGATATTTACTAACTGACCACAGTCTTCATTTGTAATCAGCGAGGCAAACACCTGACTAATCAAGAGAGACACTCGTCGGTTTTCACATCTTTTTCACAATGGACAAAAATCAAGAAAAGGTCACATTTTTTTAACTTGAGATTAGGTCAGTCTTCTTCTTTCGGCTGCTCCCGTTAGGGTTGCCACAGAGGATCATCTTCTTCCATATCTTTCTGTCCTCTGCATCTTGCTCTGTTACACCCATCACCTGCATGCCTTCTCTCACCACATCCATAAACCTTCGCTTAAGCCTTCCTCTTTTCCTCTTCCCTGGCAGCTCTATCCTTAGCATCCTTCTCCCAATATACCCAGCATCTCTCCTCTGCACATGTCCAAACCAGTGGCTCTGAGGCTAAGGATCTGCGCTGGTATCCCGAAGGTTGCCAGTTCGAATCCCCGTCACTGCCAAAAAAAGGCCACTGCTCTGCTGGGCCCTTGAGCAAGGCCCTTAACCTGTAATTGCTCCAGGGGCGCTGTACAATGGCTGACCCTGCGCTTTGACCCCAAGGGGTATGTGAAAACTACCAAATTCCTAATACAAGAAATTGTATAAGGCGAAATAAAGAACAAAAACCAAAAAAAAAACCAAAACCATCCTCGTCACACCCAGTGCACATCTTAGCATCTTTAACTCTTCTACCTCCAGCTCTGTCTCCTGCTTTCTGGTCAGTGCCACCGTCTCCAACCCATATAACATAGCTGGTCTCACTACCATCCTGTAGAACTTCCCTTTCACTCTTGCTGATACCCATCTGTCACAAATTACTCCTGACACTCTTTTCCACCCATTCCACCCTGCCTGCACTCTTTTTCACCTCTCTTCCACAATCCCCATTAAACTGTAATGTTGATCCCAAATATTTAAACTCATCCACCTTCACCAACTCTACTCCCTGCATTCTCACCATTCCACTGACCTCCCTCTCATTTTCACACATGTATTCTGTCTTGTTCCTACTGACCTTCATTCCTCTCCTCTCTAGAGCGTATCTCCACCTCTCCAGGGTCTTCTCAACCTGCTCCCTACTTTCGCTACAGGTCACAGTGTCATCAGCAAATATCATAGTTCACGGAAACTCCTGTCTAATCTCGTCTGTCAACCTGTCCATCACCATTGTAAATAAGAAAAGGCTCAGCACCAATCCCTGATGTAGTCCCAGCTCCAACTTGAATGCATTCGTCACTCCTACCGCAGACCTCACCACTGTCACACTTCCCTCATACACATCCTGTACAACTCTTACGTACTTCTCTGCCACTCCTGACTTCCTCATACAATACCACAGCTCCTCTCGAGGCACCCTGTCATATACTTTGTCCAGGTCCACAAAGACACAATGCAACTCCTTCTGGCCTTCTCTAAACTTCTCCATCAACATCCTCAGAGCAAACATTGCATCTGTGGTGCTCTTTCTTGGCATGAAACCATCCTGCTGCTCACTAATCATCACTTCACTTCTTAACCTAGCTTCCACTACTATTTCCCATAACTTCATGCTGTGGCTCATCAATTTTATTACCCTGTAGCTACTACAGTCCTGCACATATGTACCCCTTATTCTTAAATATCGTCACCAGTATGCTACTTCTCCACACCTCAGGCATCCTTTCACTTTCCAAGATTCCATTAAACAATCTGGTTAAAAACTCCACTGCCATCTCTCCTAAACACCTCCATGCTTCCATAGGTATGTCATCCGGACCAACGGCCTTTCCATTTTTCATCCTCTTCATAGCTGTCCTTACTTCCTCCTTGCTAATCCATTGCACTTCCTGATTCACTATTTCCACATCATCCAATCTGTTCTCTCTCTCTCTCGTTCTCTTCATTCATCAGCCTCTCAAAGTACTCTTTCCATCTGCTCAACACACACTCCTCGCTTGTGAGTACGTTTCCATCTTTATCCTTTATCACCCTAATCTGCTGCACATCTTTCCCAGCTCGGTCCCTCTGTCTAGCCAATCGGTACAGGTCCGTTTCTCCCTCCTTAGTGTCCAACCTCTCATACAACTCATCATATGCCTTTTCCTTAGCCTTTGCCACCTCTCTCTTCACCTTGCGCCTTATCTGCTTGTACTCTTGTCTACTTTCTGCATCTCTCTGACTGTCCCACTTCTTCTATGCCATCCTCTTCCTCTGTATACACTCCTGTATTTCCTCATTCCACCACCAGGTTTCCTTTTCCTCCTTCCTCTTTCCAGATGTCACACCAAGCACCCTTCTTGCTGTCACCCTTACTACATCTGCTGTAGTTTCCCAGCTGTCTGGTAACTCTTCACTGCCATCCAGTGCCTGTCTCACCTCCTCCCTAAACTCAACCTTGCAGCCTTCCTTTTTCAACTTCCACCATTTAATCCTTGGCTCTGCCCTCACTCTCTTCCTCTTCTTGATCTCCAGCGTCATCCTACAGACCACCATCCTATGCTACTTAACTACACTTTCCCCTGCCACCACTTTGCAGTCTTCAATCTCCTTCAGATCAACTCTTTTGCATAGGATGTAATCTACCTGTGTGCATCTTCCTCCACTCTTGTACATAACCCTATGTTCCTCCCTCTTCTTAAAATACGTATTCACCACAGCCATGTCCATCCTTTTGGCAAAATCCACTATCCTCTGACCTTATTCATTCCTCTCCTTGACACCATACATACCCATCACCTCCTTGTCTACACTGTTCCCTTCACCAATATGCCCATTGAAATCCGCTCCAATCACCACTTTTTGTCCCTTGGGTACACTGCTCATCACTTCATCCAACTCACTCCAAAAATCTTCTTTCTCACCCATTGCATACCCAACTTGTTGTGCATATACACTAACAACATTCATCATCACACCTCCAATTTTCAGCTTCATAATCATTACTCTACCTGACACTGTTTTCACCTCCAAAACACTCTTGACATACTGTTCCTTCAGAATAACTCCTACCCCATTTCTCCTCCCATCCACACCATGATAGAACAATTTGAATCCACCTGGCCTTACTCCCCTTCCATTTAGTCTCTTGCATGCACAATATATCAACCTTCCTTCTCTCCATCATATTTGATAACTCTCTCCCCTTACCAGTTATACTGCCAACATTCAAAGTTCCTACCCTCAGTTCCACTCTCTGTACACTCCTCCTCTCCTTCTGCCTCCGGACACGTCTCCCCCCTCTTCTTCTCCTTCTTCGGCCAACAGTAGCCCAATTTTCGCCAGCACCCTGTTGGCTAACAATACTGGTGGCGGTCGTTGTTAACCCGGGACTCGACCAATCCGGTATGGAAATTTACATTTTTGTCCGCATATTGATTTGGCAAAATTTTACACCGGCTGCCCTTCCTGACATAACCCTCCCCATTTATCCGGGCTTGGGACCAGCACGAAGAAACACTGGTTTGTGCATCCCCTGTGGCTGGGTTAGCTTGAGATTAGGTCAATAGGTTTGTTAAATTACTACCCAGAGAGACGATGCGAAATTGACACAACACATCAGTGAAGAGTAACCGTAATCAGTGGACGCCATTGTTATGGACACCAAACACAGCACACATTTCCCAAATGTCATCAAGAGGTCAATTTGCACTTTTTCAAAAATTCTACAAATATAGAGAGGGATATGATAGTCATGGGGTGTGGCTTTAATTACCATGCTATTAACTGACAGCCTAACAAGAACCTGAGTTGTTAGACATAATCATTGACTGTTTCTTAATACAGTCTGTTACAGCACCAATGCGCTGGGGGTGGGCGCCTGTCTATATTTAGTATTCCATATTAATTGGGACAGAATTCAGGGGATTGGTGTGATTCAGCCATTAGGATCTAGGGACCATAATTTTGTACGTTTCACCGTGTTTTGAATGGAGCACAATGCTTGGCTTGATTTCAGTTCAATTAATATTTTTCAAATAGTTGAGAAGATTTGAGGATGGTTTGAAAGTGTTTTACATGTAATGCAGGACATGTTCATGACAAATTTTAGAGGCAGTAAGAAATTAAAGTCCAGGTTGGATTAAAAAGGAACTAAAAAGGAACTTACAAAGGGGAAAGAAAAAGAGTATAAGGTTAGTAACCCCACTGCACTAACTGCAGGGCATATGAGAGCAATGGTGAAAAGGATATCAGGAAGGCTAAGACAGTTGAAAAGGAATACTGCAGAAAAAGCTAAAGATGACTCAAAGAGGTTGTTACAGTATTTCAGTAGTAAAACAGCAGGAGGTAAGGAGTATTAGAGATGGTAAAGATGAGCTGGAATACACAGATATTGAAATAGCAGATGCACTGAACCTGGGTATTGTGAAGTTTACACATGTGAAGAAGACGATAACCTGCCAAAAGTAACGGGATTACAATGGTGTTACTGAGTTGTTTGGAAATTGTAGAGAGAGAAATGCTGCTGAGATTAAAAAGGCTGAATTGTAACAAATCTCCAGGACCAGATAACATTCATCACGGAGCGCTTAGGGAGGTTAGTGAGTGCAGATTTTTTTCAAAACTCACCATTCAGAGGTTAAATTTCTAAAGACTGGAAGCTAGCAAATATTATCTTCCTGCATAAGAATGATGATCACGCAGCTCTAAGCAACTACAGGCCAGTAAGCTTCATGTTCATCACAGCAACAACAACAACGATATTTATTTCTATAGCACATTTTCATACAAATGATGTAGCTCAAATTGCTTTACAGGATGAAGAAAGAGAAAAAAAGACAAAATATATAAGAAAATAAAATTAGGCAATACTAATTAACATAGAATAAAAGTAAGGTCCAATGGCCAGGGAGGATAGAAAAAAAAAAAAAAACACGGCTGAAGAGAAAAAAAATCTGCAGGGGTTCCGAGGCCACGAGACTGCCTCATGGTATGCAGGGTTCACATGGAAGAACTTGATGATTTATGGTCATGTGAACTTCTGGCCTTTAATCCATCAATGTAGGGACATCACGGTGCTTTGATTGGGTGGTCAGAAAACCGGAAAAATGAACAGCAGAGAAAGTAGGGGTTAGTACGGATTTCGGAGCCACCATGAATGATAATAATAATTACATGCATATACAGAGTGTCAGGATTAAACTAAAATGAAGCTATGAGAAAGCCATGTTAAAATAATGTGTTTTTAGCAGTTTAAAATGCTCCACTGTATTAGCTTGGCGAATTTCTATCAGCTGTTCCAGATTTTAGGTGCATAACAGCAGAAGGCTGTCTCACCACTTCTTTTAAGTTTAGCTCTTGGAATTCTAAGCAGACACTCATTTGAAGATCTAAGGTTACGATTTGGAGTGTAAGGTGAAAGCCATTCTGAGGTATAAGATGGAGTGAGATTATTTAAGGCTTTGTAAACCATAAGCAGTATTTTAAAGTCAATTCTAAATGACACAGGTGACCAGTTTAGTGACATCAAAACTGGAGAGATGTGCTCAGATTTTCTTTTCCTAGTTAAGATTCTAACAGCTGCATTCTGCACTCGTTGCAATCGATTGATGTCTTTTTTTGGGTGATACTGAGAGGAGTATGTTACAGTAATCTAGCCGACTGAAAACAAAAGCGTGAACTAATTTCTCAATATCTTGCAATGTTATAAGAGGTCTAACTTTTGCTATATTTCTTAAGTGAAAAAATGCTGTCCTAGTGATACGTGATTTAAAATTCAGGCCAGAGTCAATAGTTAACTCTAAAATCTTTACCTCCGTCTTGACTTTTAATCCTAATGCATCAAGTTTATTTCTAATACCCTCATTATATCCATTTTTGCCAATCACTAAAATTTCTATTTTCTGCTCCTGTCTGTATTTACAGTACCTGCAAGTCATTTACTACTTTAATGAGTGCAGTTTCTGTACTGTGATTTGTTCTGAAACCCGACTGAAACTTATCAAGAATAGCATGTTTATTGAGGTGATCATTAAGCTGCATAATGACTGCCTTCTCTAGGATTTTACTTACAGTAAGAAAGGCAGGTTAGAAATAAGTCTAAAATTTTCAAAAGCAGAGGAGTCGAGATTATTTTTCTTAAGCAGGAGTTTAAATACAGCAGTCTTAAGACAGGCTGGGAAGACCCCCATATATAATGACGAGTTTACTATGTCAAGAATACTATCAATTAGCATGCCCGATGATACTTTGAAAAAACTTGTTGGTATTGGGTCAAGGACACAGGTGGAGGGTCTCATTTGAGAAATTATTTTATATAAATCAGGTAAATCTATCCTGGTGAAAGAATTTAATTTGTTTATAATGGAGTACCGCGGTTTAAGAGGATCAGTATTGGGGAGATGTAATATGTTATTTCTAATATCATTAATTTTTTTGATTAAAAAATACAGCAAAAGCCTCACAAGTTTCACTGGAAGTTTTTTGGAGGCATTCCATTGAGTGAGCTGAGTTTAGCAGATGATCGATTGTAGAGAATAAGACTAGCATTGTTATTTATAATTCTAGAGAAATAACACCGCCTCTCAAGATAGACTATGTTGTTGTATTCTGTTATTTTAACCTTCAATATCTCATAGTGAATAATCAGTTTAGTTTTTCTCCATTTATACTCAGCTCTCCAGCATGTTCTCTTTAGGTCAGACACTCTTCAAGTCTTCCATGGTATAATAGTGCTGGAAGAATTTTTAACTGTCTTTTCAGGTGTGACTGTGTCAGCAGCAACCCTCACCCTTAAATTTTCCACCATATTATTTACATTATCCTTGCAATTGTAGTAAGCACTACAAACAAACTGGTTGCTTAGAATATTTGTAAATTTTGAAGCTGCTGATGAATCAAAGAAGCGTTTTTTTAACAATATGCGTCTAGTGATTTTTTTCTATCATTATTTCTATATTAAATAGGAAGAGAAAATGGTCTGATAGACCAATATCAATGATCTGCATCACATCAACGTTTAGTCCTTTAGTAATTACTAAATCTAATATATGACCTGCTTTGTTTGTAGGCTGACTAATGTGCTGGATCAAATCAAAAGAGTCCAGGAGGTTCATGAATTCTTTTACTTTCGGGTCACACTGATTATCGATATGAAAGTTAAAGTCACCGACTATTAGGAACGTGTCATAGTTCGTAATTACAGTTTGACACCAAGTCTGAGAATACCTCAAAGAAAGACGCATTGTATTTAGGAGGATACATGGACAATACTGGACACAGAAGCTACATGAATAATGACGGCAAGAAACTCAAGGGGCTTGAATTTACCAAAACTGACATCTTTTCACTTTAACCGGCTCAAGTAAATGTTTGCTAAACCGCCGGCTTTCTTATCTTGGCGATACGCATTTGCAAAGCTATAATTCGGAGGCGCAGATTCGATTAAAACAGCTGCACCATCAGAGCTAAGCCATGTTTCACTTAGTGCAATAAAATTGATTTTCTTTTCACTAATAAGATCATTGATGGAAAATGTCTTGTTGGTTAATGCTATAACATTTAATAAAGCCATATTTAATGTCTTGGAAGTGCAGAACTGAATTGTAGTAGCGTTATGGCTTTTCAAGATAGAAATTAAGTTATTTTTATTAGAGCTGCTCTGTGCGTATTTTTTATTTAATCTATAGTCTGTTTCTATAGTTTTAATACATTGTTTATCTAGAGGCATAATTGTAATTAAATTATTCGTATTTATGCCACACTGTCTATAGATTTTTTTACATACACGATTGAATCTCTAATCACAAATGCATCACCCAGGGTTGAAGGCAAACTGGGGGAGCGGAGAGAGTTGAAACGGTTCTGGGTGGAGATGCTGGCCTGTGCCGATGGAGGTGATCTAGCCTTAAACCCCCTCCCGCATCGCTGAAACAGGCCAAGTTCCTCATCGTTGACATCGTTGCTCTGACAATGAGGCGTGGGGGTAAAACTCACTTGGCCTTGGAAATGAGCAGCACAGCATGGAGTCGATGTTACTGAGCCGCAATTTGCTAAGACAATTTCAGATGTCGGGGAGGATTTTTCCAGTAGACGAGGCTTCATGTCCCTCAGGTGCCTCCGTCTGGACAGGAGTTTTTGGATTTGGATGTCGAGAGCCTGGAATTCTTCGACAACGTGGCCCATCTCACCGTTGTCTGCTTCTGCATCCACTTCGTGCCCTGACGTTCACACCAACTTCTTCAGGTAAATTAATGGAAGGAATTATTAAGGAAAAGACTGTGCAACACATGGCAAGAACAGGAGTTTTACTGACATGTCAGCAAGGGTTCAGAATAAGGAGTCTGTGTTTTACCGACATGCTGGAATTCTATAAAGAAAACAACACAAGGATATGATGAGAGGAGTATATGACATTATTTATCTTGATTTTCAGAAGGCATTTAATAAGGTACTGCATAATTCAAGTAAAACTCTTAAGAATGAATGATTCAGGACCACAAGATATGGGCTATGAGGCAAAATTGAAGCAGCTGCACTTTTTCAGATTAGGAAAATGGAGATTAAGAGGGCAAAATAAATTCAAGAACACAGGGGCTCTCAGATGAAACTTTGTTAAGGGGAGATTTTGCAGAAACATTTGAAGTTTTTGTTTACATAAAAAGCCAGAGACCTATTAAAATAGTGGCCAAGAAGTGTGGTCTATAGGGACCTTCAAATCTCAATTTGATGATAATCTGAAGAAACTAAGTGCAACAGAATAGGCAAGACTTTGCTTGGCAGAAATATTTCTGATGTTCTAACAGTGAAGTCTAGCCCCCGTAGTTCTGTCTCGTGTAGCTCTGTTTATCCTGGCCCTTCTTTTTTTTTTTTTTTGGGCTTGTCTTTACCGAGGTTGTCCAGGATGTTTAAATCCGCTGTGATGCCTTTGTTTTGTTCCTTTAACTTCAATCACGTTTTTGTCTTTTCCCAGGTTGTCTTTGTTCTTTTCTTGTCGCCAGTTCGTTTGATATAATCAATCCGTGCCTAAAGATGGCAGAGTCATTTTATACCACAACAAACCCAAACATCTCGGACCTCCATAAAATGAGGTCTTTCGTGACAATTCTGGGCACTATATTTGGAATTCAAAGATTGTGACATCTTATAAAGTTCTAAACATCAAAGCCAGAATCTAACTGAGCATTAATCCAAATCGTCCATCTTAGACACGTCTATAAGCCGACACATTTCACAACTGGCCTGTGAGTAGTCATGTAGTTTATGGCCTGCTGTTTTTAAAGTGCCTGCTTCTGTGATTGTTTCGAAGTGCAGCCCAGGGGGGTATTTTCCGTACGTCACTTAAATCATCCGAGATCAGATGCCTCATCTTGGATGAGTTAATGCCAGTGAAACTCATTCGGGATAAGTCGGTTTTTCAAATGCAGCCATGTAGTAGATTAGTCTAGCTGGATCTAATCATCCGAGATGAATGCGCGCGCCTTCGCTGAGTGAAAAACCCATATATATTGAGTCTAGAAAACATGATCAGCAAGTCTTTGATAGACTGTAACAAAATGACGAAAGAACGGGAGCATTTTTTTTTTTTCACACAAGCTGTGCGTACATGCTGCTCGAAGGATTTCAAGATTTACTATGCACAAGGGGTAACACTGCAAAAGCAGCCCAAACCAGAAAAGACGGCTGGCAAAAAGTGGCCAACAAATTAAACACTTGTGCATTGTACTTACTTAAAGCAGCGTTTCATTTCCTGTGTGTCAGATTAATTATTATTTAATATGTCATAATTCCAGATCAAACGTGAGCACAAGGAGAACACGGGAACAGGTTAAAGTGAAGTACAAGAATATGCTTTAAACTGGTAAATATTGGTATATAACTATTTAAAGAATTGTTGACATAATCATATATAATGTAAAGAACGTTAATTTTAAAGCTAATAAGAAGGCATTCAAGCAAAAAACAGGTGGAGGTCCACGCGGTCCTGACCTAACCCCTGTAGAAGAGTTGGCTCTCTAGCAAAATGCCCATTGCCCTGTTTCTGAGGGCATTCCAGGGGGAAGCTCCTCCTCAGAACCAGTGACAGGATGCAGTGGTCACTTCATTTCAGGTAAAGGATGGTCATTGCATATATTTGTCCTTAATGTGTGCCATACGTAGGTTCCATATAGCCCTCTTTTTTTGTTGGGTCAGTTGCAGGGAATGTCATATCCCTAGAACCTGTGTTTGACCGAGATATTAATGAAGGTCGAATATTTGATGAAGACACTGTGTTTGATTATTCATCAGGAGGAGAGGTACATTTTCCAAATAATGTTTGATCAGACTCCACTGTGATCAGTCCCATGTGCCCCAATCACATTTGGAAACCTTGGGTAATGAGAATGTTAGGCTGATTGTGAGATTCTTTATGGAACTGTGGGTGTTTTTACCCGTGAATTACCTACCTGCAATGGCATGAAACGCCTCTTTTGTCTGTACACGCAGGTGTTCAGGAAACACTATGAAAACCCGAAGGAAATATTTCAGAGCCAAACAGACTTTACGAATTGCCTGGCAAACTGCAATTTTAGATTGATTTTCCGCATCGCCTACAGTATATAAAAAAAGTGCCGCTTGCAAAAAAAACCTCAAAGCATTGCATACTGTCTTGTGTAGTTGTGAGAGCCCGACTTCGCCAAGTTTGACTTCGAATATAAGGTCCTAATAAATTTTTGAGGTACAATATTCGCCCTCAGCTAAAGCGGTATCTTTCGAAAAGAATTTCCTCCGGGAGCAATAAAGGATCTTGCCGATCACGCAAACCCCTCTCTATATGAAATTCTCTTCTTATAATTTGCGTACCGATATCAATTGGTCGCTCATTCATGAACGGCGAAGTCATGACTAAATGAATTCCATGCACGGACACTGATTAAGTGTGTGAGCTAATCCTTGTTTACATAGAATAAACCTGCTCCGAGCAGGTTTGAGGATTAGGATGTGTTGCTATGACAACACATCCAGCAAGAGTTTCGAAAAACCGACCGATCCAGGATCATGCCAAATCGTCAACAATTACATCCGGCTAAACGAGTAATCCACGTACGAAAAATACCCCCCAGGTCTCCATAGCGGTAAATCCCACCCTGGATATGTTTCCCTGAGGTGCTTGTAGTGAATGTCAGAGGCAAATGTGTGGTGATGTCAGCTGACAGGATCAACTACTCCACAAGCCTTCATTAAAGATGTCAAATTGAATGAGATGTTCAGGTCCGAGTTCAAGTTTATGAAACTGAATTTGTCTGATTTCAGGTGATGACCCATCCAGAAGTTTTTGCATGCATGTTTGAACGTTAACCAAGTCATGAATGTGCACCTTCTGGAATGCCAAGGCAGTTTCCTCATCCAAAACCCAGTCCTAAGAAGCTATTGAAGCTTGGGTCAGGCCTAAGTAACCTCTGCTGCATCTGTGGCCCCCATGTCACCCCAGCACTTGACAGCTGTGTCCTTTTTTCGTGTTGATTTGCAGTCATCTAATTGCCTTTCTTTTTCTCTCCTTCCAATGAACAGGAGGTGATGACCGCCGAGTGCTTTTGTGGCACATGGAGAAAGCAATCCATTCTCAGGCAAAGCCTGTGAAGCTCAAAGGTGAACACCTCTCCAACATCTTCTGCCTGGCATTTGACAGCACCAACAAGCGCGTCTTCTCTGCAGGTAATGCTTTCCAGAAATCTTGCAGGTCAGGTCTTACTGTCATAGTGAGGGCCCACCGAACACAAAGTTATTGATATCATAGACGGTTTCACCATTTGCTCCAGGTGTGTGCAGCTTTATAAAATTGTCTTGGATCTCATCTCCTGACGACTTGTGAGTGAGCCACTCATTTACTTGACGTAGATTAAATGAAGAGTCCTTGAAATGAAGGAGACACTGGGATGGTGGACCAGGCAGAGCACAGAAGTTACAAGGCCTGAAAGTTACAAATATGGCGACTCCTTCCACACATCAATTCCTGCGAGAAGTAAGGGGGGATGAGTACAAGTTCTGTTAGGCTTGTTGGGGTCATTGAGTTATCTGTAAATTATTGAAGTGTGTGACATCATGATCCTACCTCAAATGAGCAGAATCGTTTAGTGGGCTGAGAGCAAACTGAGTACAGACTTGACAGAAAAGCTGGCACCATTCAGGGTGCTCGTCCTTCATGCTCAACAGTCACGTGATGGGTATCGTGCATAAGATGTTGTGCTCGCCTTTTGCTCGAGGTCCCCACAATTGATTTGAATCGCTAAGCTCCTTTTGGACTTGAACAGTTGATCCCAAGTACCGTTTTGTTTCTGTTTGTTGCTTTGACTTTCTCGGCTGGTACTGAAAACGGGTGTACAGTTTTACTGAGTGACCGGTGGACAGCTGGGCTTCAGTACACACATGATGAGCCAAAATGTATTACGAAATACTTAAATACATACAGTCCGTGCTGTAACCTATTTAATCCAGTTCAGGGGCACGAGGGGGCCAAATCTGGATTAGATGCCAGGCCTTCACAGGCCCCTCTTGTGCACATGACAGTATTCACGGGACCAGCTGGCCTTAAATGTAGGAGTAAACCCAGCATGCCGAGACTATACAGGTCATGAACAGGCTCCTGATACACACCTGGGCTCATGTGGTAGTCGGACTAGCTGTCCACCTTTTTAGGGTTAGGCCCAAGGACTGGTCACTTAGCGACTCTGAGAGTCACATTGCAATAAGAGAAAGTGGTCCGTCACAGTCGTGTAATTGTGAAGACCCCGAGAATGTGTGGGAGATATTTTGTGCAGAAAAAGAAATGAAAATTAAAATTACAAAATGAAAATACAATCTCCAATTTGCCATTTATTTTTCAAAGTCTACGTGCAAGGGTGCCACAGAAATAAATAAAATGAAATATCACCATTTGCAATTTTATTAACTACACACATAAGAGTCATCTGTGAAAATTTAAAAATGAGAATGCAGTCCCCACTTTAGATTTGCCTTTTCTTCATGACATTGCGTAACCGATGCGAACATGAAAATGTCAATGCAGTGAGCAGCAGGTGGCGCCAGTGCTCATGTGCATGAGGCTTTTCATTTTCATTAATTTATCCATTTAAGTTTTTTTGAAATGTTGTCACACATGTACTGCAAACCTAATGGAAAAAAAAATGTTGAATTATCATTTTAACAGTTGCTATGCATATCATGAAGAAAACGCAAATCTAAAGTGGGGATTGCATTTTCATTTTAATTATGACACTGCCACACTAGGATGGGTGTGGAAAGTGAAATGACAAAAGGGTGATTTAATTTTAGTTTTAAATCTTGACAGCTGTCTCTTGTGTGTGAAAATGAAATTGTACATGGTGCTATTCTGTTTTATTTTTAATTATTGTAGCATCCTTGTGCATCAACTTTGAACAATAAATGACAAAAAAGAGATTGCTTTTTCGTTTTATAATTTTCATTTTCTTTTTTTTGCAGAATTTTGCCAATTATAGGAAGGTGCTACAGTGAGTCCAGCACCTGTTGTGTTGTTGTGTTGTGTTCAAATCTTCTTAGCACTCTCTCTTTTTTCTTTCACTTCTAGGAAACGATGAACAAGTTATACTTCATGACGTTGAAAGGTAATCAGTTTCATCTTATATCTAAAGTTCAGACACCACGTCGCCATATCGTCTTGCTGTGCCCAGATTGTGTAATTTGCTTCCATCTGGTAACACAGTTGAGCTACTGCAGCGATGAAGCTTAGTGGCACTGTGGATTCCTTGGCTTATGTACTTCCAGAGTAGTTAGCTCAGGGAATTGTGAACTTTTTTGCGCACTGATGAGCTGAACACAGAATAGCATGCTGGGAGATTGTGGTTGGAGCTTCATTTTGAAACTGGACACCATGGGCAACCATGGTTCCGGACTGTGTGACTGTTGTCATCATCACGGTGGCCCAGCGGTTGATGCTCGTCTCTCCAGGCAGTTAGCTTTGATTCCCGGCACATTCGCCTTCTGCGTGGAGCTGACGCATTTCCTCCATCCCCAAAGACTTGCAGGTTACGTTCCTTTGTAACTCTCAACTGCAGAAGTGTGTCCTCTGAGGGACAGATATTCCTTATGGGGCCTGTTCCTCCCTCTAAGTACGGACGGCAACATCCACAGAAATAATTTTCCAGGGCATTATGTGTACTACTTTGAAACGAGCATAATTCAGGCTATTTTTTTTTTCTTGAGGTTAGATGTAATGTTACATTTACGCTTGTGATGCTAATGGGAGGCAGTGGCTCCAGTAAGTTGAGGGTACAATAGCTCAAAACAGGCGATCATTAGTGAAGGACACTTTCAGATTTTCTTCTACTGCCTATCTTGTCCTCTCTCAAGTTACGTGCCTTTGTGTTCATTCCTAGGGGTGAGACCCTCAATGTTTTCCTCCATGAAGATGCCGTCTATGGCCTGTCGGTTAGTCCCATCAATGACAATGTGTTTGCTAGTTCCTCTGATGACGGAAGGGTCTTGATATGGGACACTCGTGAGCCCCCTCATGGAGGTAAGTGCACTGACCAAGGTGTAGCTAGAGGTTCTTCAGCCGTCCCACCTCGACTGGCTCAGTCATGTGCTTGACATTGGTGTTTATGACCTCTCCTCCATTTTCCCGATTTCTTCCAGAGCCCTTCTGTTTGGCCAACTACCCATCTGCATTTCACAGTGTGATGTTCAACCCTGTGGAGCCCCGGCTGCTGGCCACGGCTAACTCTAAGGAGGGAGTTGGCCTTTGGGACATCCGTAAGCCTCGCAGGTGAGTTGGCAGGAGTTTCACATTAACTGTTTCTGATCGATGGCCAGGCAGCCATTCACATTTTGGTCAATCTTCTACAATTCACATCCTTCATGTTTGAGCTGCTGCCTTCCAAGCAGTGGAGATGATGAAACCGTGGACAGATATGTGGTATGAAAAGGGTGGAGGGCAGCAGAGTCATGTGCTAAACTGACCTGTTATTTTTGAGCAAGACTTGATGACTTTACTAATAATAATAATAATAATAATTCATTACATTTATATAGCGCTTTTCTCAGTACTCAAAGCGCTATCCACACAGGGAGGAACCAGGAAGCGAACCCACAATCTTCCACAGTCTCCTTACTGCAAAGCAGCAGCACTACCACTGCGCCACCTGTGAGGACATTTTTTGGATGGCACGTTGCCTTCTGTCACTTACCCTTTTATGCTCTTTGGAGTGACTGAGGCAGCGGGCATTAGGGTGTCATTTTGGTTGAACTGGCATTCATCTTAGTATTTGTACCTGCTTTGCAGTTTGTTTAAGCAGGTGATAAGAGAACCACCTGCTTGTCTTGATCAGGGTCATGTGACTCTGCAGGAAGGGTGACACTTCTCTGTCTTCTCAGTGCCTGGCACACCGTCCACTAGATGGCCTCCAGGTATCCTCCTCTGACATCTTAAATGATGGCAGCTCTGCTGCTGTGTCCTGCTGATTTGCCACACTCTTCCACGTCATGGAGAACTTGTGTTATAAATGAAAAGTCATTTAAGCCATTTTTACTGACAGACTCATTCTGAAATAATAAAGATAAAGCTGGCAATGAACAAGCATTTCAGAAATTGACAGACTCGAAAAGTCCAATTATTAAACCAAAGTAGCCATTTTAAATACAGAGAACAGGACTACACTACTGAAACGAAATAAAATGAGGAAATTGTATTCCATAATAATTGATTTGCTTTTACAGTATTTAGGGGATGTCCTGTGTAACATATAGAATATAGATATGGGTGGGGCACCATTGATTTGCTTCATGCAGCACCACTTTTCAAACTAATGCTGTGTAAGGACAACTACAACTTTGTTTAAAAACACAAACATTTGTCTGCATTTTTTGCCTTTCATCCACACTACGCGGGGGGTTTGTTTGACCCACATAAACGGAGACTTGTGAAGGCGCCCTCCAGAGAGACATACAGTGGGGCAAAAAAGTATTTAGTCAGCAACCAATTGTGCAAGTTCACCCACTTAAAAAGATGAGAGAGGCCTGTCATTTTCATCATAGGTATACCTCAACTATGAGAGACAAAATGAGAAAAAAAAATCCAGAAAATCACATTGTCTGATTTTTGAAGAATTTATTTGTAAATTATGGTGGAAAAAAAGTATTTGGTCAATAACAAAAGTTCATCTCAATACTTTGTTATATACCCTTTGTTGGCAATGACAGAGGTCAAACGTTTTCTGTAAGTCTTCACAAGGTTTTCACACACTGTTAGTGGTATTTTGGCCCATTCCTCCATGCAGATCTCCTCTAGAGCAGTGATGTTTTGGGGCTGTCGCTGGGCAACACGGACTTTCAACTCCCTCCAAAGATTTTCTATGGGGTTGAGATCTGGAGACTGGCTAGGCCACTCCAGGACCTTGAAATGCTTCTTACGAAGCCACTCCTTCGTTACCCAGGCAGTGTGTTTGGGATCATTGCCATGCTGAAAGACCCAGCCACGTTTCATCTTCAATGCCCTTGCTGATAGAAGGAGGTTTTCACTCAAAATCTGACGATACATGGCCCCATTCATTCTTTCCTTTACACAGATCAGTCGTCTTGGTCCCTTTGCAGAAAAAAGCCCCAAAGCATGATGTTTCCACCCCCATGCTTTACAGTAGGTATGGTGTTCTTTGGATGCAACTCAGCATTCTTTCTCCTCCAAACACGACAAGTAGAGTTTTTACCAAAAAGTTCTATTTTGGTTTCATCTGACCATATGACATTCTCCCAATCCTCTTCTGGATCATCAAAATGCTCTCTTGCAAACTTCAGACGGGCCTGCACATGTACTGGCTTAAGCAGGGGGACACGTCTGGCACTGCAGGATTTGAGTCCCTGGCGGTGTAGTGTGTTACTGATGGTAGCCTTTGTTACTTTGCTCCCAGCTCTCTGCAGGTCATTCACTAGGTCCCCCCGTGTGGTTCTGGGATTTTTGCTCACCATTCTTGTGATCATTTTGACCTCACTGAGTGAGATCTTGCGTGGAGCCCCAGATCGAGGGAGATTATCAGTGGTCTTGTATGTCTTCCATTTTCTAATAATTGCTCCCACAGTTGATTTCTTCACAACAAGCTGCTTACCTATTGCAGATTCAGTCTTCCCAGCCTGGTGCAGGTCTACAATTTTGTTTCTGGTGTCCTTTGACAGCTCTTTGGTCTTGGACATAGTGGAGTTTGGAGTGTAACTGTTTGAGGTTGTGGACAGGTGTCTTTTATATTGATAACAAGTTCAAACAGGTGCCATTAATACAGGTAATCAGAGGAGGAGCCTCTTACAGAAGAAGTTACAGGTCTGTGAGAGCCAGAAATCTTGCTTGTTTGTAGGTGACCAAATACTTATTTTCCACCATAATTTGCAAATAAATTCTTTAAAATCAGACAATGTGATTTTCTGGATTTTTTTTCTCATTTTGTCTCTCATAGTTGAGGTATACCTATGATGAAAATCACAGGCCTCTCTCATCTTTTTTTTTTTTTTTTTTAAATTTATTAATTTTTATTGTAATCATTCCATACAAATAGATCAATTTATAACCAAACAAAATTGAAGACAAATCAAACCCCATCCCTGAGAAGGAGAGCTAAGCCAAAGGAGAATTGCTTAGGGCTTTTTAATAAGGCAACAATAAATAAAAGAAAGGGAGAAATAAATATATAGGTAAATAAGAGATGGAGAAGGGAATTAAATGCGGTAATAGTTATTCCTCTTATTCTAAAATAATATTGATTAGATTCTGCCAGGTTTTGAAAAAATTTTGTACAGATCCTCTAACTGAGAATTTGATTTTTTCCAATTTCAAATAATATAAAACATCGGTTTCCCACTGACTTATCAGAGGAGAGTTAGGATTCTTCCAATTTAACAGAATAAGTCTGCGTGCCAAAAGTGTAGTGAATGCAATCACCATTTGCTTGTCCTTCTCCACTTCAAGTTCGTCTGGAAGAACACCGAACACAGCTGTTATGGGTTAGGAGGAATTGTGATACCAAGGCTGTCTGAAAGGCACTTAAACATTTTGGTCCAAAATGATGTTAGTTTGGTGCAGGCCCAGAACATGTGACCCAGTGAGGCAGGAGCTTGGTTGCAGCGTTCGCAGGTTGGATCTTGCCCTGGAAAGATTTTGGACAGTTTTAAGCGAGACAGATGGGCTCGATATATAATTTTTACTTGAATAATTGTATGCTTTGCGCATATGGAGCTCGAGTAAATTGTCTGCTTTGCTACCTTCCAATCCTTTTCTGATATATTGATTAAGAGATCTTCTTCCCAATGTCCTCTTGGATCTTTGAAAGGTAGGGACTCTAATAGGATTTTATATAATGCGGAAATGGTGTTTAATTTCTCAAAATTGAGCAGTATTTTTTCCAGCATTGTGGAGGGTGCGAGGTGGGGGAAATCGGGCAATTTTTGTTTAACAAAATTTCTAATTTGAAGATAGTGAAAGAAATGTGTAGCTGGGAGGTTGAATTTTGAACATAATTGTTCAAAAGATGCAAATATGTTTTCTATATAAAGATCTCTGAGCATTTTAATCCCAAAACTTTTCCAGGTATTAAAAACTAGATATGTTTGCGAGGGTTGAAAGAGGTGGTCCTCTTGCAGAGGTGCCACAGATAAAAGATTTTCCATCTTAAAATGCTTTCTAAGTTGGTTCCATATTCTGAGTGAGTAAAGCACAATTGGGTTATTAGTATATTTGCAATAACTTGCATTTATTGGAGAGCAGAGCAGGGAGTATAAAGAAGTACTACAGGATTTTACTTCTATTGCGGACCAAGCCTCTGTATGTTCATTTATTTGTGTCCAGGTTTTTATGGCTTGTATGTTTGCTGCCCAGTAATAAAACTGAATATTAGGTAAAGCCATGCCACCTTCTGCCTGAGGTCTTTGTAGGGTCGCTCTTTGGATACGTAGGTGTTTTGAGTTCCAAATGAATAAGGTTATTGTTGAATCTAACTGTTTAAAAAACGATTTATTGATATATATTGGAATGTTTTGAAATAAAAAAAGAAGTTTAGGAAGGATATTCATCTTAACAATGTTAATTCTTCCGGCTAGAGTGAGATGAAGGGTTGACCATCTATGCAAGTCTTGCTTAATTTTTTCCATACAGACGGCAAAATTTTGTTGATAAAGAGCTTTATGTTTACTTGTTATATTTACCCCTAGGTATTTAAACTGATCTGCTATGGTAAAAGGTAGAGTGTCCAATCTAATATTACAGTGCATCCGGAAAGTATTCACAGCGCATCACTTTTTCCACATTTTGTTATGTTACAGCTTTATTCCAAAATGGATTAAATTCATTTTTTTCCTCAGAATTCTACACACAACACCCCATAATGACAACGTGAAAAAGTTTACTTGAGGTTTTTGCAAATTTATTAAAAATAAAAAAATTGAGAAAGCACATGTACATAAGTATTCACAGCCTTTGCCATGAAGCTCAAAATTGAGCTCAGGTGCATCCTGTTTCCCCTGATCATCCTTGAGATGTTTCTGCAGCTTCATTGGAGTCCACTTGTGGTAAATTCAGTGGATTGGACATGATTTGGAAAGGCACACACCTTTCTATATAAGGTCCCACAGTTGACCGTTCATGTCAGAGCACAAACCAAGCATGAAGTCAAAGGAATTGTCTGTAGACCTCCGAGACAGGATTGTCTCGAGGCACAAATCTGGGGAAGGTTACAGAAAAATTTCTGCTGCTTTGAAGGTCCCAATGAGCACAGTGGCCTCCATCATCCGTAAGTGGAAGAAGTTCGAAACTACTAGGACTCTTCCTAGAGCTGGCCGGCCATCTAAACTGAGCGATCGGGGGAGAAGGACTTTAGTCAGGGAGGTGACCAAGAACCCGATGGTCACTCTGTCAGAGCTCCAGAGGTCCTCTGTGGAGAGATGAGAACCTTCCAGAAGGACAACCATCTTTGCGGCAATCCACCAATCAGGTCTGTATGGTAGAGTGGCCAGACGGAAGCCACTCCTTAGTAAAAGGCACATGGCAGCCCGCCTGGAGTTTGCTAAAAGGCACCTGAAGAACTCTCAGACTATGAGAAAGAAAATTCTCTGGTCTGATGAGACAAAGATTGAACTCTTTGGTGTGAATGCCAGGCGTCATGTTTGGAGGAAACCAGGCACCGCTCATCACCAGGCCAATACCATCCCTACAGTGAAGCATGGTGGTGGCAGCATCATGCTGTGGGGATGTTTTTCAGCGGCAGGGACTGGAAGACTAGTCAGGATAAAGGGAAAGATGACTGCAACAAAGTACAGAGACATCCTGGATGAAAACCTGTTCCAGAGTGCTCTTGACCTCAGACTGGGGTGATGGTTCATCTTTCAGCAGGACAACGACCCTAAGCACAGAGCCAAGATATCAAAGGAGTGGCTTCAGGACAACTCTGTGAATGTCCTTGAGTGGCCCAGCCAGAGCTCAGACTTGAATCCGATTGAACATCTCTGGAGAGATCTTAAAATGGCTGTGCACCGACGCTTCCCATCCAACCTGATGGAGCTTGAGAGGTGCTGCAAAGAGGAATGGGTGAAACTGGCCAAGGATAGGTGTGCCAAGCTTGTGGCATCATATTCAAAAAGACTTGAGGCTGTAATTGCTGCCAAAGGTGCATCGACAAAGTATTGAGCAAAGGCTGTGAATACTTATGTACATGTGATTTCTCAGTTTTTTTATTTTTAATAAATTTGCAAAAACCTCAAGTAAACTTTTTTCACGTTGTCATTATGGGGTGTTGTGTGTAGAATTCTGAGGAAAAAAATTAATTTAATCCATTTTGGAATAAGGCTGTAACATAACAAAATGTGGAAAAAGTGATGCGCTGTGAATACTTTCCGGATGCACTGTATATGCTTGTGAATTCACTGGAAAGAGTATACTTTTATTCAGATTGATTCTGAGACCGGATATCTTTTAAAATTCTGTAAGTGCTGTTAAAACTGCAGGTACAGTGTTTTCTGTGTCTTATATATATACTAGTCATTTAGCCCGTTACAATAACGGGCGCTAGAACAGTAGTGCATAAACATTAGTAGGAACAGTCTATATTAAATGGCAAGGGACTTTGACCTCATTCTTTTTGTTGGTCGTATTTTTCTTTCTTTCAGCCTTTCTTTTGTTGATGTTTACTTGCTGAGCTGACCGTTCTTCGTGGGCTGCCGCCGTGTATTGTGTGTCTTTAATTTTCTGTGACAGTAATACTGTCTTGTACGGCTCTATTCAATAAGGGCGCGTAGATAATTTAGTTCAAATGGCTCTGGAATATGTGAAGAGCAACAGGTGCAGATCTTTATTTACGCGCGCCTTTATTCGCTGCGCCTAATTGAGGTCGTCCTTTTGAGGCTCGCCTTTTTGTGCGCGCCCTTATTGAAGGATGCCTGTGCGCGCCCTTATTGAAGGATACCGTCTTGTACGTCCGCTGGCTTGTACGTCCGTAATATGCGTCCGTAATATACCTTTAATTTTCTCTGGCGGTAATACAGGCGTGCGCGTCGGTAATATGCCTTTAATCTCCTCTGACAGTAATACTGGCTTGTATGTGGCTGTAATATGCGTCACTGTATTGTGTACCTTTAATTTCCTCTCGCAGTAATACTGGTTTGTATTTCCGTAAAACGCCTCTAACTTTCTCTGACAGTAATATCGCGCATAGCACCGTGCCCTGCGCATGCGCACTTCACCAGAAGACACCCACACACGGACACCTGGATGCACATAGGGATTTTATATATATAGATATAAATCCATATCATCTGCATATAGAGAAATTTCTCATCTTTTTAAGTGGGAGAACTTGCACAATTGGTGGCTGACTAAATACTTTTTTGCCCCACTGTACTTCTGAAAACGGCAGCTCAGTGAAGCAGCGTGGATGGGTGATAAAGGGGGAGACCCCTCATTGGTTTAGGCTTCTTATGTGGCCCTCTGCAGATTGGATCCATTCCTGTGCAAGTCCAGTATAGGCAAAGTGCTGCGTCATCTGTGCTTTTAGTCATCTTAGTGTGGCAGAAGTTTCTTTCATAACTGATGTGAAAACGCTGGCGTACTTGGAGATTGTTTTCAGATAAAAACACAGACATTAGTCTCTGTTTTCTCCTTTTGTCCGCACTACCCTGTTGTTTTTAATCCCTGCTGTTTATGAGAACGCCAACTCAGTGTTGAAGCATGCATGGGTACAGGCAGAGATGTGTAAACAGAGGCTCTGATTGGTTCATACTTATTACACAGCCCTTCCCTGATTGGATCCGACATGTTACAACATCTCATTCCTGTTTCCGCTGAGTACGTGCATGTCCAGTGTAGGCAAAGGGCTAAATTCATAAATGAAACGGCGTGGACGTAGTTCAGGTTAGTAAGATGAACCTCTTGTTCCACCACAAGGCAAGTCTCACATGTGCTTGTGCTGCCAAATGTGTTCAGCCTTACAGTATAAGCATATATTGTAGCATTCTAATTTACATTTTGCTCTTTGTAATTCTCTAGTTCGGGTGCCAGTAGTCCATGTATAGCAGTGATTTAACTTTGGGGTGACTTTATAATTTAATGAATTATTTAAAAAAAAAAAACAAAAAAAAAAACAGACATGGCCATACATGGTGTAATATTGTGGAAAAGGCCTCTCTTTTCATACTGACCCTAAACGTTTGGTTCTTTGATATACACCACACTTTAGTACAATATAGCACTCTGACCTGAACAAGACAATCAGCCCCACGAGGCAACCTTACCTACCATGTCATATCTCCCAAGACTACACTATGCACAGATTATCTATTAAGCGTGTGTGTTAGCATTTCTGATTATCAGACTAGAGGACAGTCAGCCATGGTGTGCTCACTAGGCAGTCGGTGCTTCACCTACTAATTTACACCCTTGCTCATACGGTGTAGTGCTGTTTCACAACGAGGCAGACCAGCGGCAGGCTGACGTTCATACACTGAAGAGACGATGAGCCTCTCACCAGGCTACTAACTGATTTGTACCTCCTCTCTAACAGACATACTAATCCTGGGAGTGCAGGGTCCTGCCAGTTTGTTCTTTTTGTCTTAAATTAAATATTCAAAACACCCGGTCCATAATTAATATACAAATTTGTGAGTTTATCGTTCAAATGGATATCAAAGCTTTTGTCAAACAAGCCAATTGCTAAACCTTTACCAGTTCCAGTAATGTCAGTTCAGCATTTTGTTCTAAAAAAAGGAAATCCACATTCCTGTAATCCCTCCAGTGGGCACACCTCGGCCATCAGAATGGCACAATTCTGTTCCAGAATTTTCTTCCACACATCACATGGTTGATTCAGAGATTCAGGACAGTATGAGTTACAAAGATATGCCGGCTTTTTTTGCCAGAATATTGCAATTTGAGGGCCCAAAAAAATACCCGTCCCACCTCTGGGTCTCCTGCTTTGTCACTGAGCCATCTAAAGTGCTGCTGGTGTGTTTTTAATTTGAGAAGATGTTACTGTTGGCCAGTCACCTATGTCAGAAACCCAAACAGTGTCCTGAATGCTTCATGTTCTACTTTGCAAGACCTGTGTCTTTTATTTTTTTGGGCAGCACAGATCCTAAAGCCCCTTTATTTACAGAGGATTGAGGAAGGATTCAGATCCCTCCACTCTCTGCATTTTTTTATTGTGTTGTATATTAAATTTTAAAAGGATGCATTAACCCATCCATAATCACAAAGTGAATTCATATGTTCAGAAAGGTTTGCAAATTTATTACAAATGAGAAGCAAATCTCTCCCTCATAGAAGTAGTCAGACCCTTAATTCATTAGTTTAGAAGCCCCTTTACACGGCCGGATTTGGGCAGTTTATCCTGTTGGCAGATCCTGAAGCTCCATTACACTGGATGGGGAGCGTCTGTGAACGGAAATCTTCAGGGCTCTCCGCACATGTTCTATGAGGTTAAGTCTGGGCTTAGGCAGGACCACTCAGAGATTTGTCCTAAAGCCACTCCAGCTTTGTCTTGGCTCTCTGTTTTAGGCCATTTGACCATCGCCCCCTGTCTGAGATGGCATGATCTCTGGAGCAGGTTTCTTTAAGGACCTCTCTGTATACTTTACTCAGTTCTGACCAGTGTCCCTGCGCCCCCCTATAACATGATGCTGTCACCACCATGCTTCACTGTAGGGATGGTATTAAGCAGGTGAAGAGTAGTGCCCAATCTTCAACAGACATAGTGCGTGGAGCTCTGCCCAGAGACTTCTATTTTTGTCAAATCAGACCCGAGTTTTGTTCCTCTTGCTATTGGAGTCCTTTAAAGGGAGTTCGGTAAGCTCTGAGGAGGCTGTCATCTGTGCTTGATGGATGGAGTGCTGCTGAGATGGCCATCCTTCCGGCAGGTTCTCCCACCTCAGCAGAGGACTTTTGAAGTTCTTTTAGACTGACAATTGTGTTCTTGGTCCCCACCCTTACTGTCTGGTTACTCTGTTTGGCTGGACAGCCAACTCTAGGAAGAGACTTGGTGGCTCCAAACTTTTCCCATTTCATAATCATTGAGGTCACTGTTCTCCTGGAAACGCTCAAAGCTTTACAAATTGTATGATCCTCTTGCCCTGATCTATGCTTCACCACAACTTGATTGTGGAGGTCCGCAGAGAGTTCCTTGGATTTCATGGCTTGATTCTTGTCCTGACATGCGGTGTGACTTGTGAGACCTTCTAAACACAGGTACAAATGTGTCTTTTTAAACGACGTCCAGTCAGTTCAGTTGGCCACTGGTGGACTCCAGGCAAGTTCCAGAAACATCTGATGGAGAGTTAAAGCAAATGGGAGGCACCTGAACACCACTCGGATTGCCACAGCAAAGGGTCTCAATACTAATCGGAATGAGAGATTTCAGTTTTTAATTTGTAATAAATGTGCAGACCTTTCAGAAAATAGGTTTTCACTCTTTGAGTGCTGATTAGTGGGAATAATGTCAAATTTAATTTTTCTGTATCTGTTTAAAATTAAATCTGCTGCACCATCAAGTGTGCAGAAAGGGAATGGGTCCGAACTGTAGTCCAGCTGAGTTTTGTAGTTCTACCGTTGTCATTTAAAGTGACCTTAGCAAATAGCAAAAGAAGCTGCCATTTGTGTGTCTTTGATAAGAAACTGTAGGTGTCACAGATGTCCTGTCAGTGGCCCCACTGAGACTATTGCCAGGGCTGAAACACTCCATCTAGGCTCGACTTTCATCTCTCACCTTTTACCTTTTTGCTTTTTCAGCTCCCTTCTGCGCTATGGGGGCAATCTTTCGCTGCAGAGTGCTATGAGTGTGCGCTTTAACAGCACTGGCACCCAGCTGCTAGCACTCCGCCGCCGTCTGCCTCCCGTCCTGTACGAGCTGCATTCACGGCTGCCCATCTTTCAGTTTGACAACCAGGGCTACTTCAACTCCTGCACCATGAAGAGCTGCTGCTTTGCTGGAGACCATGATCAGGTGAGATCATCAGTTAGTTGTTCTCAGATTGGGTGGTCAGCCGTAGATCCAGGATTACTAGAGCAGCCATAGGCCTTCCTCAGGGATGACACTAAAGCAAGTGTTAAGAGGTTCTGTCCACTCTCCCTCCCTTATGACAGTTTGGTCAGTGCCGCACAGACCACACATCCTTCTATCTTTAATTTGAACTTTGTCCCAGAGATGCTGGATGCAGTTCATGTACTGGGGGAGTGCCAGAAAAACCCACCACCAGGTGGTGGTTAGTGCACTTAGAGCTTCTCGCTGTTCCACTGTTTATCTGCTCATGACATGCAGTATTAAACATCTGGAGTGCGGCAGGCTGGTGACTCACTGTTCACACATCAGATATCAAAGGCATGAATCAGAAGGCGATTCTGTGTGGAAAAGTTGAGGTGGCAACCTAGACAAAGACAGACACTCTTCTAGGTGGATTAGCCAGCATTACTTGTGCACCACTGCCACCGCCGCCCATCTGATGATGTGCTAGAGGATTGTGGGGCCTCCAGGCTTTGCCTTCCCTTTTAAGGACACATCTGTGTGGCATCTTTAATGTCACATTTTCAGCCTGGCTGGTTATTGTAGGCCCGGATACCTTTGTTCATTAGTTGTGACTGCAGTTTGTGTGTACTTTGTGGGTCAAATGGCAGGGTCTCCTCAGGGCCTGGCCCCCATTGACAAAGCCAAATTAGGTTAAGAGTGTCAAGGAGTGAACTTAAAGTCTTGAGTTCATCTCAAACAAATCTTCATTTCTCCACATCTCCTGAAAGCTCTTTCTGCTGCTGCCTTTTTTGACCTGAAAGTACACAACTAGGGTCTTGTCAATGGCCTCTTTTCTCATTTTTGCTTTTGTAGTACATCCTGTCCGGCTCAGACGACTTCAATCTCTACATGTGGAAGATTCCCAAGGATCCAGAGGCAGGTGGGTGGTCTGAGTGTAATCAGGACCAAATCTTAGCAGTGTTTCCTTTCTGTCTGTCTTGTCACACAATTTGTGCCAGTGATTGGCATCCATGACACTAATGTTATAAATGGCACTTCTTCACATTTATACATGGAGTGTGATATGGATTGATGAATGCCAACATATGTCATGAACAAACATTCTGAAATGTGTCTTCTCAAAATGACATAGGCACTGGGTGCAAGGCAAGATGATACGAGGACAGTACAACCCGGGCCTGTTTAGACTCGCCAGTTAATCTCCTCTCTGGGATGGAGGAGGACAAATTGAGAAAAACCTGGAGACACAGTGTTTCATGTGCTAACATAGCTCACAGTGGGGAGATCCAAAACTAGCTGTAAAAACGGTCTCAGCATTGCACCCATTTCAACACCCCTTCCGTCAGACATCTCTTGCCTTACTGGTCTGCTGCCCTCTAGTGATACTTGATTAATCTGTCTATCTATCTATCTATCTATCTATCTATCTATCTATCTATCTATCTATCTATCTATCTATCTATCTATCTATCTATCTATCTATCTATCTATCTATCTATCTATCTATCTAATCACATAAGCTCTACACAGTGAGTTCCCTTTTAAGACATTGATTTTCTGTATCAGTACCACCCCACTTCCAAAAGGGACCTCTGTTGGTAAGCACAGCTGAACAGAGGAGCCTTGACAAAAGAAATTCACAAGTGTGACTTCTCAGTGACTGAATACAGAAAGTCTGTCTGTGCAGCACTCCCCAAGACAGAAACGGTTCTGCATAAGAACTTGAAGTGCCCACCTCAAGGTAAAATGGTTAATGGGAAAGTATGAAATTAGACATAGAAAATCAAGACTGGGCAGCAAGCACAAGCCAGAAGTGCAAAGCCATGGATCAGAATCTCTGGTGGTCCTGATTTGCTGAATAGAAAGCATCACGTCCTGGAATTGGACTGTTCTGCAGTTTTCCTGCAATGCTCGTGGTTGGTGATCTCGCAGTACCAGTGGGTGATGATTACTGAACATGCTGCCATTCTGTTGGATATGTCTTGACCAGCTCATCTGGCCAAATTGCATGTGTTTGTTTTCCAGTACAGATGTGACCACCACATTCACTCACGTTGTTTGATTCTTGCATATCTTTCCACAGGTGGTCCTGGCCGAGTGGTGAATGGTGCCTTTATGGTTCTGAAGGGTCACCGCTCCATTGTTAATCAGGTCCGCTTCAACCCCTACACATACATGATCTGCTCTTCAGGTGTGGAGAAGGTTATCAAGGTGAGTGGTGGTAGAATAATCCTAACTTCTCAATGCTGCACAGTGGCCCACCCTAGTAGAGGGGTGGGAATGCTTACAGCAGAGTCTGAGCTGTTTAGTCATAAACCCAGAGCTGTCAGCATTTTAAGGTGACAACCCCGGAAATGGACACGGCAGCGGGTGCAGATCTTGGATTTTTAATGCTGCCACCTTAGAAGGACCAGATTTACTGTTGAATCCAACCTAAAGTGACATTCGTTTTAGTCTCCAACCCTGAGTGTTCATTCTAGTAGTTACCTGTAAATGCTGATACATTTGCACAAGCCCCACATTTTCTCGACTAGATGGTCCACCAGCCCCTCAAAGTGGGGTGAAACTTCACAGGCGATTGATTAAGAGTCATCAAGTGGTAACATTTGTGGAATTGGTGGTCTTTTATCACTTTGCCCCACATTCACATTGAGAACATTTCTTAAAACAAAAATTTTATATTTCCAAGGTTCAAAGTCCATATGCAGTTATAACCAATTAAAATGCAAGGCGTGATCCTCCTCTTGGTGAATCTGTCTTCACCAGAACGTGATTAGGTAATGGATGCTTACCTGCACATGGCTGTTGTGAGGTCCAGGCATGGTGTGGTAGTTGCTTCTTTTTTGTTTTTCATTTCTAATGGCTCTCTGTGGGCTGAAAGGGAAAATGAGCAAAAGGAAAGATTTAAAAGTATTGGCAACATTCAAATTATCCGTGGTCACATGATCCCGGCTGTGTGGCTTTTTATGTCAAATAGGTGAAGCCCTCCTTTCATCCACATCTCAGACAAGGTAGTAAAGGAAGCTTTCACCTTCAATTCGACAACAGTTTGCGCTTTTTAGAGGCCTCCGTTTTCATGTGGTGCATATGACGAGTCATATAGCACCCTGAGCACATCGGCCTGACTACGTGCAAACATCAGCTTTATCAGACAAAGTTAAAATGCTCGGCTCCTTTTGGTCACTGCATTAAATGAAGCACGGGTTCTGCTCCAGATATATACAGTACATTTATAAAAATACAATCAAACATGTGAGTAAGCCTACCAAAGTGCTTGCCCGATTTAGTTCACTTTATCCTTTTATTTAGGTGTTTTTGCCTTTATGTGGTTATGTCCCCAGATTTTCTAAATCTTTGCAAGCAGACACAAGTGCAGACGAGTCCTCGTATTTTATCACTCGCCTCTGGGATTTCTTGACAACTATCGGCCTACTGTAGTCTGGGAAACTGCATGCCACAAAGCTGCTGGGACTGCTCGAGTACAGAAAGGCATCTTATGTTCACTGCTGCCCCCTTGTGGACACAAGCCATGCTGTACTGCATGTGGTGTGGTGAAGAAGCTAATGGGTCTTGTTCTAAACAAACATGCGGATTATTCCATTCCGGTGTGCTCCACGGTCGTCAGTCTTTACCAAGAGGGCATGAGAGCCAAGTGCCAGAGATGTAAGCTGTCATTTAAGCTCTTTCCAGGTTCATGTTGTCCTGAAATGTTCAAATGCCATAACGAGATGATTACAAAGGTCCGACCAGCATAACCACTGAAGCTAGGCCACTCATCATGGCTGCCACATGTAATATTAGCAGTGGGTTGAAAATTGGAATGATCTCCCAGCCTTTATAGTCCTATGAGGATAACCCAAACCCTGACCCCAGGGGTATCAAAACATCTTTCACTGGTACTTCATTTTGTAGCAATTAGGGGTCCTGCAGTTGTACAAGATGAGCATAATGCGTGGAACCACATAGTGACAGAGAGAGGTGTATAAACTGCTCCCACCGGCCTTCCTTCCCAGTTTTTCCAGTAATGAGTAGTGTGGTGCGCCATGCAGTCCCGTTTGACCTTCTGAAGCCTGTTAAAGGTTTCAGTTCTCTCTGTTGGCTCTGATGTAAGGCCCACGTGTGTACACACCAGCACTCACTCATACTCTTTTGTCATACAACTAACTAAACTCCTGGCCCTGTGGCATCAGAGGACGCCATGCCAGCACGAGGAGAAGGTCACATGAACACCAGCAATAGTCGGGCCTGGAATATGGCTGTTCTCACCTGACTTCACCACGGTGCCACCACCATACCAGTCAGCTCACCACCAGAACACCCAAGTTAAGCTGTTTGATCCCATCGCTGAAATTGTAGTCCTGAACACAGTTCAAGGCGATTGAGGAAAATTTAACTTCTCTTTGCTGTTAAAAGATGCCCACCTCAGTTCGGACCATTTTAAATTACTGTTGATTCTTATCACTCCAATTTGTTTTTGATCACACAGTTTGATCTGGGGAGTATCTCTGAATATCAGTTATGCCAGACCCTTCACCACTGCCACCACCACCCTGTGCACCTTTACTTAATCCTCTCCCATAGGTATTTTATTTTTATTTTTGTGTAGAGTGTTTCTGGCTTCTTACAACTTGTTCATCTTTTGTCCCAACACAACCCCCTGCTTTCCTGTTGAGTGGGTTTCAGATGGGATTCTTGCTGCATTGAGGTGTTGTAGGGTGTTCTGGCCTACCTACTCGTCATTTTTACTTTATAAAGTGAAATTGGGAAGGGGGGGGGGGGTGCACACTAGTGTCTTGTTTATTTCATGTTCTGTTTAGTGAGGTTGGTCACCCACTTCAGGAGTTACATTTACAAAAAATTTTTGACAAAATCCTAAATTAGTGTTTGTGTCAATGAAGCAGTAGATCAGCAGCAATCAGCAGGACATGGTGGAGAATTGGAGCCCACAAATTACCATCTTTAAATTCAGAGTCGAGTGAAATGCTCTAATCAACATGAAACAGGTTACTGGTGTCCAGCGCTGTGATGAGGGGGCACGACTGCCATCCATCTTCCTTACCGGCATATATAGGGCAGGGTAGCTGGAGGCCCTCCCAGCAAGCATTGGGCACAAGGCAGGAGCAGCCCCTGGACAGAGGGACAAACACACGGGCCACCCAATCTCCATGTGTTAGCAATGCGGGGGGATGCCAGAGGAACACCATGTGAGCTTGGCTACCTTCCCTTGATTCATCAGCCCCCCACTGTGTGAAGACAGAGTTGGACTTCGTAGTGTTCCTCTGCTCCGGGCTCTTAAATAAGCTGCATGTTTTTGTATTCCGATCAGAGAAAGCTCTTCAGAGCAGGTCATGTCACGCTCTGTGCAGGCTGATGTGTCTTCTCGGAGGCCCCGCAGAGTCCACATCTGCCTTGCCTGTAGAAGACCCCCTTGGCCCCTGCCCAGAGCAAGTCCATTCTTGCCTTCTGATTTAATCTTAGACCAGCTCTGTCTGCTTGGGCCCAGACATGTCAGTCCTCTGACTTGTGGTCTTTAATTAGAGGTCTTTCATTTTTTTTGTGTCTGTCAGAAGATCGACCGGATACTACAATGCCAGTGGGTGCTTGCCTGGATATGAAGATTTTGCTGAGCCTGTGGCTGGAGGGGATGTTGCTCCTCAGACTGCCGTGTGACCCCCCCAATACTCCTGCCTCCTTTAATTTAGTGGTAGTGTAAATTTGAAGACTTGTCTGCTTTGGTGGGCAGCAAATGCAGACACCAAAATTTTAATAATCAGTGAAACAACATTCTCACCGTCTTAGTCTTTATTCTTTGCCTTTTGGAATGTGTCCCAAACACCGTGCATGGACCCTTCTCTGCTGCTTTTAAACGTAAAGACAGAGGAGCAGCATTAATGTTGTTATATGTGTAAAGTGCAGCTTCATATCCGACCAACATGGAGCACATCGCCACTCTCCAGTCCCTTAGTAAATAAGATTGTATTAAAATAGGAAACGTCATTTGACGTAGACAGAGGAAGAGCCATTAACAATACCCTCGGCTGTCTGAGGGGCACATGCTGGAGTGAGGCTCTGGGCATGTCGTGTTACACAACGGCCCCCAACTCGCCAAGGCTGCGCAAGTGAAGTCTGCACCAGGTGGCCTGGCCGTCACCAGTCTGACTAATCAAATAGACCCTCGGCTTGGCTTTTGACATCTGCTGTAAACCAAGGGTCAGTCCTGGGGGCCCCTGTATTTGCTTTTTTATTTTTGTATTTAGATTTTGACCCTAATTAACCAGGCCCAGTTTGTTTATTTTTCATGCAAATTCAGAAACTACAAGCTTGGTATACTAAGAATTAAATAACCATTTATGTACAGTGGGGAAAATAAGTGTTGGAACGTGTCAACAGTAAAGTTTTTTAGTAAATGTATTTCCAGTGAGGCTATTGACATGAAATTCTCACCCAACATTGGTATTAATTCAAGAAATTCATAAATATAAGGAATTCTCAACATTAAAGGCCATAAATAAAGGTGTGTGGAATGACGCAGGGAAAAAGTAATGAACAGTCTAATGTAATACTTAGTGGAGAAGCCTTTGTTTGTAACGAGAGCTTCAAGACACTCCCTGTATGAAGAAGCTGCTCGTCTGCACTGCTCGGGTGTCATTTTGACCCACTCTTCTGAAGTGACTGACTTTAAATCCTGAAGATTCCGAGGGGCCCTCATCTTTGGTTCCTTCCACAAATGTTTAATTAGATTTAAGTCAGGTGATTGACTGGGCCATTCTGACAACTTGATATTCTTTCTCAGAAACCAACTGAGAGTTTCTCACGTCTCATTCTGGTGGATGGCAGCAGATTCATTCCAAGAACCTCTTAGCCCCATTCATCGTTCCTTCAGTTACATGAAGTCTGCCAGTACCATGAGATGAGAAACAGCCCCGCACCATGATGCCTCCACCTTCACACTTCACTGTTGGTTTTAATGTTCTTCACGTGATATGCAGAGCCTCTAAACATGTTGTGCAGTATGACAGCCAAAAAGTCCACCTTTGGTCTCGTCTGACTAGACTCCATTCTCCCAGGATTCTATAGGCTTGTCCAAATGTTGTCTAGCAAACTTTAAACGAGTCTTGCAGGATGAATGTGCAGAGACGCTGTGCCAGTGGAGTGCACATCCTGTTGCCTTCTCTGCAACATTTGTACCTGCTGGTCCTTGTCTTTTTGGCTGCTCTTCTGAATGTCCTGACTCCCTGTCAGAAATCTTGTGAGGAGATCCTGTGTGTGGTCGATTGATGGCGAGTGATGTTCTCTCCACTAGCAGATAATGACCCCCCAGTGGTGCTTACTAGAAGATTCGGAAGTTTTGAACTACGTCTTTGAGCAGCAGGTCCATTGATATGGTGTGCAACAGTCAGGTTGTGAAGGTCTTGGGAGAGCTCTTTGCCTTTAGCCAGTGGGACGTGTTTCTTCTGTGATACCTTGGCAGCAAAACCCCTTTTTATAGGGGTATCAAAACATACTGACCCAGCTGATATCAATTTACTCAGGTAGAAGGTGGCTACTTTCTAACTACTTGTGGATTTCAGCGAACTACTTGCCGTTGTGTGTTCATTACTTTTCCCTTTATTACACATACCTTTATTTATGGCCTTTAATGTTGTGAATTCTTTACATTTGTGGATTTATCGATTTAATATCAATGCCATGTTGAGAATTTCATGTGAATATAAACTCGTTGGAAATAAATTTACTGAAAAAGATGTTGACGTGTTCAATATATCGCCAACCCCCCCCCGACCCCAGCACCCCTACTCTGTTACAGGGATCAGAATTCCTGCTTTATACTTTAATTTTTTTTCTTTTTTAATGTTCTGGTTATTTCAGTTCTTATTGACTAATGTGCGCATAGGTGGGTAATAGCAAAGCTAATGGTGTGTTGTTTGTCCTGTCGTCTGCTCAGCTCGTCTTTAACTATCAGAAAGCGAATACAACACAGTGGAAGAGGGCAAACTCCACAGAAAATGTGAAAGAAAAAGCAAGTGACAAATAATTCTTACAAGTTTCACAAAATAGGATAAAAGTGGACATTCAGTGATTCGATGGTCTTGTTTTTATCCCTGAAGGTGCAGCAGGATGTGCTTTACCCTGCAGTGGACTGGCGCCCTGTTCATATGTTGTTCCTGCCTTATGCCCATTGCTTGCTGGGATAGGCTTCAGCTACCCTGAAAAAGCGGGTTTAGAACATTTAAAGCAGACAGCTAAATAAATAATAAGACTGATTCATCACTCACTGATTCCGAAGCAGGTTCAAACAAAAACCTGCAGCCATGGGGGCCCCAGGACTGAACTTGAAAGCCACTGCTAGAAACTCGCTCTCTCTCTCTCTCTCTTTTGTTTATATATATATATATATATATATATATACAGTAATCCCTCCTCCATCGCGGGGGTTGCGTTCCAGAGCCATCCGCGAAGTAGAAACCATATGTTTATATGGTTATTTTTATATTGTCATGCTTGGGTCACAGATTTGCGCAGAAATACAGGAGGTTGTAGAGAGACAGGAACGTTATTCAAACACTGCAAACAAACATTTGTCTCTTTTTCAAAAGTTTAAACTGTGCTCCATGACAAGACAGAGATGACAGTTCCATCTCACAATTAAAAGAATGCAAACATATCTTCCTCTTCAAAGGAGTGCTCGTCAGGAGCAGTGAATGTCAGAGAGATAGAGAAAAGCAAACAAATCAATAGGGCTGTTTGGCTTTTAAGTATGTGAAGCACCGCGGCACAAAGCTGTTGAAGGCGGCAGCTCACACCCCCTCCGTCAGGAGCAGAGAAAGAGAGAGAGAGACACAGAGAAAAACAAACAAGCAAAAATCAATACGTGCCCTTCGAGCTTTTAAGTATGCGAAGCACCGTGCAGCATGTCGCTTCAGGAAGCAGCTGCACAGAAGGTAGCAACGTGAAGATAATCTTTCAGCATTTTTAGACGAGCGTCCGTATTGTCTAGGTGTGCGAACAGCCCCCCTGCTCAATCCCCCTACGTCAGGATTAGAGAAAGTCAGCATGAGAGAGAGAGTGTATATGTGTGTATATATATATATATATATTTGCAGCTGGAGATCCACGAAGCGAGAAAAAAAGAATCACGTATCATAAAATAGTTTTATCCCAGATTACACCCAAAATTTGGATACGCTATGTAGACGACACATTCGTCATACTAAGAAAGAACCAGCTGAATGAGTTCTACAATCATATCAACACAATATTCCCTGCAATCCAGTTCACAATGGAAAAAGAAATCAACCAACACATCAGCTTCCTGGACATTTACATCAAAAGAAATAGTGACGCCACCCTGACCACAAGTGTTTACCGCAAACAATGCTACGCAGACAAGATTCTACACTTCTCCAGCAACCACCCGGTATCTCATAAACGGGGCTGCGTGAAAACCCTATTCAAACGAGTCCACACTCATTGTAATACCAAGGAAACAAAAATTAATGAGAGACGCTATCTCTTCCACCTTTTCACCCCGAACGGATACTCAAAAACATTCATTAATCGGAGTCTACACAGCAGACGCCAAAGGAATCAGCATACAATCGACTTAAATCAGAACCCCCACCCCACCTGGCATTCACTCCCTTATCACCATAATGTGTCAGAAGGCACTGCACGCACCCTGACCAAGTGGGGCATCAGAATAACACATAAACCCACGAACAATCTGCGCACGGTCCTGTTTAATGCTAAAAACAGGAAATCGACAGCCGAAACACGAAACGCAGTTTATAGTATTCCATGCAATTCTTGCTCAGCGGTATACATAGGACAAACGTCTAAAAGAATCTCAACACGTGTACAGGAACATCGCAACGCCGTCAGAAGAAAGGACACACTATCTTTGATCTATGCACATACTAAATCGACAGGACACACATTCAACTGGGACAACGTAAAAGTAAAATTTAAGGCCAGTACTAAAAGTGCCAGAGAGTTGGCCGAGTCTTGGCTATCAGATGAAAACGCCATCAACAGACACTTGGACATAAATCCAGCATATGCCAACTTAAGAAGAGCATGTACACAATAAATAAACTATACAACCCCCCCCCACCCCCTTGATCATACTGACTTAGTCACCTCCACCCACCCCCCACTGAATGTGTTGCTATATATTGCCTTTGTTTCTTGTAAGTCTAAGCATTATCCTCTGATGAAGACCCCGATAGGGGTTGAAAGCTCAGGAATAAAAAACTATTTTATGATACGTGATTCTTTTTTTCTCCCTTCGTGGATCTCCAGCTGCAAATATGCAAACCGTATCACAGACCTTCTCTTCCATTCATATATATATATATATATATATATATATATTGTCACGCTTGGGTTACAAGATTGCACAGAAGACCAGTGGATGTTGAAGAAACTCGAATTTTTATTCAAACACTGCAAACAAACATTTATCTTTTAAAACTGTTTCAAACGTGCTCCTTGAAAGAGTTTACACCTCCGCTTGTCATTTAAAAGCAACCAAGGATTTCTTCTTCTTCGGAGGAATACGTGCCAGGAGCACCAGAAGTCTGAGAGAGAGAGAGAAGCAGAAAATCAATTTATAACCACAGAGAGAAGTCGGCACAGGCTTTTTGACAAGGCGGAGTAGCGCGCGGGAGGCAGATTACGCGACAGAGCCGGCCAGAAGGAAAAGGAGAAATGTGAAGGTAGTCTGTTTAAGTTTCCTAGGGGTTTCCTAGGGCTTTTTCCAGGGGCGTCTGTATCTTTTTGGGGGTAGGATTAGCTTCGCAGCTCACACCCCCTCCCTCAGCTTTATTCACGTTTCCGTGAATCAAGCGATTCTCCAGACCCGGTTCAAAGAGACGTGACAGCACGTCAGCATTTATGTGTTCAGACCCAGGTCGGTGTCTGACTTCAAAACTGTAAGGTTGTAATCCTAAAAACCATCTCATAAGACGGGAGTTTGTATCTTTTTGACGGTATAACCATTGAAGTGGAGCATGATCAGTTACTAATGTGAACTTCCGTCCCCATAAGTAATAGCGTAGTGCTTCTATAGCCCATTTAATTGCTAAACATTCTTTCTCAATAGTTGAATAATTGCGTTCTCTTGGGAGTAATTTCCTACTCAATTATGTGATAGGGTGTTCTTCACCCTCAAATACCTGGGAAAGGACCGCTCCTACTCCGAATGCACTAGCGTCTGTTTGTAGAATAAAATCTTTAGAGAAATCAGGATTTCGTAGCACTGGATAAGATGACAACGCTTTTTTAAATCTGAAAAGGAACGTTCGCAAAGTTCTGTCCATATAATAGGTCGGTTTTTTCTTCCTTTAGTAAGCTCTGAAAGAGGAGCAGCTCTATTTGCAAAGTCAGGGATGAATCTTCTGTAGTAACCAGCTAGTCCCAGGAAAGCGCGCACCTGTTTTTGCGTTTTAGGATGTGGGTAAGCAAGCACCTCCTCTATTTTCCTTAGTTGTGGACGAAGTAAACCCCTGCCCATCGAGTAACCTAGATAATGAGTCTCAGACATACCTAGTTTACATTTCTTAGGGTTAGCAGTTAATCCAGCCTGTTTCAGGCTATCAAGTACAGCTTGTAGGCGTTGTAAATGTGAATGCCAATCATTGCTGAAAATAACCACATCATCAAGATACGCCCCAGAATATTCAGAATGTGGGCGTAGTATTTGATCCATCATTCGCTGAAAAGTTAAAGGGGCTCCATGAAGACCAAACGGGAGTCTTGTAAATTCATAAAGTCCATCAGGAGTCGTAAATGCTGTTTTCTCACAACTATTAGCCTCAAGAGGCACCTGCCAATAACCTTTTGTGAGGTCTAGTGTGGAAATATAGGTCGCCTGACCCAGTTTTTCCAAGAGCTCGTCCACCCGGGGCATTGGGTAAGCATCGAATTTAGACACCTTATTCAAGCGCCTAAAATCAATACAAAAACGAACCGAACCGTCCAGCTTGGGCACTAACACGACTGGAGAGCACCAGTCACTTTTGCTTTCACGAATCACACCTAGTTCCAGCATCTTCTTGACTTCTTCACGCACAATATTCCTTCATGCTTCTGGAATTCGAAATGGACGCATCTGCACCCGAACACCGGCTTTAGTTGTGATTTTATGTTCTGCTAAATTAGTGACGCCTGGTAAGTTCGAAAAAACATCAGTGTTCTGTTCAATTAAGTTTAATAATTCTGTCTTTTGTGGGTCAGTCAAATCGTTGCCAATGACATCAGTCTGAGAAACAGCAGTCAAGGTATTGTGAACCTGCTGTCTGTCGTGCCATTTCTTTAAGAGATTAATGTGCAAAATTTGAAATGGTTTTCGTCGACCAGGAATTCTAACCTTGTAATTTACTGGTCCCATACGCTCTTCGATAACTGCTGGGCCTTGCCATTTAGCTAGGAATTTATGTGGGTCTGACGGTATTAATACTAAAACACGATCGCCTGGTTTGAATTCACGAAGCTGACTGCGTCTATCGTATAGACGTTTTTGTGTTTCCTGTTCTCGCTGTTGATGCTCTACAGCAATAGAAGAAAGTCTGGAAATTCTTTCTTGTAAGGAAACTATTCGCTCTGCAAAACCCTCCCCAAGAGAGGTTGTTTCATGACCTATCCATTCCTCTCGAACAACATCTAGGATGCCTCTTGGGCGCCTGCCAAACAACAGCTCGAAAGGACTCAAACCAGTGGATGCCTGCGGCGATTCTCGAACAGCGAACAAAACAAAACGCAGGACAGTGTCCCAAGTTGTGGGATCATTATGAGCAACTCTTCTGATTATCTGTTTTAAGGTTTTGTTAAGCCGTTCAGTCAAGCCATTAGTTTGTGGATGGTAAACGGTGGTGCACAATTTCTTAATAGCGAACCGTTTACATAATTGTTTCATCACACGAGAAGTGAAAGGTGTGCCTTGATCAGTTAAAATTTCCTTAGGAATGCCAATACGGGTAAACATCACAGAGAAAGCCTTGGCTACAGACAATGAGTTTGCCTTTTTCAAAGCAGTTACTTCTGGATATCGCGTTGCATAATCAACTAACACCAGCAAATACTGGAAACCATTTTTAGTTTTCGGCAAAGGTCCAACAATATCTAAACCCACCCTCTGAAAGGGGACATCCAAAATAGGCATAGGGCAAAGGGGAGCCCTAGGAGGCTTATGAGCAGAGACGATTTAGCAGTCAGGGCATGAAGTGCAGAACCGTTCAACATCTTTTCCCATATTTAGCCAATAAAACCGTTTCGATAATCGCTCTCTTGTTTTATCAGACCCCAGGTGTCCTCCCAAGATATGAGAGTGAGCCAGCTGTAAAAGAATTTCCCTATGTGCTTCAGGTACTACTAATTGCTCAATAAAGTCTTCCAATAGATGGTCCGAAATCACTCTGAAAATACAACCATCTTTCACCAGAAAGTGTGGTGTTTTTAGGCTCCCGTTATATCGGTCTTGGTAATAGGAATCACTGGCAGTGTAAGTCTGATTAAATGCATACTCCAACGAGCTATCAGCACGTTGCAAGCTCACAAAATCCTACGGCTCGCTAGAACTCGGTTTGGGTTCTGAGACATTTACAATTTGAGAGGACGTGCAAGGGTCTTGGTCTTGACAATTTGAGAAATTCTCCAGGGAGTTTTCCTCCGACTCACTAGAGAGATCTGGTTCAATATCTAAATTGGGACCTAAATTGTTCCCTACTGCCACCAGTTTCCCATCTCCCTCCCCCCGAATGGGTTTAACAGGTGAGTTGATTAGTGACTGTCGTTCAGCCATCAATATAGGAAAAAGAGCATTCCTTCTGCCTATCAGCAAAGGCCAAGGGCATGAATCAGAAATAGCAGACCACACTTTAAAGTGACGACTCTTATAAGTTACAGGAAGAAATAATGTCTCATAGTTCTTAACATCTCCATGTACACAGCGTATGTTAACAGTCTCGGTATTACTATGGTAACTGTCGTCAAGACAGTCGCGTCTGACAACACAAAGGTCACTGCCTGAGTCCAAAAACGCCGTCACCTGTCGGCCCCCGAACTTTATAGTGAAAAATAAGCCATCTTTGTTTTTCGACGGATCCGGGATATTCGAGCAACAAACCTCTGCCACGCCAATTTCCATTGAACGGGCTGGAGACAGACGACAATCTCTCACTAAATGACCAGGCTGGTCACACCGGAAACATCTTCGCTCGCCGGCACCGAATCGACGACGTCCACGACCTCTGTCTCCGGTAGCAGGCATCTCATTTGTGGTAGCAGCAACTGTATTTCCTGGTGGTCTAGCCGACGACATCTGAAGATCAGTTGTTGAAGGATGACGAGGTACACGATCAAGTTGACGAGGATACTCTGGGTGTTCCCTTATAGGTTTTAACACAGGATACTGAGTACTGAAGCTACCGCTTGTTTTGAAAGCGGTCTGGGAGTCTTCTAGACGTTGTGAAATAATATCTAGAGATTCAAGATTGTGACGAAGAAATTCATCTCGGATGGGTGCAGGTATTCCAAACAGCACTACGTTCATAACAACTTTTTCAACGATGCGCTCAACTTTATCTCCCTCAAACCACCATTGCACTTTAAGAATCAAATCTTGTATCTGAGCACGAACAGATTTGTCCATATCCAACCTCCAGTTGTAAAGTGCAAAACCTTTCGACAAAAACGTCGTGGCTTTCTTCAAGACAAGCTGATCTTTCAAAAAATCGTAATTGCCAAATTTGTCGGTAGGTATATTTAGTAATCAAAGTACTGCATCACCAGACAAAAACTGGGTGACGATAACAGCCCAATGACGTTTGTCCCATCCTAACACAGTCGCCACTTGTTCAAAAGCCAAAAGAAATAGCTCTGGGTCATCAGATGGGCCCATCTTCGACAGGACATTCTTAGCATTGTCCGGAAGTGGAGGGAGAGGAAGCACACGTCTAGTAACTTGCGCAGGTGCTGGTGGAGGGGGAACATACTGTTGAGGGATTGGAGAGGCTCCTTGAGGCTGAATATATTGTTGGCTGTCTCTTCGTCTGACAGACGGAGGCCGGAGACTAGACGTAGGACGTTCGGAATGCAAATCATCTTCTGAATCATATGGGATAGGAACATTCTGGGCGATTTGAAAAAGGTATTCGGCTTCCGCTTGTGCTAAAGCATCCATCTGTGCAACCACTCCTGGTACCACTTGTCACGCTTGGGTTACAAGATTGCACAGAAGACCAGTGGATGTTGAAGAAACTCGAATTTTTATTCAAACACTGCAAACAAACGTTTGTCTTTTAAAACTGTTTCAAACGTGCTCCTTGAAAGAGTTTACACCTCCGCTTGTCATTTAAAAGCAACCAAGGATTTCTTCTTCTTCGGAGGAATACGTGCCAGGAGCACCAGAAGTCTGAGAGAGCGAGAGAAGCAGAAAATCAATTTATAACCACAGGGAGAAGTCGGCACAGGCTTTTTGACAAGGCGGAGTAGCGCGCGGGAGGCAGATTACGCGGCCAGAAGGAAAAGGAGAGATGTGAAGGTAGTATGTTTAAGTGTGTGTATGTATGTATGTATATGTATGTATATATATATATATATATATATATATATATATAATATATATATATATATATATATATATATATATATAATATATTCACGGCATTCGAAGTCTGTGTCACAATCTGATTATGTGAGTGGTTACCTACCAGGTAACGCTTGTGGTTGGCCAGCGATCTGCTAACATCCGCCACGGTGCCCTCAGTTTGTGAAGAGCAGATCATAGAATGGTTGAAATAGTTTACTGTCAAATAAATGCAAAGAGTACACGACATGTGTTTCGCCCTCATTCTGGGCTCATCAGGTGTACACACTCCACTGCACTCCCTCTCGGGAATCGAACCTCGGACGTCCGCGTCAGAGGCGATGCCCCTAACGTTGCGCCACGGCGTGTGGTTCGTTTATTTGACAGCATGTAGATCGGGGGTAATTACATTCACGGCATTCGAAGTCTGTGTCACAATCTGATTATGTGGGTGGTTACCTACCAGGTAACGCTTGTGGTTGGCCAGTGATCTGCTAACATCCGCCACGGTGCCCTCAGTTTGTGAAGAGCAGATCATAGAATGGTTGAAATAGTTTACTGTCAAATAAATGCAAAGAGTACACGACACGTGTTTCGCCCTCATTCTGGGCTCATCAGGTGTACACACTCCACTGCACTCCCTCTCGGGAATCGAACCTCGGACGTCCGTGTCAGAGGCGATGCCCCTAACGTTGCGCCACGGCGTGTGGTTCGTTTATTTGACAGCATGTAGATCGGGGTAATTACATTCACGGCATTCGAAGTCTGTGTCACAATCTGATTATGTGGGTGGTTACCTACCAGGTAACGCTTGTGGTTGGCCAGCGATCTGCTAACATCCGCCACGGTGCCCTCAGTTTGTGAAGAGCAGATCATAGAATGGTTGAAATAGTTTACTGTCAAATAAATGCAAAGAGTACACGACACGTGTTTCGCCCTCATTCTGGGCTCATCAGGTGTACACACTCCACTGCACTCCCTCTCGGGAATCAAACCTCGGACGTCCGCGTCAGAGGCGATGCCCCTAACGTTGCGCCACGGCGTGTGGTTCGTTTATTTGACAGCATGTAGATCGGGGTAATTACATTCATGGCATTCGAAGTCTGTGTCACAATCTGATTATGTGGGTGGTTACCTACCAGGTAACGCTTGTGGTTGGCCAGCGATCTGCTAACATCCGCCACGGTGCCCTCAGTTTGTGAAGAGCAGATCATAGAATGGTTGAAATAGTTTACTGTCAAATAAATGCAAAGAGTACATGACACGTGTTTCGCGGACGTCCGAGGTTCGATTCCCGAGAGGGAGTGCAGTGGAGTGTGTACACCTGATGAGCCCAGAATGAGGGCGAAACATGTGTCGTGTACTCTTTGCATTTATTTGACAGTAAACTATTTCAACCATATATATATATATATATATATATATATATATATATATGTATATTTATATGTATATTTATATATATATATATATATATATATATATATGTGTATGTATATGTATGTATGTGTATATATATATATATATGTATGTATATACATTTTTTAACAACAGTTTAAAAATTGAGTTTGTTGTAATTTTATGCCATAAATCTAATATTTACATGAGTGACCTGCTCAGGTAAGGCTGGAGGCCGACGGTGGAATGCAAATGCGACTTATAATGCTGCAGTGCATCACCACATCTCCTGTTATGAAATGAAGTGGGAGACGCGAGTCTCCAGAATGCGCCCACACACACACACACAATGCAGTGCTGGTGGGTGGCACTTTGGCTGAACTGCAGCCTCCCTCTTTATATCCACTTTAAAGCTTGTCTGGCCCTCATTATGGTGAGCACACAGTTGACGGTAAGCGTAAGGGAGTTGCAAAACAAAATTGAGGTCTGTTTACGGTGCGGTGACAGGCCGTTACGAAACCATTACAAGACCTTAAAGTTTGATTGGTGGCAGTATTTAACACCCAAATGTGAATAAGTGGAGCCCACCATCCCTGAGAAGATGGTGCAGGAAGATCCAACGTGTAAGGATTGACTGTTAGCTTTTGTTATAACTTGAATACCTCGCTAGTGACCCTCAAATGAAACACAGCACCCCAGGTCAGTCTGCTGGGTGGCTGCAGTGTCATTCGCTGTCACCCGACGTCACCGTGGCCCTGTTCCTCACATACGTGTCACGTGCTGGTGTGGCCGCTCTCCTGGCTGCACTGGCGCTCACTGTGCGGAGGACCAGAGGCTCGCACCTGCAGGTCTTCGGTTGTCTGTGTTTTCTGTTGCAGATGGTCAGTCATCAAGCGCAGTCTGCCTCACTGTTAGCAGAGTTCGCTTGCAGGTTGTTTTCTTGTCAGCTACTGCTTGCTGTGAGGAGGACCTGATACCAGATTTCGTGACCAAGGCAGCCTGCACGGCCAGTTGGTGGGTTGCGTTACACGGCACAAGCTCTCAAATGAGACTGAGGCCCAATGGTGTGCGAGTTTTCATGTTACAGACAGGAGACATGAAGCATTTTAAATATATAGACTGATTACATGCTGCTTTTTTAACCTCCAATTATTCATATCAATTTACATATTTTAAATGATTGCTTGATTTTTCAACATGTCTAAAATATTTTACAAAAATTGACGACTTCATAAGCAGTTATGAATACCCAGGTCACAGTCAGGTGTTTGGACTTCATGGCTGCCTCCTTTTTTTCTTTTTATTGAATTTATTAAAAGCATAAAACATTCCATACAATCAAGTCAAACTTAACAAAACTAAATTTAATTCAGTGGCCCCGCATGAGAAAGAGGAAGGCCAACATCCAGAGTAAAACTTTTGAGAGTAGTAAAGAGGGAAAGGAGTCTTTTTCCCACAATATAAATGCTTATTCTAAAATTTTATTGATTAGATCCTGCCAGGTTCTGCACAGATCCTCTAATTGCAAATTTGAATTTTGCCAATTTCAAATAGTATAAAATATCAGTTACCCACTGACTTAAAAGAGGAGAGTTAGGATTCTTCCAGTTGAGCAAGATAAGTCTACGTGCCAATAGTGTAATAAAGGCAATCATAGTTTGTTTGTCCTTCTGCACTTTAAGCCCCTCTGGGAGCCCACCAAACACAGCTGTTAATTTAATGGGTTAGGAGGGATTGTGACACCAAGGCTGTCTGATAAGCATTTAAAGATTTTGGTCCAGAATGATGTTAATTTGGTGCAGGCCCAAAATGTGACCTAGTGAGGTTGGAACTTGATTGCAGCGTTCGCAGGTTGGATCTTGCCCTGCAAACCTTTTGGACAATTTTAAGCGAGACATGATGTACTCGATATATAACTTTAAGTTGAATAATTGTATGCTTTGCACATATGGAGCTCAAGTGAATTCTGTGCTACCTTCCACTCCTTTTCTGAGATGTAGAGTGAGAGATCCTTTTCCCACTGAACTCTAGGATCTTTAAAAGGAAGGGACTTTAAAATGTTTATATATATTATAGAAATGTTTTCTGAGCCCCACAGACAGATCAATATCTCTTCTTCATTTTGTGTCCTGCAGGTGTGGAGTCCTTACCAGCAGCCCGGCAGCACGGGGGACTTGGAGGGACGCGTGGAGGACGAGAGTCGCAGCCTGTACACACATGAGGAGTACATCAGCCTCGTGCTCAACAGCGGCAGTGGCTTGTCCCATGACTACGTCAGCCAGTCCATCCAGGAAGATCCTCGCATGATGGCCTTCTTTGACTCGCTTGTGCGCCGGGAAATTGAGGGCTGGAGCTCGGACTCGGACAGCGACCTGAGTGAGGGCACCATTCTGCAGCTTCATGCCAGGGGGCGGAGCGGGACGAGAGGAGGATCTGATGCTTCCATCGTTTCTGCCTTTGGCTCGAGGAGGCCAAGTGACTCCGAGCACTCTTCATCATCGGTGGCCTCACCGCCTCCGGAGTCGGCCAGCTCTCCTTGTCTGACGCGGAGCAGCATTACTCCCTTACTTCAACAGACGAGGCAACGGCGTCGGCCCTCCTATCGGGACATCAGCGTGCTTGATCTGATTAATGACTCCTCTGATTCCAGTGGGTACTGGCCGGACCCCATTCCCAGGCCACGTTCGCCGAGTCCGAGGGACAATGTGTCATCTAGTACGTCCAGTCCAACATCTTCCAGTAGCAGTGAGGAAGAGGAGGCGGAAGAGGAAGAAGAGGAACAGAGACGGTCTACCATGAGGCAACGCAATGCTGCTAGGCGGCGCCTTGTGAAGTTCCGTTATCGGGAGGAGAGGCCAGAGTCGGCTGCTTCGGGGTCCACCAGAACCCACTACCTGGGCCTGGACTCCTGTGGCTACCCTGACATTAAAGTTGAAGACCCTTCGTCGTCATCCTCCGGGGAAGACGGCTTAGGGAGAGTACCAGAAACAAGGAGCAGCAGAGATAATGACCGTGTGCAGTTTGAGCCCGACACCCCACCAGGCACAAGTGCCACACCATCTCCTGACCACCTCTCCAATGGTGGGCAGGGGGATAAGGACACTGGTGTACAAAGCCAAGAGGAGGAGAGAGACTCTTCCATTGAACCTTCCTCAGGACAAAAAGGCCACTCTCCTCCTCCTCCTCCTCCCTGCCACTTAAAAGACCCAGATGACGAACTGACGGTGAATGGCAATGGGACCCCAGGCTCCCTGCAGTTTAGTGAGGGAGGCTCAGCAGATTTGTACAAGTTGGACAGTGGCAGTTGGGGACAGAGCTGCAGCTGTCAACCTTTGGGCAGCGACTGTGGATCACCCATAAAGCACTGCTCAGGTGCCAATGGGCGACACCGTCCAGATCAAGAGTGTTCCTTCTTGAAAACACAGCCACTGTGCCACGACGTGGACAATGCCAGCCAGACGGACTCGAGCGCAGATCACTGTGATGTTTCACCGGAGCTGTCCCAGGCACCTGCGGGGGTTTCATCCAGCTCGGCCAGGCTGAAACGGACTCGAGGGTGGCCAGATGACACGGACTCTGAGAGCCCCCGCTCAGAAAAAATATTCAAAACATGATGACATCTGTCCGTGAGCGCGTGTGTGTCACAAGCTATGGCTGTCCTGGGTGGTGAGTAAGAGGACCTTGATAAGCCGGGGGGGCCGCCATCTTGTAGCAGGCACCATGGGAGAATGTGTGTGTTGGGGGGGGTCGGCAGAAAGGAGACCACAGATGGACTTGTTAGTGTCACTGTGAGATGAGGAAGACGGTGAAGGCTAAGAGGACTAGTGGCGTTCCCCCCCACCGGCATCTTTGTCAAGCAGGCCTCTCTTTTGCCTTTGGCTTTCTTTTATTTTGTTTTCCGTTTTTCTGAGCTTTGAGTTACCACCGTCCCACCCAGAGAGCACGCAGAAGAGGAGGAGCGCTCGATCCGTGTTGCACATGTGGCTTTAAAAACCGGTTTGAAGGGCCAGCAGAAGTTCAGTTCTAAAAGCTGTTGAGGGTCTGAAACAAAAACAAAGAGGAGCCCCCCGACTTGGGGGAAGTTGTGAACAATTTTTTTTTTTTTTTTTCGATGGTGGTTCTGTTTGAAAGTTGTGCATTAAATCTCTATTTAAACGTTTGTGTCATTCCTTGGCGTTCACCTGAATACACCGAGCTTCATTGGCTCCTCTTCAGCCTCCCCTTCACCTCTTAGCACACTTGCATGTTCCGTGCAGACAGTCACACACCCTGTCACTTGGACTGGTGTTGTATCCGAGTTGCTGAATCGGAAATTCCAGATGAACTACAAAGAAAGCTACACGAGTTGTCTGAGGTGTGATGCATCCCTGACCTTTCACCTTAGTCAGTTATTTATAACGGTACTTCCCAACCATGGTGGTATTACATTTCATTGAGCCCACTTTTGGGGTGATTTTAGCGCAAATCCCTGGTGAGTTAAATGTGATTGTGAAAGTGGGGTTGGGGTCCCACTCAATCACCAGAGCACTAGAAGAGTCGAGTGTGATCATCAAGGTGGGGTTTGGGGGGGGTTGTCCAGGATTGGCTGTGATCCACCTGCCATTGAGAATCGAGTGCAGTGGGGTGGGGGGGCACAGGGTGTTGACCATAGTTCAGCTGCGGCCCACAGCTTTGGAAGTGCTGCTTTAAGGTAATCGTCTGTTCACCCGGAAGTGCCACATTTTGGTCACATTGCATTTGCAGTATACGACTATGAAGAAATAAATTTGATTTGTGAAATGGCAAACGTTTTGGGGGGGGGGGGGGGGGGGGGGGGGGCGGGGGTCTGCACTAATCAGGTGGCTCACATTTTACTTTTCCATTAATTGAGATATTCTCGTCCTCGGGCTGCTGATTCGTGTGACGTCACTCGTGGTTTTCTGTCATCGTGGACTAAGATAGGACAGAGCTGTCCTACCTTGTCGCAGGTCAGGAGCCCAGTGGCATTTTGCTCCCCCACCACATACTGATCAAAAGCCACCATTGTGTTGGTTCCACGTGCTGCTTGTGCAGGGAAACCAGGAAACAGCAGACGTGTGCCAGGCTGTCCCGGCCCGTGTTATCAGAGACAGACTGCGGGTAGTGCTCCTGCCTTTGTAAGCTGTGTGTGCAGCCGAGTAGGAAGAACAGACGTGGATTTGCCACTAGCCATTACATTTCAAGCTCTTGGATGGCTCTTTCAGCATTTAATGACTGGAATCTTTCTGAGGCCAGACTGTGTTTTGATAGAGAGACATTTAGAGCAACACCTGCTATTCAAGTCTCATCTTTATTTAAAGAGTGGGGTCAAAGTTCAGTCATGGGCTCTCTGAGGCTGCAAGGCTTTTACTCCAACCAGTGACTCAATTTGACTTTTTTAGATTTCTTAGCTTCATGCGCTGTCCTTTAAAGTCTATTATCCTAAACAAATATGAAATATTTATATTTTCGACAAGCTTTTAACTGTCTTAGCTTCTTTTGCCATTTTTTTTAACTAGTGAAAATATGGACCTGTGGTTCAACAAGTTAAAAACAGAAATGAATGACAGTAACCTGTCCAAACATGAAATGGGAACACACATGTAGCGTGTCCCGCGGGCTTGTGGCGACTGTGCTTTAACCACAAGACACCATGATATTTCAGAACATACCGAGTTGTAGGCTTTCGATTAAGACCAAGATACGGGGGGTATTTTTCGTACGTGGATTACTCGTTTAGCCGGATGTAATTGTTGACGATTTGGCCTGATCCTGGATCTGTCGGTTTTTTGAAACTCTTGCTGGAAGTGTTGTCATAGCAACACATCCAAATCCGCAAACCTGCTCGGAGCAGTTTGTTCTGCGTAAACAAGGATTAGTTTACACACGTGATCAGTGACGGTGCGTGGAAGTCATCCAGTCAGGGCTTCGCCGTTCATGAATGAGCGACCAATTGATATCGGTGCGCAAATTATACGAAGAGAATTTCATATAAAGAGGGTTTTGCGCGATCGGCAAGATCCTTTATTGCCCCCGGAGGAACTTCTGTACGAAAGATACCGCTTTAGCCGAGGGGGAATATTGTACCTCAAAGATTTATTAGCTCCGTATATTCGAAGTCAAACTCGGCGAGGTCGGGCTCTCACAACCACACAGACAGTAGGCGTTGCTTTGAGGTTTCTTGCAAGCGGCACTTTTTTTATATACTGTAGGCGATTGCGTAACATCTATCAAAAAGTGCAGTTTGCCAGGCAATTCGTAAAGTCTGTTTGGCTCTGAAACATTTCCTTAAGGTTTTCATTGTGTTTCCTGGACACCTGCGTGTGCAGACAATAAAAGAGGCGTTTCATGCCATTGCAGGTATGGGGAATACACAGGTAAAAACACCCACAGTTCCATAAAGAATCCCACAATCAGCCTAACATTCTCATTACCAGGATTTCCAAATGTGATTGGGGCACATGGGACTGATCAGAGTGGAGTTTGATCAAACATTATTTGGAAAATGTACCTCTCCTCCTGATGAATAATCAGACACAGTGTCCTCATCAAATATTTGACCTTCGTTAATATCTCGTTGGTCAGACACAGGTTCAAGGGATATGACATTCCCTGCAACTGACCCAACAAAAAAGAGGGCTATATGGAACATACCTATGGCACACATGGAGGACAAATATGCAATGACCATCCTTTACCTGAAATGAAGTGACCACTGCATCCTGCCACTGGTTCTGAGGAGGAGCTTCCCCCTGGAATGCCCTCAGAAACAGGGCAATGGGCATTTTGCTGGAGAGCCAACTCTTCTGCAGGGGTTAGGTCTGGACCGCGTGGACCGCCACCTGTTTTTTGCTTGTCTGCCTCCTTATTAGCTTTAAAATTAATGTTTTTTATATTATATATGATTCTTTATGTCAACAATTCTTTAAATAGTTATATACCAATATTTACCAGTTTGAAGTATATTCTTGTACTTCACTTTAACCTGTTCCCATGTTCTCCTTGTGCTCACGTTTGATCTGGAATTATGACATATTAAATAATAATTAATCTGACACATAGGAAATGAAACGCTGCATTCAGTAAGTACAATGTACACTACTTAGCGTTTAATTTTTTCGGCCACTTTTTGCCAGCCGTCTTTTCTGGTCTGGGCTGCTTTTGCAGTGTTACCCCTTATGTATATTAAATCTTGAAATTCTTCGTGTCCTTCGAATAAAAGGTCTTGCGCCGCGTGTGTGAAAAAAAAAATGCGCCCGTTCTTTCGTCATTTTGTTGCAGCCTATCAAAGACTTGCTGATCATGTTTTCTAGACTCAATATATATGGGCTTTTCACTCAGCGCGGGCGCGCGCATTCATCTCGTATGATTAGATCCAGCTACACTAATCTAATACACAGCTGCGTTTGAAAAACCAACTTATCTGGATGAGTTTCACTGGCATTAACTCATTCAAGATGAGGCACCTGATCTCGGATGGTTTAAGCGACGTACGGAAAATACCCCCCAGGTCTCTGGCCCCGCTAGTCACTGACAGACCTTAGCGTTTTATTTCCATGCTGCCCATCTAAGACGGAGTGAAATCAAAGTAAGGCCTGAGCATATTCAGTGTTGATGTCTGCAGTGTGCCATCTACTGTAGTAATAAAGTGCATTGCAGTTGTTATTCCAACACATGGTGCATCACAAACATTTGGAGTTATGGTGCATAACTCCAAATGTTTGTGATGTACCATCTGTTGCAATGGCCGAAACATAGCAACTGGCCAAACACACAGACACCTTATTCTTTTGTGAAGGTGAACATACAGAATTTGCCCACTTTGTTGTATCCAAACGTTGACCACCCTGAACATTAAAGGAGAGCAGCGACGTCAGTGTCACAGCTACCTGCCTGCTCATTTATGAGAGATGTTGTTAACGAGTTGACAAGTGAAAATGGCAGTCCAGTCACCATCCCTTTAGCATTCAGCGTTGTTTGCACCCGTGTCTGCACTGCTTGTTACTGATCATTTGGATACCATTAAAGGAGCAAATTCCACAGAAAAGGTGTAATTAAAAAGAAAACGACAACAGGCACATCAGCATTTTGAGCCATGGCAAAGAATACAAGTCTTTTTATGAATGTCTCCACAATTGCAGGATCGGCAGTATTGGGGCCTTGGCCAGATCTGCCATCATGGTCAAGCAGGGGATTCAGGTGGGGTCTCTGCTCACAAAGGGCCCTTTGAAAATGCAAAAGAAAAAATGGCTGAAACCAGGAAAAGTTTAAGTTCTCACCAACTGCACCCACCTCAACCTCACCTCACTTCACTTCACTTCTCATTATCAGCCCTAAAGAAATTGCTTTTACCCTCTTTGGTGTTAACCCCTCCAGGTGTGACTCTGAATCACATGTGAATACAGTTAAACCCGAGTTCGACATCTGCTTTACAGTGTCTGCTGCTGCCACCTAGGGGATGAGAGAGTTTGTGTTCTGACACACTGGTAGCTCATCAATATTCATGAGTGGGGTGGCACCTTCAGCCAAAGCACAACGGTGTATAAAGTCAGTTTTAGAACAAGCTGAACCTGAACGAGGAAATGAATTAAGTGACACTGCTGATGATGTGAATTGGTCATCAGCCATTGACACAGATAGTGAAACTGATCTGTACAGCACCGTCCAACTGCTGGGGTGCGTCAGGTGAATGTGAAGGTTCAACAAGGGGCAAAAGTGTGTGGTAAAAAGACAAACTGATCGCAATCGAGTGCAAGGCCAGAAAGACACGAGCCCCCTAAGCACTGCTTACAGTGCAGCAATTGTCAATGTTCGTGTTTGGGAAATGTGGAAGCCTACAGTAACACAAGGGGCACGTTGATCGTGTGGGACAGGCTCTGACAACACAATTCTATAGTCACAATTGTGACATTAGGCTGTCACGTGAAGGAACGTGTCCTAAATCAGTACAGCAGCAGCCACACGACAGACATTACCTACTGGATTTATATTGATGTTTAATGTTTACATCTTTCTCTTACACATAATAACATTTTATTGTTGAAAAAAATTCACTGAAAATGGCTCATTATTGCAGGGTACAATAACATTTATTTCTAGAGCACATTTTCATACGCAGCCTGCAGCTCAAAGTGCTTTACAAGATGTCAAAGAGAAAGTTACAAGAAAAAACAAATAAGATTAGGTAAGAATGGTACAGAATAAGTAGCATAGAAATAAATAAATAAACAACACTAAGGGGGCTAAAAGAAAAATGGGAGTCCTGATTGGTTGATATGGGCGGGGCACAATCACAGCTGGGCTCTGATTGGTCACTTATATGAGCTTTGTACGTTAAGACGAGCTGCTGTGCAGAAAAACTGACAAAGTCCACATGGATGGCCATTCAGTGGTGCAGCAATAGGAAAATAAAAAAATTAGACACTATAAAGACGCTGCTCTGTTGAGAATGACACCTTAAACTAAACTGATTTGAAGAAGCCGTAAACACAGAGACTAACAAGACAGGGCTGGCCTTTCCGCTCCCAGCTCCAAAGTGCAGGCCGATTCTTGGGGGTCCCACAAGACGGCAGGAGGTGAGACGCACCAAGTCATGCTGAACACAAGGGAACGGTGGTCTTTTATTTTATTTGGTGCAGACAAGTGACCCTAGAATGCCCAGATACACTTCACTGTTATGCACCAAGTGTCGCAGTCCTTTTGAAATCGTTTAGGTGACGTTTCTTTACTGGGTTGTCATTGATTTCCCACAGCTGTGACATTGCGCTCAGCGATTGTTTTGTTTTGTTACATTTCCAGTATCATGAAACACTGGCGAACAAAGAAAGATGGCGATGGGGAGGTGATGTAAAGCTCTGGACTTCTTTCTGCTTCACTCCCTCTACCTGATGTATTACTGGCACGTGATGTTCACAATTAGTGAGGACGAGTGTGCCTGGTGCGTAGTGAGAGGAAGTGAGGGGGTGTGGGGGTCTTAATCTAGACTTCATTGAGGCAATCAGTCTCATAAATTAGGGCAGAAACTCAAGGATGAAGATGGGACTCGTACAACGGCTTTATCCAAAGGAGGAGCTGCCCTGATAATTGTCAAAGCAGAGACATGTGGAGATGCCTGCAGAAGAACAGCAGTGGTGACTTTAAGACAGACATTGGCCGACTTCATCTTTCTGTGGCCATATAAAAAAAACAGGGGGGTCATCAGATTGAACAAAGTTACAGAATATGGAGAGGCTACCATCTGCCTGCCATAACACACTCCCCCCTCGGTACACACACTTAAAACTACTGAACTGGTTCTTTAATGGCACTTTACGGGGCGGTGTGGCTGCTCGTACATCCATCACTTGACAAAGACTCACTTCATTTTGGGAGGGTCTCCTTACTTATAACAGGAGTTCTTTGGACTTTGAAAAAGTTTCCAAATGTGTGGTTAAAACAGGTAGCTACTTAGCAGATGAAGAACACCTCAACTTAGCCTGTGATGTTGTATGAGGTGAAATCTCAGTAGTCAACGTAGACCTCAGCATTAATGTTGGTAGTGCACCATGCACTTTGTTATATGCCATTTGGTAGGGGATTCGTGAAATCTGTGTTGATGTTTGAGATGCACCATCTGTTGGAATGACAAATGCAATGCATTTAATTACTAAACATGTTTGTGATGCTCCATCTTTTGGAATAATAGAGACAAACACACAGACAGACCTACTAAACTGGCACCTTCATTTGTAAGAGAGCATCTTCCCTGTCCACTAGCTGAAGATGGAATGGCAGCCTTTCTGGACAGCGCTGGCTGCAGGGCAGGAAGCTCATCTCGACTGGCTGATAGTCATCTCAGCATTGCTGGCGTCTCCAATCAACCTGACGTTAACATCTTTGACAATTCATAGTATTGTGATAAGAGACCAGCAGAGAAGGTGGGGCCATCCATTGATCATCTAGCCCTGCTTTATCCTGACCAGGGTCATAGGAGAGCTGGAGCCGATCCCTGTTAGCACAGGGCACAAGGCCACCTAGGGTATGAACAGGGACCCAAAGTGCAAAATTTAAACATTTGTGAAAGTACCTCATTAGGGCACAGTGCTCTCCTTTACAGCATGCGATAAGCTCACCCTTAAGTAGAAAAGAAATCACTCCACCAATTGCTCAGCAACAGCAAAAAATATCTTGGAAGGCTTTGAAGGAGACGAGATGTTATTTTCTCGGAGACGCTTTAACTTCCCGGGAGATCGCTGCTGCTGCACAGGCATTTAAATGATCGACTCGCAGTGGGACAAGCAGAACACGCAGCTCGGCAGCAGCTCAGCCTTCCCCTTCACAATTTTGAGCGGCAGAGACGTGAAGTTGCTGACATCAAGGGGGCCTTGTGGGGGAAGGGGGTGGGCGAGCGAAGCCCCCTAGTAAATTTAAAAAATGAACAAAAACGCAGCGACTTGTGACAAAGTGGGACTGCATTTTTGTGGAATTCTGAACGGCCTGATTCAATGAAGATGGTCATGGGGGACCCGGCAAAGTGACACCCCCGGCCAGCTGGTCCTGTCCATGTCATCAGATGGACCCTGCCTTGTGCCCCCCTGACCTGAGCCGTCAAGTGCCCCCTTATCCCAAGCATATCAGCTTCAGGCCCTGGGCTTTTGGGTTCAAATTCCGCTGGTGAGCCCACATAAGTCACTTTACCTGCCTGTGCTGCAATAAAATAAAGGGAACAAATAGGATCACAAACGTTGCCAGTCGTCGCTCTGGTAATAGTTTACTTCAAATCATAATAATAATAACAAGAAACATAGTATGATACGATAACAGTTTAGCACGCCGACTTTAATCGGCCAGTTCATTTGCAGCGCCCCACATTCTGTCAATGATATTAAAAAACGTGTTGCCTTTCTCAGCTGGACGGTTAGCTCACCCAGGTAATCGAGTCGGTTCAACAAGCCCGGGACGTTGCGGAGGTGTTGTGTTCAAACCCCGTCCCCGCCTGTCGTGTTAAGAGACCAATTTATTTAAGAGTCCGCTTACCAGTCGCTAATATAAAGCTTATTGTTTGTTTGGCTTATTTTCAGGTAAGCCACGGTAGCTCACCCAGTTAGCCCACTGGTATAATCCACCAGAGCTAGCATGTTCGAGGCCCGCATAAACCCCATCACCAGGGAGATAAAAAAACGGCGCTTTTATTTGGGGTGAAAACCGAGGAGCCAGTGCTAGAAATGATTTCTAGACTACACGCAAAACAAATAGTAACGATTACAAAAATATAATAAATTGTATTTATATAGTGCCTTTCCCATGTTCAAAGCGCTTTACAGAAATATAAAATAAACAACATGACAATACAATATTGGATAAAAAATGATATCCTCATAAAACACTAAATAAATACTGGAAATCAAAGAACGATTAAACAACAGAAGGTCCATCCCGCTACTCCTCAATCAGCTCATCCTTGTTTACTTACTCATCACAATCTGATTTTGTAAACCGAACACCAACAGCAGACCGATTCAAACATTTTCTCAAATCCTAGTGTTTCGCTCTTTTTCTTTCTTAACTCGAAGCAGGATGAGACAGCACAAGTCAGATGTATTGACAGCAGAAAGAGGCGGGGTAGAAACACGCCCCTTAGTGGAATATCCAATAGAATTTACAGGCAAACAGAAAGAAACACCCGTTATTCAAATCTCCAATTAGATTCACAGACGAACGGACAGGATTGTCCCTTTCTCTCTCCATCGTCCAATTAAACATTAAAAGAGAAACTCCCCGTGCTCCATTAATACTTAGAAGGGAATCACTACATTAAATACCCACCGACACTTGACAACACAAGCATAACTTGAAAAGAGTCCCATTAAATTAAACAAGTAATACAAACACATTCAATACGTCCCGTTACTTTGGCTTCGTTACTTACGCGGAGACGCGAATTAAACCGAAAGAAGTCCAGGGAATCTCGAATGCCAGACAGCTCTGAATGTTTTGACTTGAATTCAAAGTGGAATCCAACTGGAGTCTGCATGTCCTCTCCGTGATTTCCTGCCGTGCCCCACAAATCTTTGGACGCGCGATCTGCTCAATTGATGAGTCCCCAGTTCGTCTAACTGGCATCGTGTTTATGGTGGGTTCTCAAAATGGGAGATGTTGCATGTCGATTGGATACTTACCTTGTGACAACAAGCGTACAACAGTTTTTTTAGTAGAAAGCACTAAGTGACACGGATGGTACTTATATCCCAAACTGGGATTTTTTGGTAGAAAACAACCTTAAATAGGTCTATTTAGCACAACAGAGCAGATTTTATTGCAATAGTGTACGATCGCTTCAAAAACACAACTCGAGATCTAACAACAAGACCTGTCCGCTGACATACACACCGGGCTCTGCTGCCCACACACCTGTCCTCTTTCAGCTTAAAATTCAAGTCCGCTTCTGCGGCTTTGTTTCCATACAGAAGCTTTACAATAAAATGTGCGGATAACTCACTTCAGAAGTAGACAACGCGTCTACCCCGCACACCTCCAAATGACTGAAACGATGGATGTCGGTCAACAGATTCCACGATCGTGCATTTATTGTAGTTCAACATGTTTATATACAATTGCAACTCATTCCGCGGCCTGTCACCTGATCGTCATAAAGATAAGCTATTTCTTTTAGCGTCCACTATCAGAGCAGTAGTGTAATTAAAAAATAATAAAAGCAATTACCTTTTGGCATTGCTGAAAAGAACCGAAGTCTTAGTGCTCGACGAACTGAAATGTCTCCTCTAGTTTGTAAAATGTCCTGTGTTCTTATACTTGTTGCTTAGGTAAAAAAATAGGAAAATCAGAATGTCCCAGCCTCCTCTCCGCAACGACACTTTCCTCATTTTCATAAAACACTAACATTATATCTATTTTACATAACAAAACGATTGTACTACTTTTACCGTTTCGTCTGACTGACCAGTGTGAATGGACGATGCCCCCTGCACAGGTGAGCCAGTTTTCGCTCATTTTAATCTGCGCCTAACTACAGCCAATGGGAGAAGAGTGGGCAGGACTGCATCCATACACAGATATAGATAGACGCCGCATTCACTGTGTTGCCCAGTCGACACGATATGGCAGCGCGTCCGCCCTATTGCGAGTGGCAAAAGTGCCATTTAAACTAATACAGGTAGACGTGGAAACCGGGTTTTCTGATGAAAAAACAATAACGTTTAAAATAGTATCGTTTACATACAACAGACTTTGGCGAATCGTTTACATGCAATTATTTATATCCATTTATACACTAATAATGGCAATTATTAAATAATAATAATAAATATTATTAAATAATTCCTCCCATATAAATAACATTTCTCGGACTGCCTTCTTCCATCTCCGAAACATTTCTAGACGTCCTGTTCTTGTGCAACACAGTATTTAAGTATTGGTTAATCCCCTAGTCACCTCACGTATAGATTACTGTAATGCTATTCTATCTGGCATCCCACAAAAACTTATCCATCGCTTACAACTTCTTCAAAATTCTGCTGCCAGGATAATAATCTGTTCTAAATCCACTGAACATATTACACCTATTCTCACTCAACTTCACTGGCTCCCTGTTAACTACAGAATACAATACTAAATACCACTCTTAACATTTAAAGCTCTCCACAACCTCACTGATCTCCTACAGATTTACACTCCCTCTCGCTCACTCAGATCCTCATCTGCAGCTTTACTGTCTGTACCACACATCAAAACTCTGTTCTGTGGGAGCTCGAGCGTGGATGGATGTTTAATTTTATTGTAAGGTGACGTTGAGTGCTAAGATTATAAAACTTGATTTTCTAATGTCCAAATATAACCAAAACAATTGTTCAGCCTTACCTATGAAATGTAATCCCTCAGGGTCTGGTTTGGAACGTACAGCGGTTTGTACAATCCCAAGCAGAACATTATTTATTACTTCACTCCACAGCAGTGCCACTCGCAATATGGCGGCGACGTTGACGTACGATGCTGCTGGTCATGCGGCGTCTAGTAATTCTATGTCTATGACTGCATCGCCCAGCACTGAGCAGATGTGGTCCGATAGCCAATAGAACAGCGAATCTGCTCAAACTGTCCAATAAGATTTAATGGAGGCGGTGGAGGGAGCAGCCCTGCATTGTCAATGAGATATGCATATGTACTGGATATACCTTTTTAGCATTCAGTTTCCTTTTTTGATATCAAAATTCAAAACTCTGATACCGTATGTTTTGAAATTTGATAACGACGGCAGCATTTTAAAGGTTCATACCAAGTTTAATTCTGATATCAGCATTTGAAAATGTGATATGCGAGTTCACGTCATCTGCTGCTACCAGCCGGACTTACAATGCTGTAGCGACGAAGGGGACTTAAAAGGAACACACGATGCCGGATTTTTAGCTTGACATCCTGTACTGGCCGCGCAGTCTGTGCTGTTGGTAATGCTGAGGGTCACTCGTCAATCAGAACTTTCAAACGAGGAGCTCAGGGTCCCACTGAGGACATGGACTCGTTGAGATCTGAATAAGCTGAACGTTCAAAACGTAAACAGTTTTGGAGGTCCGTATACCGTCCTAGGCCGTCGGCGGAATACAATTAATATGCGCCATGAAAATACAAGAGTCTTTCTAAAGATGAGCTCCTCACTCACTTATGCGGTTAGGGTGGAGTGACAGCCCGTTTAGCCCACTGATGCTGGTTAAGGCTAACCAGTGGGTGGGCAGGGCCAGGGGTGGACTTGGGAGGGGGGGCTTCCTGGATTTGAGCCATTCTTTGTGTCCTGCCTTGGTGTTGTGAAGGAACAAGGGTTTAGGACAGCATCAGAGATAAGAAGGGATAGAGAGAGAAGGGCAGAGTGTGCACTGGCAAAGCCTGGCATTCTGCTTGATGGCCATCAGAGCACAGCAAGCCACGTTAAACGTTACAAACAATAGGAGTCTGAGTTCTCAGCTCCTGAAAGAGAGAGAGAAAAAATATTTTAAAAACCTTTTTCTGGCACGGTTATTTTAACAATATCAGGTATTTTCAGCTTTTACAGTAAAACAAAGAAAACACAAAATGTACAAAAAGTAAACAATTTAAACAAACGTAAAAACATCCAAGATTTCAGTTTTTCTGGGCACTTTTGTCCAGCTACCATTAAACTTTACATGCTGTCCAGTATGCAGCCCCCTGAGTGACTATCCAGTTTGTATCGCTTTGTTGTCATGCGACCTCTCCAAAGCACAACTGATTCGTTAGCAATTTTCTGTTCAGTTATGAAAAGCGAAGAGAATAAATTTGTTTTCAAAAAGGATTTCTCACTACTGTGCTAAGTGGCAAGAAAATTAACAAAATGCAAACACCTAACAAGTTAACCAAACCAGTTTTCACTATTGATCCATAAGGCTTTTAAAATAAAAGTTTAGTTGATAGCATAAGTTCAAAGAAAGCCAGCAGCTCATGACAACTGACATCAGAGCTCATAAGCCCCTTGTGTCGTGCTGCTCAGTTGCTGCACGCGTCTCACTCACAATTCCACCACAATTCAATCTGAAATTCTCTAAGGGATCACCTACACCTGAAAAATCCACCTTGTGCCCTGGAAATCAATGGATGGCAGCTCTGAAAGTCACCCGGCGCTCTTGTCACACTATGAACAAACAGAAGTCGTGTCAACTTTACAGTTTATGCAAAACCTTTACCTTTGTATGCTTCACAATCACTAGAAGTAGAATCAATAATGGAGTTATTGGCCATTGCTGAAGACCAGTTGCAGTTATAAAACAACAAAACACCTTTCTGTTCTTGTGCTTTCTGCTTCAGCAGCCCGTTTTTAGTTTTCCCACTGCTGCAAATGCTGTCCAGCTAACTGGAGACACGTAAACTTTCGGATGATGGTGTGCTTGTGGCAAGTGGTGGACGAATTATATAAGGAATAAGAATAAAGGACTTAAAGTGGACTGGATCATACAGGGTAGCAGTAGGAACATTTCTTTCAAAAACAAGCAAATATCTTGTCACAAATCTTTGTTAATTCCAGGGTCCCATGCAGATGTCCAGCTGTGGGTGTAGCCGCGCAGGCCAGCATGTTGAATTCCTGAGCCAAGGCTGTGTGTGGAGGTGCAGATCAAAGGGCTTCTACCTGCTTGGTGCTTAGGAGCCCCTCTGGCTACCAAGGAAGCGATATATCATTTCAGGGTGGGAGAGAGAGAGACTGTCAAGGTCTAGTCCTTCCTTAGCCTAAGAATTTCACCGGCCTCCATACACTTAGGGTTACAGGCTGATAGGGTCGTTATTGTCACAGAATCCAGTGAAATTCTCATCGGCGTGTGCTAATCACCATGCAACATGCTGGCACTCTCCGGCAGTCTGCTACCTGCAAAGGCAGATGTGACATATCATGGAAGTCCAACACGGTCAGAGTTAGCATAGCTAGCTGGACAGATTATACTTTCATTAAAAGCACTTTTAACCACGTATGAACAGAAAATGGGAGGCACATGCCAGGCTCTTTCTTGTATTGTCGCACGCCACAGAGAGTGTGGTGAAGCGAGAAAACTTGAGACATACATCACCATCTTTACATGACAGCATTACTACTGCCATCATCTTAGACCTCACTGTCAGCTCCTTGCAAGTTCATTTGGCAGGGGGCCTAAAAAAGTGGACACACTTAGAATGTTAAAACTGTATCTCATAAAAGATAAAGAATGATCACCTCAGGAACAATCTAAGTGTTCCTCATTAAAGACCTGGCGTGAAGTCTATAACATACAGTACTGTAAATATTCTGAAGCTGTGCTGCCAAGTTTATGTGTCGGCTGCACTTTCATCCATCAGTTTCCAAACCCGCTTACACTGAGCTACAGCCTCTCCCAGCAAGCGTCAGGTGCACTTTTCAGCAGAATGTTTTGGAGGAAGCCAAGCAAATGTTTTTTTTGTAATCTTTATTGAATGTGTTGTGTTGTGCAGTGATGGCTGATTTTACATCCTAATGTGCTATCATACTCAGTCTTGCCCAAAGGTGCACCGGGGGCTGTCGCCAAGTCAGTGTGGGCACAAGGCAGGAAACAAAGATGGACAGGGCAGGACTCATGCATGAACACGGATTTGGCAGTCTTGCCATCATGAGCTGAGATAGGAACGCCACACAGACATGGCGTGTGGCAGACAGCCGGGGCCCTGGCCCGGCCGGGATGCCTCTCTTTATATGGTCCGTGGGAACAAGCATGGATTGAACAGTACCTCCCCGGGATGCTAGATGGCAGCCCCCCTGAGTGGCAGGGGTGCCTCGGATTCCCGCAGGGCTCCATGGGAGATGGAGTTCTCTACAACCCTGTTGGGATCTGGGTATGCCACCAGGGGGCACTGCAGTGATTTCTGAGCCCGTGTGGGCAGCTCTTCCACCACACCCGGAAGTGCAGCCAGAAATGGGTCATTGGACACCTGGAGGACCACCAGGTGGGCTATTAAAGGAGCCAGCAGCCACCACTCTGGGAGGAGGGAGACAAAGCTTGCTGGAGAGGAGTAGAGGAGAAAGAGAGAAGATAAAGTATTGTGTGTGTGCTTAGTGCTTGCTGGGACTGTGTTGTGCCTGTGGGAAACAGGGAAGGCATTGGCCACAGGCGAAGAAAAATAAAAATAAAAATAAAAACTTGTGTTTTTATTAGTCTGCCTCCTGTGTCTGTCTGTGTCGAGTCAGGCATTGGTATAGTGCCATCTATTGTCACAGGGGACAACATGCAGACTCTACACAGGTGTCCCCCCAGGCACAGGATTCGAACCCGTGATGCTGGATCTGTGAGACAGCTGGGGTAGCCACTTTCCCTCCATATTTTACGGCTTCAGAGAAACAAATCTGTGACAGAGAGAAAGAAGCACAACATGTACGAATGAGTGCAGGCCACGTGCTTCATCTTCATTTGTAAAGTCAGTGATTCACTGTTTTAAATATTCATAAAGCACTTGGTCAAAGTGCACTTAATCTACACAGACATGGAAAATAAATAAACCAACAACTGACCGCCAGCTTAGGAGTGAGTGCAGCAGAGACAGCAGACAGCTGGGAGCGCCACAGTTCAAGGCCAGACTACCGCCATACTGGATACTGTGACCTGGAGTCTAACAACATCGCTTTAACTGTCATTAATCATTTAATCGTTCACTTAATTCACAGTTTCTTTCAAGAAAGGAGCGACATCCTTTGAGAACGTAGTGAGAGTCCCATATCACAAAAGCTTTTATGATGCAGTAATACAATTATTTTTAAAAGATTAAAATACAAACCGTAAGCCTGATTCATTAAAGATGTGTTTAACGTAAGCAAGCTGTTTCTGTTTAAACCAAGTCAATAAAAGGCAAAACCCCAAAGTCTCACTGAAAACAAAGCACCTGAACTTCACGTCTGCCATTTCTGTGCTTGTTTTGTTCAATTTGAAGTGCAATATGTGAACTGATCCAAATACAAGTGGCGTTCAATAATTTATCTATCTGAGTATCACGTGTTTGTGTGACAGATCTGGACTGGTCACTGGAGGTCAGGATGTCTCTTGCATGCTACACCTGAGGTTTGAGGTCACTTCTTATCAAGCACTCGGACAGAGAGGATCTCAAACACATCTACCTACACCTGCAGGTAGAGCATCTCCCCGTCATTAAACTCCTCACAAAGGAAGGGAAGAAGCCAAAGGAAATCCATGAGAGGTTGAGTCCTGAATATGGTGATGATGCACCTTCATACTATAACATGACTTTCTGGACCAAGCCATTTAAATGGGGTTGGGAGCCCCCCATGTAGTATCTTCACAGGAAATGTGCCAGACAGTGGAGGTCATGATTATGGAGGATCGTCATGTTAAAGTTATTGTTACAGTCCATGAACTTGGCATTTCAGCTGGGACAATCCTCCATATTCATTTAATGTTGTCAAATGTCAGCTTCCAATGGGTTCCCCAAATGCTGGTGCCAAATCAGAAAGCATATCACCAGGAATTCAGTCACAAGAACTTAGATCTTCTTAGAGAAACTCCGATTGATTTTTTCTCACTGATTGTTACTGTGGATGAAAAATAGGCTCACCACCATTACCCTGAAACCAAACATAGACTCCATGGAATGGAAACAGAAAGGGTAAACAACCCCCAACAATTTGTGTGTGTTGCAGTTGGCCCGAAAAATCATGGCAGCAGGTTTCTGGAATACAAAGGGTGTTCTCCTGTCAACCATCACTGGTGAAACCTACACTTTCACAATGAAGTCATTACATGAGGCGATTGAACAGAAATGTCATGAATAACCATCAGTAGCCATGTTTCTGCTTCATGACAACACACACCGTCTCAGAAATCCCAAAAATTGAAAGCTGCTATCATGGAATGTGGCTTCATAGACCTTAACCATCCATCATACAGTTCAGACCGGCTCTCCTGAAGAAATTTCTACATGGACTGTGATTTCCCAATGACAATGACCTAAAGGAGGCGGTAACGGGTTGGCTGAAAGGCCAAGGTGAATCTTTCTATTCTGAAGGGATTAAATCACCAGTGGCAAGGTGGACCAAGTGCGTTGAATGGGGGTCAGGGTGGGGTTACATTGAAAAGTAAGGAGGTGAGTTTGACCATCCGATTTTATTTTCTGTATCAGGTAGATAAATTATTGAACACCCCTTGTATAAATTAGCAGCCAAATCACCACAGCTAGACACGTCAAAAAGAAAAGCCATCAAACAGCACATTAACAGCATTGGCTGAGCGAGCCGCAATGCAGAATTATAACATTATAAGGCTTCATCTTCACACGTACAGGAAGAACCAATTGGCCTCACGGGAAGGGTCTACTTGACTAACGATTCTTGATAAGCAGTGTGGCTGCTGGGGCAGAGACCAGGGGCCTCATGCATAACGCAGTGCGTAGAATTCACACTAAAACATGGCGTACGGACAAAAGCGGAAATGTTCGTATGCACAAAAAAATCCAGATGCATAAATCTGTGCGTTCACCAACTTCCACGTTCTTACACTCCATAAATCCCGGTCAGCGTGAAAAGTAACGCACGTGCACGTGCCTGCTGCCACTCCCCAACTCCTCCCAGAATTACGCCTCTTTGAATATGCAAATCAATATAAATAGCCCTTAAGCTCAGCGTTCTGTGAAAAGGCAATGCGCAGGGGAAAATAGAAGAATTTCAGCGAATACCAAGTGGAGCCAAGGAAAAATGTACTATTTGTTGGTTTAAACAACAAATTGAAGTTGATCGAGTGACATAGAGTGTCGGAGAAACTTGAAAGCTCAAGTTCACAAAGTCTCACAGTGCCCGAAATAAAAAAGAAGTTGTCACATATCAAAGTCGCCATGAAAAGGCGAGTCGTAGCCCACCGTCTGAGTGTCATATGAAAGCTTATTAGGGTACAGAGAAAAGAAAAAATAATAGGGACACAGTGAGAAAAAAGCTTGAAATGTCAACTTTAATCTCGAAATTTCCACTTTAATCACGTAGTTTATTTTGTCATTAAAGCTGAACATCATAAACTTCATCTTTGCTTAATTTACTAGTTTCTCAAATACCATCGTAACTAAAGTAGCACGTTAAATGCTTTGTTTTGTATGTGTTCTTCTGTGTGCTCTATGTGTGTGAATCACTACGTGCTTCTTAAACGGGCTTTCTCTTCCTCCGACAGGACACAGAATCCATTACATTTGTGATATTACAGCTCTCTGAATAATTAAAATACTGAGATGTATACTTGATATCATTTTCATCCATCCCGCTATATCCTAACTACAAGGTCACGGGGGTCTGCTGGAGCCAATCCCAGCCAACACAGGGTGCAAGACAGGAAACAAACCCCGGGCAGGGCACCAGCCCACCACAGGGTGCACACACACACACACACACTAGGGAAAGTTTAGAATCGCCAATGCACATAACCTGCATGTCTTTGGACAATGGGAGGAAACTGGAGTACCTGGTGGAAACCCACGCAGACATGGGGAAAACATGCAAACTCCACACAGGGAGGACCCAGGAAGCGAACCCGAGTCTCCTATCTGCGAGGCAGCAGCGCTACCCACTGCGCCACTATCACTTTCACGATGATAGGAATTAAAACATGTTATTAAACACGGGAACACGGTGGCGCAGTGATTATTCATGCCTCACGCAAGATGCTTGCTGCGCCGTGTGTGACCTTCGATGAAATAATTTATTGCAGCAGTACTGTCTCTTTCAAATGTACTAACCCCCAATTCCTATCCTTCCTTTTCTTTCTCCAAGTAACCAATTGCTACACAATCAGCTCTGTAATAGACGTTAAGCCACCTGTAAGCTGAGAACGCCAATTCTTCAAAACTTTTAAGGAACATTGAAATATCTTCGTAGTACATGTTTAATTATTCCATCCATCTATCGTGTCAGTGTCGCACCAGCCCTAGCAAGAATACAGAGCGAGGCAGGAAAAATCGGGGCGCCAGTTCGTCACTACCGCTGTCCATGGTGTCCTCACATGTTTAATTATTAAAAATATAGATTATTTAAATGATGTTAACATTTTATCTGTATACAGTAATATAATATAACGTATTTTGCTGCATTTCATCTTAAAAATGATATTGTCATCATATGTAAATACGCACTTTATAAAGTGGCTCAGGTTGTGCAATATTATAACTTTATCGCAAGTTTACAGTGAGTAATTGTACTTATAAGTACAAACAGTTTTACAAGGAGCACTCGATGGACTGATTGAATGCGTTTATAGTTTCTTGGGATGAAACTGTTTCTGAACCGGCGAGGTCCTAACAGGAAAGGATCTGAAGCGTTTGTCGAATGAGAGCAGTTCAATAGACAGCATGGCTGAGGCAGTGTGTGCTTGATGCTGTATACTGATAATTCTCTTTCCGATCAGCTGCTGTAGATCTGTGATTCCATACTTAGATACAGGGATATAAATACTCCGAGTGGTGCAGTGAGAGTAATATGGAAAAAGATAATCCGCTGTGGCAACCCCTAATGGGAGCAGCTGAAAGAAGAAGAAAATGGTGCAGTGAGAGCAACAACGCTAAAGCAGCCATGGTATTTGGAATAGTTTGTCCATTCCGTGGACCATTATATTGTTACAGGTTAATTACAATCAGATGCCTTAAATTAATAAACAATATGCGGTTAATTTCAGTGTATATGATAAAGCCGCATCAGTGATGTGGATCTAAAAATGCAAGGGAAACCACACTTGAACAGTAGCACTGCTTTGACGCTGGGTGCCGCCAGTTTGCAATACCCATCGGAGAACTTGCGTATGCCAGGGTTTGAGCTACCGTGAAAATGTGCATTGCTTTACGCCAAGTTTAGGTTTTATACATCGGGATCTGAGCGTGGAAACGGGAGTACGCAACATTTTTGTGCATACGCACCGTTTAAACATGTGACCCCAGGAAGATGTGCCCACCAATGTAACAATTTCATTGTACACATGACATATTAGAATATGAGCTTGAATAGGGAAAACATGAGAAAGAATTTAGAGGAACAATGAAGGAGTGTTTTTGTAACTCACCTCGTCACCATCTTGACTTCATCTGAGATCACGACAAGAGAATTAAACAAGTCGGTAAATCAAGGAGAGGCATAAGAGGAATGCAGAGGGTACACATAAGGCAAGCAATATCAAATATTTTAACATGAATTCTATTACCTGTCTTTGACAAGTAACATAGCTAGTATTATATTTGTATAGACAGACAGAGATGCCATTTCAATGCTGAGTTTGCCTGCTTACTCTTAATCACAGTTCAAGGTTTTGCATCATTTGAAAACCTTATTATATGAAACTGTGCAGGTAAGTATCAATCTAACTTGCATAAAAGGTAATATATTAATTAAATATGTTAATATGTTAAATATGTTAATGAATAAAATGAACACATGCAACAGACTGGATTCTTTTTATGTCTGCACTCCCTCTACCAGTGGCTATGAAAATTACAGTACATAAATAATAAGCTGGTGGGCGGCAGGACTAATTTAGCAGGGGGAGACTACTAAAATACGTGTGTGATTAAAATATAAATAAAGCCCACAGTATTCACAGCTCCTGTGCCTGAGAGAACATAAGCAAACAGGACTTCATCCTGCACTGAGTTGTACTACAACAAGCCAAGTGCAGGGTATGGCGGTCAAACACGTGTAATGCCCAGTCCAAGGCTGTTTCCTATTTTAAGTCCCTTCCCACGGTGGGTTCCAGCCCTCACAATCGTGAACTGGATTGAGCAGGTTTGAAGATGTTACATATTACATTTATCTATATACAGTATATAATAAATACAAAGTTCACTGACTGACTCACTCACTCGATATTTCACATTTAGTTGAAAAGCAGAAATTTGCCAGGATGGTACATGTATGCCCTGCGGTGGGCTGGTGCCCTGCCCGGGGTTTGTTTCCTGCATTGCACCCTGTGTTGGCTGGGATTGGCTCCAGAAGACCCCCGTGACCCTGTAGTTAGGATATAGCATGTTGGATAATGGATGAATGGTACATGTATGCCAGTGGGTATCTGCTAAGAAAGAAGATTTCAATCTATCAATATTTAGGGGTAACACCCCCCCCCCCCCAGTTAGAAAAATACCTCAAAATCTCAAAAACACTTTGATTTGTCAAAGAAAAGTCAATACTATAAATGTTGCAATGCACCATCTGTTGGAATGGAAAATGCAGTACCTATGTCCTGTCATATTCCAGTTGGTATGGGATTCATAAAAGTGGTTTTAATGTTTGTGATGTGCCATCTGTTACATGCTTTGCTCTAATTGGTTGAGCACTCTCTGTCAACCACCCATGGCTGGCAACTTTCTTTTGTGTTTTCAGGCAGATGAAGTGACTTGCTCAGGGTCACACAGTGTCAATAACAGGATTTGAACCCATAACTTCAGGGTTTGAAGTCCAATGCTTTAGCCACAACACAAGGCTGCCTGCACAATTTAAGCAACTCCATCATTTATGGCTGAGCAGGTGGGAGACCGCCACTGTGGGCCACACTCCCCTTTAAAGAAAGTTAATAGAAACGTGATAGTTTGAAGTCCTTGGCTTAATGCTTTCCATCCCATTACCTGGAAATGCCACCGCCACTTTATGTGTCTTCAGTCGACTCAAAGCCACTTTCAACCCTTGTCTGCCGGCTCCCTGTCTGTAGATGTTCTGCTCTGGACCAAAGACCCTCTCACATTCTTTGCTCTGAAATGGATTGTTAGCTGCAGACTCAGACCTGGAGCAGGACTTTGGTTGTCCACTGGTGGTTTTTGCTATTTAACAATTGTACAATATGACAATCACTTTAATTAAGATTTGTTTAAGTGATTCCATTTGTATGTGTGAAAGATTACCATCCATTGAATTTCACACCTGCCTTATCCCACTCAGAGTCGCTGGAGCCTCAGCCTATTCCAGGAGTGTCCACAAAAAGACATGTAGTGTTTCTCAGAGAGGCTGCAGTCCATCAGGTATTTAATTCTGAACAACTTCCGCTTTGTACATTCATATTTAAAAAACGTTTGCTGGGCTTTACGAAGTATAACATCCTTAATGTAAAGCAGTAAAAAAAGAAAACGACTTGCATATTCTGAGATTAACTAAGAAAAGAAGCAGAAGGCAGTTTAGCTGAACAAAAGCAACTTAGGACGACATCTGTTTGTTCACCACAACTAAGATTAAACAAAATCAACTCACAAACACACAGCAGTCAAACAGATGGAGCGCAAATCTGAAGAACGCTTGTCAGATTTCCGAAATAAAGCTGTCGTCTGAGGAGAAACAGAAGTAAGCATGTGGGGACGTGTAGGTAGTTGAGAATAAACCACACTTCATCAGGTTTATAAAACAGGACGTGGCAGAATAAATAGTTTACCACAGCGCGTGATGTGCTACGCCATGCAGGCAGATTTTTAAACAAATTTTGTATCTTGAAGTGAGAGGCAGCCTTGTAGCTTTCCTCTTCATCTTGAATAGCATTTACTGAGTACAAATTCTGTATTTTGATAGCACTCTTAGAGCCAGGGTGGCGGTAAGGAGACCAGGGTTTGTGTCCCCGGTCCTCCCTGCGTGGATTTTACATGTTCTTCCTGTGTCTGCGTGGGTTTCCTCCCAGGTGTTCCAGTTTCCTCCCACAGTCCAAAGACATGTAGGCTAGTTGAATTGGCGACAATTAATTGGCCCAAGGGTGTGGGTGCGGGTGTGTGTGTTTGTCCTGCAATGGACTGGCATCCTGTCCAGGGTTTGTTCCTGCCTTGCGCCCTGTGCTAGATGGGATAGGCTGCAAACCCTGCCCACCCCTATCTGGATTAAATGACATGACTCTTAGAGTATGAGTGCAGGCTTAGAGCACTACACACATATTTTACAAATATCAAACACTACCTGTATATTAGTAAACATCTGAATGCATAAATACACTTAATCAGTTAGTCAAACAGAGCAATGTCAATGATTCCTATGAACAATCTACTATATAATAAAACACTAAAGTGTGTGTGTCTGGTCCTCATGAGCAATCTGATTGGTCAGTTTAACTGTGGTGGTGCAGCAGAAAGGAAACGCAAGTGTAAGACACATGTGGAGGAGTAAAGAAGTAGGAGGCATGCTGACAGTCACCTTCAAAGACAAGAAGTACAAAAATGGACAGGGAGCGAGCAAGGCACCTGAAAATGACAGGGTCTGAGGAGCAGACTTTACTGGAGAGGAAGTGCCAGTCAAGAGATGTTCAGACATACTAAGGAGAGGTGTGTAGGAGGAATGCTGAGGGTACACATACGGCAAGAGATCAAATATTTTAAAAATGTATTCTATTACTTGTCTTCAACAGGTAATGTAGCTAGTGTTATATATGTATAGACAGACAAAGATGAGGCACTGGTCAAGAGAGGGTCAGACACTTCATGTCGCTGATGAAAGGCACTGAAGGTACATGTTGTTTTATTAGTAGAGCTAATATACTATAAACTTCATTAGCAATGCAAAACAGAAATAGGCACTTAACAGTAGACAAATGGAAAACAAAAACTCCAGTCAACAAAACCTCTGAAGGGTCCCTTGCCACCTCTAACTGACCAATGTCCACTTCTGATGACCTCAACCCACTGTGAACATAATGGCACCTCATGTGACCTACAGCTTCAGGCACCTCTAGCCACATTGCCCTCATTGCATTGGTTGATAGCTCTTCAATTTTGGTTGATTGGACAATGAAAAAAAAAATGGCTTGTGATAGATACAACATAAATGACTGATGATATCCGAAGGAACAAAAACAAGCAAATAAAAACCAGTCCAAAGGAGACATGCAGCTAAGAAGATATTGACTTACAAATCTTCCCTACAGATTTATATTTTAGGGAAGAAAAATCCAAACCCATCCTGTATCCTCAATGAATTACGTTCAGAGCCAGAAATGTCTCCTTAGTTAGGACTGGAGAAGTGCTGCACTCAAAGGAATTGGGGACAGGGCCAGATTTATATGAAAAGAGGCCCTAGGCTATTCCACTTATGAGGCCCTTTCACCTTCCATTTTTTTAAGTTTGTAAATTACATGAGAGATAATAAAATTTTGCTAACAATTTGAATGTAGGCCCCTCTTGATCTTGAGGCCCTAGGCTGAAGCCTAGTTAGCCTATAGGAAAATCTGGCCCTGATTGGGGAGGTTCAGGAGGTCTTTGGATATGAAGTTGTTCTGAAAATCATAAACCCTCACCAAGTATGGATATGGACTTGTAGAGTCTTGATCCACAAAAGAAGTACTGCTTCTGCTTTATGGATCCATTGTCCTGGGCTGAAATCCTGTGCCTGGCTGTCTGCCATATGGTGTTTGGCACATATTTTGTTTTTCCTTTCAATTTGCATTCAGGGGTCCAGTTTGGTGACGTCAGGTTCACGACTCTGCTGTTTGCAGATGCTACGGTCCTATTGGCTTCATCAGGTGCTGACCTCAGATGCATGACTGGGGAGGTTTGTGGATGAGTGTGAAGCAGTTGGGGTGAGGATCAGCACCTCTAAGTGTGAGGTTGTGGTTCTCAGCTGGGAGAGGGTGAAGTGCCCTCTCCAGGTTGGGTTGGAGGTGCTGCCTCAAGAGGAGGAGTTTAAGTATACTCGTGGGTTTTCTTCACAAGTGAGGGAGGATGGGTGCAGGAGATCGGCAAATGGAGCTGTCACAATTTATGCACTTTGAAAATTATTTTTTATTTCTCTTAAAATATTTTGTAGAACAAGACATCGCATGCAAATTTGGGCCGCTTTATTTCTAGAATCTTTCTGTGTGGGTTCTTTACATTTATATATTTCCTGAATATAATGATTAATTATTCACGATGCTACAGCATTTTTTTTCTTTTTGTTTTTGCAGTCGGCCCCTCCTCGAGCCACCACCTTATCGTGGTGGAGGGGTTTGCGTGTCCCAATGATCCTAGGAGCTCTGTTGTTGGGAGCCTGTTCATTGGGGTTCACCCCAGTAGACGAGAGGGTAGCCTCCCTCCGCCTTTAGGTGGGGGGACGGGTCCTAACTGTTGTTTGTGTGTATGCGCCAACAGCAGTCTGAAGTACCCACCCTTTTTGGAGTCCCTGGAGGGGGTGCTAGAGGGAACACCTCCTGGGGACTTCCTCGTTCTGCTGGGAGACTTCATTTCTCATGTGGGCAATGAAAGTGAGACCTGGAAGGGCATGATTGGGAGGAATGGCCCCCCGATCTGAACCCAAGTGGTGTTTTGTTATTGGACTTCTGTGCTCGTCACGGATTGTCCATAACGAACATTATGTTCAGGCATAGGGGTGTCCATATGTGCACTTGGCACCAGGACACCCTAGGCCTCAGTTCGATGTTCGACTTCATGGTCGTGTCATCGGACTTGCGGCCACATGTCTTGGACACTCAGGAGAAGAGAGGGGGCGGAGCTGTCAACTAATCACTACCTGGTGGTGAGTTGGCTTCGATGGTGGGGGAAGAATGCTGGTCAGGCCTGGTAGGCCCAAACGTATTGTGAGGGTCTGCTGGGAATGTCTGGCAGAGTCCCCTGTCAGAAGTAGCTTCAACTCCCACCTCCGGAAGAACTTTGACCACGTCCCGAGGGAGGTGGGGGACAGAGTCTGAATGGGCCATGTTCTGTGCCTCTATTGTTGAGGTGGCTGACCGGAGCTGTGACCGTAAGGTGGTCGGTGCCTTTTGTGGCGGTAGTGTCTGAACCCGTTGGTGGACACCAGCAGTGAGGGATGCCATCAAACTGAATAAGGAGTCCTACAGGACCTTTTTGTCCTGTGGGACTCCAGAGGCAGCTAATAGGTACCGGCAGCCCAAGTGGAATGCAGCTTCGGTGATTGCTGAGGCTAAAACTTGGGCGTGGGAGGAGTTTGGGGAGGCCATGGAGAATGACTTCCAGACAGCTTTGAGGAGATTCTGGTCCACCATCCGGCGTCTCAGGAGGGGGAAGCGGTGCAGTGTCAACACTGTGTATGGTGGGGATGGTGTGCTGTTAACCTTAATTCGGGACATTGTGGGTCAGTGGGGGAGTACTTTGAAGACCTCCTCAATCCCATTAACATGTCTTCCAATGAGGATGCAGAGCCTGGGGACTTGGAGGAGGGCTCTGCCATCTCTGGGACTGAGGTCACTGAGGTGGTCAAAAAAACTCCTTGGTGACAGGGCCCCGGGGGTGGATGAGATACGCCTGGAGTTCCTCAAGGCTCTGGATGTTGTAGGAGTGTTTTGGTTGGCACGACTCTGCAACATCGCCTGGATATCGGGGACAGTGCCTCTGGATTGGCAGACCGGGGTGGTGGTCTCCCTTTTTAAGAAGGGGGACCGGAGGATGTGTTCCAACTACAGAGAGATCACACTTCTCAGCCTCCCTGGAAAACTCTATTCGGGGGTCCTGGAGAGGAGGGTCCGTCAGATAGTCAAACCTCGGAGTCAGGAGGAACAGTGTGGTTTTCTTCCTAGTCATGGAACAGTGGACCAGCTCTACACCCTTGGCGGTGTCCTGGAGGGTGCATGGGAGTTTGCCCAACCAGTCTACATGTGTTTTGTGAACATGGAAAAGGCATTCGACTGTGTCCCTCGGTGTCAAAGCTTGGTCCACTTTGCCGGCAGTAAGTCAAACCCGTTTCTGGTGAGAGTTGGACTCTGCCAGGGCTGCCTTTTGTCACCGATTCTGTTCATAACTTTTATGGACAGAATTTTTAGGCGCAGCCAGGGTGTTGAGGGGGTCCAGTTTGGTGGACTCTTTAGTGACCGAAAGAACAAGATTGTGAACACAAGCGGCTGAAATGAGTTTCCTCCGCAGAGTGTCTAGGCTTTCCCTTAAAGATAGGGTGAGAAGCTCGGTCATCCGGGAGGAGCTCAGAGTAGAGCCACTGCTCCTCGGCAATTAATCAGGATGCCTCCTGGAAACCTCCCTGGAGAGGTGCTCCGGGCACGTCTAACCGGGTGGAGGCCCTGGGGAAGACCCAGGACATGCTGGAGGGACTATGTCTCTCAGCTGGCCTGGGAACGCCTCGGAATTCCCCTGCAAGAGCTAGTAGAAGTTGCCTATGGAGAGGGAAGTCTGGGCATCTCTGCTCAAGCTGCTGCCCCTGCGACCCGATCTTGGATAAGCGGAGGAGGATGGATGGATGGATGGATGGATGGATGGACTTTGCAGTCGAGCACCACCAGGTTATTATCCCTGTTACTGGCACGTGGAAGTTGCATAGCATGACACTGCACCTTGTGTCACCTGAGCGACCCATTAAATCCGACACAAAAATTCACTCTGTATCTGTGATTATAAGAATAACTCTAATCAAATGTAACGCATGCTTTTCTCAATCTCTCAGGTTTCTGATTCTACCATTTTTCTCTCTTGACTTTGATTTCTGGTTAATGATTAGAGTTTGGTTTCCACTTGTTTCTGGTTATGACTACCTGTCATTCCTCCTCTTCTTGCCATTGTGCAGAACACGATCAAAGTGGCATCAGCAGTCATGTGGATGTTGTACCAATCAGTTGTGGCAAAGGTGAGGGCTGAGCTGAAAGGCAAAGCTCTCAACTTACCAGCTGATCTACATTCTTACCTTTACTGACGGCCATGAGCTTTGGGAAGTGACCAAAAGAACTAGATCACGGATACAAGCGGTGGAAATGAGCATCCTCCTCAGGGTGTCTGGGCTCAGTGTTAGAGATACAGTGAGAAGCAATGTTCCTTCACATTGAAATGAGCTGGTTGAGTTGGTTTGGGCATCTGGTCAGGTGGCCTATTGGACATCTCTCTGGAGTGGGCACATACAACTGGGAGAAGACCACTGGGCATATCTAGGACATGCTAGAGAGATTATATCTCCCAGCTGGCCTGGTAACACCTTGGTATCCCCTTAGAGGAGTTGGAGAGGTGGTGGGGCAAAGGGATATCTGAGCATCTTTGCTTAGACTGCTGTCCCCTACACTTGCACTGGATAAGTGGTAGAAAATGGGATGTATGGGTGGATGGATGGATGGATGGATGGATGGAATTTCTATTCAGACATGTGCATGTTATGGTTAACTGGTGACTCTTAGCTGGTACTGTCTAAGTATGTATGAGGTGTGTCCCACCCAAAGTTGTTTCCTGACTTATACCCAGTGTTGCAGGTTGAAGGTCTAGACCCCCCTAAACCAAGTATTAGTTATGCAAACGTATAACATGTATGGATGGATAGTTGGAATGGCAAAGAAAAAAATATACCATCACACCTTAGCACCGTTTCTTAGCATATAAGAAAGAGTAACACAACATAACGTTGGGATGAAGTTTGGTCCAAGGCTGTTCAGGCCATTTTTGGGATGTGTGATAAGGCTGAAAAACTCGTTCCACATCACACGTTTCTAATGGCCAAGTGTTCTTTGCCTCGCCGACAGTTGAGAATTATCCTGATTTGGAAGCAGTAGGAATGACAGCCACTGCTCTGCAGTGAACACAGCAGATGTGTGCCATTGAGGCTTTGAGCCTCCAAGCACTGGTGACATTTACCTTCAAAGAGAGCCGCAGGAAGTCAACATCAAGGTGACAGAGCCTGCCCTAGACTGGCCTCCTCGACCCGGCCTCTGTTCACACTCCTCTCAGTCTGTGAAAACACTCGTGTCTGAGTGTGTATCTCTTTAAGAATGCTTTAAGAGTAGCTTGGCAGGATTACTGCACCCCTCGCCCCCCCCCCCCCCCCCCCCAACTCTGACATCACTATTCCAAACATGAAGCCTTTGGAAGTTTGTCCTTATAAGGAAGTGCGCTCAGATTTTTACCTTTCCCCTTTGCTTGTGGTGCAGGGAGGAAGAGCCGTGTCCTAATAAGCCACTCTTACCTTAGAAGGCTGGGGGACTGGGCCTCGTAGCCGCTGTTTACATTAGGACCCCTCATTCCAGCCGGGCCTGAGGAGAGCACATACTTTAGGAAGAGATTTCAGGGCAGCAGGAGAACTGGGGGGTGGGTGTTGCACTAGCCTAAAGATGAAGATTCCTCCTTCAGGAATGCAAGGCCTTTTGAGGCAGGGAAATGTCACCTGAGAGACACATTTTAAATGCAGATGTGTGGGACATCCAACACAAAGTGGAGGAAACTCCTTTTGTACATGAAGTTCTTTTGGGGGGGGGGGGGTATGGAAACTCCAGGGATGAACTTCTCCTTCTGATCCAGCCCAGACTGAGGCCTTACTTAATTTGGGACTTGTAGATACTTTTCTCCACCACTGCTGTCTACAGTTTTCTTGTTGATTTTTATGCTGGCAATGCTACAACCAGCAGGTCAGGGCATATCCAGGCCTACAGATAGAGAGGCTAAATGGGCAAAGGAGCCTCCCCTCTCAGTTAATGTCATGTGTTTAATGGCAGAAAAAAAAAATCAGTTTTGGCTGAAACGGCGTTGTCTATCTTCTGTATTAGAGTCCTCACCCCAAGAGTGCTGAAAGGAGAAATGTGTGAACAGCAGAGGAGTTAAGAGTCTCCCGAGTCCAGGATCAGTGGCAGGCCCTCGGCTTCCTCTGACTTTATCAACTTTGGCTTTTCTTTTTCTTTAAGGCCCTTAACAAGCGAGATAAGCAGCCACATACTGTATCTATAAGCGGCTTGTTCAACACAAATCCAGTTACACAGAAAGAGCTGTAACCTAGGAAACGCTTCCGAGTGTTCACTTTTGGAGAATTTTGTGCAGAATAAAAAGGTTCAATTAAAAAACATTCATCTGCTCCTGGCAGAGATCTGTCATGTTTGATTATCAGCCTAACTCAGGCAGCAGGATGGCTTAGTATGTGGCGCCGCTGCCCCACAGCTGCAGGAGGCTCAGTTCAGATCTGGGTCTGGTCAGCCTCTGTGCGGTGTTGGCACATTCCCGCTCTAAACAATGGGGTTTTACTTGCCATTCTCCACATTTCAACCCACATTTCCATTTCCATTTATTTGCTTAGCAGACAATGTTATCCAAAGAGACTTACAAAAGATAGCATAATGGAGTAAACATCAGTCAAACATCAGTGTTTGGGAAGAAGCGTTCCAGGACAAGGTGACAAAATTGATCACCACAATTGATGAGCTCAGAACAAAAAAACAAATGAATTACAATTCCTAGAGGGTCTTTCAACACTTCTTAGAACACATAGATAGATAGATAGATAGATAGATAGATAGATAGATAGATAGATAGATAGATAGATAGATAGATAGATAGATAGATAGATAGATAGATAGATAGATAGATAGATAGATAGATAGATAGATAGATAGATAGATAGATAGATACTTTATTAATCCCAAGGGGAAATTCACATTCACTCACATGGAGGGAGGCAGAGTTTCAAATGGAGGTGGGCAGCTCATTTCACCCATCAAGAGCTGCACGTGAAGAGAGACTGGATTCAGAATTGATCCCATGAAGAGGTGGCATCACCAGACACTGTTTATAGCAGACCTGAGTGGGTGAGAAGAAGCAGAGGACCTCATAAGTGAACTCTGCAGGCAAGCATCAAGGATTTGAACTTAATACGTGGCACTAGAGGAAACCAGTGTAGTGATCTGAAGAGAGGAGTGACGTGTGCCCGTCTCAGCTGGTTGAACTCCAGATATGCTGCTGCATTTTGAATCATCTGAAGTGGCTTGGTGACACACGCTGGTACTCCTGCCAGCAGAGATTGCAGTAGTCCAGGCGTGAAAAGACCAAAGCCTAGACCAGTAATTAAGCTGCATACTCCATCAGATACGGTCTGAACTTACAGGTTTTTGTATGGAGTGAATCTGACAGACTGAGAGACTGTTGCAACATGGGGCAGTGAAGGACAGCTGCTCATCAATCACTCCAAGGTTGTGTGCCAACTTGGCAGGTGTTAACAATAATAAGCCAAGCTATACAGAGATAGGGTGCTGAAAATAAGAAGAACAAGAAGGTCCATCTTTCCCAGACTAACATCCACATTGCAGTGACACATTCAGAGATTCTAGATGATACAGTGTTGTCCTTTGAAGGGAATGGCAGGTACAGCTGAATATCATCACTATAGCACTGATAAGAGTTAGCATGGGAGATGAAAATAGGGTCTAGTGAGAGGGTGGATAGAGAGAAGAGGAGAGAAGAGGGCAAAGTACTGATCCTTGGGGTGCCCACGTGCTTGCCTGATGCACTCTTGACATCTCTTCTCACCAGGACACACGGTAGGATCTGCCCAAGAGATAGGACTCCAACCACATGAGGGCACTCCCAGGCAAGGCGTGGTTGGGGTCTGGTGGTTGAGTGTTTCAAAAACCAAGACATTCATGTTGGGTTGACTGGAAACACTAAACTGGTGCAGTATCAGTGTGTTTGGGCGTGTGTGATGATAAAATGCTGCTCAGTCAGATGATAGCTCCCTACCTTGGGTCTGTTGATGGCTTGGGCTCTAGCTCCCCATGCCTCCAAGCTGGGTATGGAAATCAATAGAGGCATCAACCTACAGCCATGCCAGGTACTGATGGCCATTACTTGAGATGGCTTCCAGGGGACCAGCTACCACCAATATGCTTAATCTGAGCCATGTCACCGAATGTAACAGGCTTGATTGGTGGTGAGTGGCACCCTGAGTAACGTAAAAGGCCGGCTTTTAAGCCAATGTCACATTACATGACTTTTTCTCGTGGGAGATGCCAGATGTGCAAATCACAGTCAGGGCTAACTTAATGTATTGGCACAATGGGCATTGGCCAGGGGCCCCAAGAGTATAGGGTCCTACGATGTTTCTGATGCCTATATATGTTTGTTTTAATATCAAAACAGGGGCCCCATTGCAATACTTTGCCCAGGTGACTATGATGCTGTTAAGATAGCCCTGATCCCAGATGCTTATCTCGTTGCTGCACTGTGTCACATTACACAACTAAAAATCACAGTCCATGTCACAATTACTGACCGAGCACCAATTGCCTACCACAGTCATGCTTGCCCCTTTTTTCTCATAGCCAATACCAAGCTGACTAATAAAGCAACACTTTATGAGGGTTAACAGCTGCAGCAAGTTCAGCAACAAGCTATGCCCTTTATTTCTTGTTTCCATTCTATTACAGTATGTAAAATATGAGACATCAAACAGCGCACTTCCCTTTTGTTTGTGAGGTCCACAGCCCCTGTGGCACCCGACAGAGAAGGCGCTATACTGGTGTTGTGTGAAGTGTCAATAGCTGTGGTGCGTTCAGCCACAGTCTCAGCCCTTTTTCTTTTTTCTACTCTGTTTTAGTACATAAAACGTGAGACATGAGACAGATGGGTTTCTCTTCTATTTGTGAGGTTCAATAAACACATGTTGCTTATTCCTTGTTGCTCAATTCTATGCATTGCTCTGCCAGCTGATTTCTCATTGTTCCTTATCTCTCATACACAAAGTGCCCACCACTCCGACCAAAGACAAAATCAAATATGTCTGATTTTATCCTAGCCAGTCACAGATTAGTTCTACTCAGTTGTCGGGTATGTCACATTAGGCGACTGTCAAGATTATGTAAATGAAGGCTATAACTGATAATTGCTGGAAAAGCCATCTAATGCAACATGGGATTTAGCCAGTCGGCCTAAAAGAGAATCTGTATCAGGTCTGAGTAATTCCTAATGTAAGCACTAATGTTATTTTCAAACAGGCTGGCTTGAGTCCTGCTGCACCCGGTTCATGGCACCTAGTCACATACTTCCAAGTCAAGATCACAGTGTCTAGTATGGTGGGCTTTTGCCGTGCTGGTTGCTTTGTCTTCCCTCTAAGATGTGAATATGAAGCCTGTTAGTTAAGTTTGACAAAAGTGCAGTCACACACATCCGCATGGGAAGCAGCTAGAGGACTTAAATAATAGTAATACCACTCCAGACCTGCAGTAGGTCTCTCTCTCCATCCTCTGCAGACTATCTTTGGGAAATCCAAATAGGTACTGGCGCTTTTGATGATGTCACTTCCGGTCCCCAAAGACTTTGCTTCTGGTTCCGGTCTCAATGACATCACTTCCTGCCATGGCCTTTAAATCCACCATCTTGTCAAACCGAAATCAGTTCTGTTTTGGACTTCAACCTGAACACAACTCATCCCAAAATCAACCTTTTGCAGCCACGGTATAATATATGGCTGGCTGCCTCAAACCTTTTTGATGTATCTGTGTTGTTCTTATCACAGCATATATTATCTGAGTCATGACGTCACTTTGTATCTGTGTGACATTCAGTTTTAAAATAAAACCAAATAGGTTTACAAAGCATAGGTCAACAGGTATGCCTGAAGCTTTAACATAATAAGAACACAGGAGCACAGATGGAGGCTGCTTAAGGGAAACGGTGCACAAATGTTAGAAATTGTTTTAGATACGGCGCCTTCAGAAAGTCTTCAAGGCCTTTCACTATTTACACATTTAGCCTTCTGCTAAAATCGTTTAATCTTTTACCCTCATCAAGAAACACTCAACACCCCAGAATGACAAAGTGAGAACAGGATTTTAGAAATGTTCTATATTTATTTAAAAAAAATGAAATATCACATTGACACAAGTATTTAGCTTCTTCAGCTCTAATGCTTGAAATCTGACTCAGGTGAATCTCATTCTGTTGATTAACACTGAGATGTTTCTATACCTTGTTTGTGGTCCACCTGTGGCCCTTCAGTTCATTGGACTGATTAGGAGAGGCACACATCTGTCTATAGCAGGCCACACAGGTGAGTATAAAGCAAGCCATGAAGTTGAAGGAGTTGCCTGTATAGCTTAGAGACAGGATTGTACCACAGCACGGATTTGGGGAAGGTTATGAAAAATGTCTGCAGCACTGAAGGTTCCCATGAGCACTAAGGTTCCCATTCTAAAATGGAACAACCACTGCTATTCCTAGAACTGGCTGGCCTGCCAGGATGAGCCACTGGGGGAGAAGGGCCTTGGTAACAGAGGTGACCAAGAACCTGATTGGTCATACTAGCTCAGCACCAGAAAGCCTGTGTGGAGATTGGAGAAAACTCCAGAAGGGCAACCACTACTGCAACACTTCATCAATAAGGGCTCCGTGACAGAGTGACCAGACAACACATGAAAGCCCACTTGGAATTTGTAAAAATAGCACCTAAAGAATTCAAAAACCATGAGAAACAAGATACTCTGGTCTGATGAAACCAAGATTGGACTGTTTGGCCTCAGCTCCAAGTCTCATGTCTATAGTAGACCATGCGCGCTCATCACCTGTGCAATACATTCCAACAGTGAAGCATGGCAGTAGCAGCATCATAGTTTGGGATTGTTTTTCAGCAGCAGGGACTGGGGTACTGCACAATGTTGAGAGAAAGCCAAAGGGAGTACTGTAGACGTCAGACTGTGCAGAAGGTTCACCTTCCATCATGATAACAACACTTAGCACACAGCCTCAACAACACAAGAATGACTTAGAGACAACACTGGTAATGTCTTGGAGTGGCCCAGTCAAAGGCCAGACTTGAACATCTCTGGGGAGACCTGAAAACAGCTGTCTGCTGTTGACCTCCATCCAGCCTGAAAGAGAGAAGAATGGCAGAAAATCCCCAAATCCAGTTGTGTGAAGCTGGACGTGTCAAACCCAAGAAAACTTCCAGGCTGGAATTGCGGCCAAAGGGTCAAGTAAAGGGTCTGAATATTTGCATCCATGTAATTTTTCACTTTTTTATTTTTAACAAATTTGCCAAAATTCCTAAAATCACATATTTGCTTAGTCATTCTGGAGTATTGAGTGTTGCTGGATGAGGGGAAATGAATTAAAATATGAAAAAAGTGACAGACTCTGAATATTTTGTGAAGGCGCTGTATGTGGAATAAATGAGTATATAGGGTGGTAGACGGTACTACTTTGGGGATCCCAAAACTGAACTTGATGTTAGTGTACAGTTAGGTGATTAGGATTAGCATGCTATGGCCAGTGGAATGGCTTACTCTTGCCAAAATTGTTCTAATGGTCTTGTTTTAAAAAATGACAAGCAGATCAGAAGATGGAAGAAGCAACAGAAATAATAGTCATCACTGTTACAAAATAAGCAAAATGTCCTAAACCCCAATACCTCTCTGCTACCAAAACGCCAAGCACTTATTTTCCCATTTTTTAACTATAATTCCTAGAGTCATGGTGCTGAGCAGAGGAGAAGAAGAGCAGGCACCATGACAGGCAATGATAGCTAAAATACACAGGAGCTGACATGCAGGTGCCTTGAAAGATAATTATTATGGGGCTTCATTTTGAAAACAGAGTCTGTAACATATTTTTGTATTTTATGTGGCCCTGTTCCAAATCCCTGAACACACATTTTTTATCCTTGGCTCACTGTGTAACTCCATGGCCAGTCACTTATCCTTCCAGTGCCTAAACAGAAGATGGTAGAATTCTGTACCAACAAAGAATCCTGCTGTGGTTTTCCAAGAAGGCTCTACAGTATTGTCCTGTCTTTTCAGTTTATTGCTACAGTCAATAAAGCAGCCATAATGTTTCTGGCTCATTATTCAAAATAAGATATTTGTGATATATTGAGACACAGTAAAATCAGGCCAGGTTGCACCCTCAACCACGGGTCTTCTCTTCTAATCCAAATCTATCTTTATGGCTCTTCTCTTGCCAGGCTCATAGATGCCAAGAATGGTACGAATCTTGTAGAATGACTAGCCAGTTAACCATCTTGCAGCCTAATTCAACTGGCTCACACCTCGTCCACCTGCTCTCGCAGTTTGACTATCCCTGATATAAGCGAACCTGGCAGTTGTCTAGAGTGGTAAGGTTTTGTGTGGGTCGCATTTTGTTAATCGTTATTAACGTTGCTGTGGCTGCAGGTTTTCATTTCAACCAGATTCCTAATTAGAAGACAGTCCCTGCTTAATATGAAACTTGGTATTTAAGTCTTGTTAGTGTTTTCATTCATCCAAGGTCAGGTCAGGTCAGGTCGGGGAGCATGCACTGGTACAGCGCATTGCTGCACCCACCACATGATGAAACAGCTCGGGATCCTGGATGGCAACCCCCCAAGCAGACACCACGCGGTCCAGTCCCACCCTCCAAAAATGACTCTCTATCTGCTGCAGCCTGGTGTTATGCGGGTGTCCCCTTGGCCTGGTCCAGCCACTCAGATCCCCAACAATGAGGATCTTGTGAGCCGGATCACCCTCTGGGAATCGCGCCACATGGCTGTAGTGCCGTAACTGACGCTTCCTCACAATGCAGGTGATGTGCCTCATTCGGGACTCCAGGAGTAACCTCTCATTCAACACAAAGTCAAACAAGTGGTATCCAAGGATTCTCTGAAGAGACACAGTACCAAAGGAGTCCAGTCTTTTTTTCAGGTCACTTGATAGCGTCCATGTCTTGCAAACCATATAGCAAGACAGGAAGCACCAGGACTCTAATGACCTAGAGTCCCAGTGGTGGCAAACCTATGGCACACGTGCCAGAGGGGGCACTCAGAGCTCTCTCTGTGGGCCCGTGCTGTCGCCCCAGCACATGGTTCGTTACTAGAAAGCCAGAGGGATGTGGGGCCAGACTGCTCCCCTCCCCCTCTCCACGCGTGCCTGAGAACATTTCTCACATCACCTGCCCCTCTGCCCAGCAGCCCAATGGGATCGCTTCCTCCCTCCCCTGTCTGGGGTAAGGCAGGCGGCTCACATGCGGCGTGAGGGTGCAGCGCGGACTGCAGCCTGTAGAGTCTGTGGCAAAGGTGATTCCCGTGGTGAGGTTGGAGGGGATGTGGTATAGCGGGTCCACACCTAAAAATTGTAAAGGCCAGTTTTAATAGATAATCGCCGCACTCGCAGCTTAGAGGGGAGAGTGGTAGTGTGGCGGTCCTCACTTAAGTGCACAGGTGAGGAGTTGTCTGCATCTGTAATTGTTGCTGAGAGCTGCTAATCGCCACATCCGATCCACGTCCCCGTAATATATAATAGAAGCGCGAGGCGGATGGAAAGGGGAAAAAAAGAGAGAGAGAATGGGAACGCAGTTAATGAGGAAGACCAAGCGTGAAACAATTGAGAAGATAGAAGGGATGACAAAGTACAGCACAGTTAGTTCTGAAAATGAAATCCTTAAAGTGTGGAATTCTCTGCCAAATAATTTAATGTCAATGAAAGCACTTAGCATTGCTTTCCTTACTTTGTTTGGATCATCTTATGCTTGTGAGCAGCTGTTTTCAGCTTTGAATTATATCAAATCTGACACCAGAAACAGACTAACAGATGACCTGAGTGCTGTATGTGTTGCTCTCAAATTTACAAAGTATGAACCAAGGTTAGACAAATTATCAGCATGCATACAACAGCAAAAATCACATTAATTGTTCAAAAGCATGCCAAATGCAAACTTTTACCTTCCCATAAAAAAGTTGTTTATATCATTGAAAGCTCTGTTATTGTGTTTTTCTTTTAAGACAAAAGATGTTAATGTATGAGTTGTTTTTCTAAACTAAAACCTCAGTATTCAGGTTAAATTGCCATTTTGGCATTTTGCGATAAATAAGTGGGTTTTGGGTTGCAGTTTGGGCACTCGGTCTCTAAAAGGTTTGCCATCACTGACCTAAATCTTCGTCCTTTTGCATATACATCGGGAGCGCCACACATCCATTTCTAGTAACCTCATGACCCCCCATGCTCTCCCAATCCATCTACTGACTTCATAGGAAGAATTACCAGAGACATGGATGTTGCTGACGAGGTAAGTAAACCTCTCGACAAGGAAACACTGTCCTACAGGAAGCAACCTCTGAAAAGAATTTGGGGGGTTTGTGTTGACATCAACTAAGTGGTGTTTATGTTTGCATGGCTTAGCATACTGTTCTGTGGGTCTCAACGCACAAAGCTGCCTGTTTCACTCCCACCTCTGACTAATTGTGTGACTCACAGTCACGTGAAACTTGCAAAATAAATCTTGCAATGGTATTCACTATAGAAATTAGTGCTGTGATCATTTGTTATCATATTGATCACAGCATCTGTGGTGGTCTGAAACAATTCTTTAAAATGTATAAAAGAAACTCATTTAGAGGGCACCTGCTCACGTTAGGACAGCAGATTATCTGGTCACCTGGGCAGTCAGGCCTGGTAAGTGTGGATGGTGACTATGAACAACAGATCTGCGAGTTCAGTTTTCACCTCAGACTCACATTTCACCCTGAGCAGAGGCGGCCGGCCTTAGGAGTGTGCGGGACCAAGGGATGACCAACCCCATGTGGGGCCGGTTCTGTCAAACGTTGTTACCGGGATGTGTGGACTGTGTAAACTTGCACGTGAATTTAATTAAAATAATGTTAACATACACCAGATTTTCTCATTACAGTATTCAGCTAAATTTTTACAAGACACCGCGTGGACTTTATCAAAATATAACGATATAATCTATTAAAAAAGTGCAATCTATAACACTGGTATACAGTGATTCTGGTGCCAATGATGTCTGAACGGTTTTATATTAAGTTTATGGTGCTGATTAAGAATATGACTTTGGTTTTGCCAGATTGGCTCTAGTTTCTGAGATATTTAATAATTAATTAACGCAACACGTTTGAAAAGCATTCAGAATTGCAAGAATATTTTTATTTTAGTTACAACTAGTAAGTAAATAGTCTAACATCATACAAAAAAGAAATTAAAAATATCTAACAGTGACAGGAAAAAAGTTATGTATGATTTGATTATTTAATACAATATTAATTAGTTATTAATTGTTATTAATGTCAATGCTTCAAAAAACGCTGTTTATGCGATTTCCTTTTATGTGTGTCATCAGAACAATCACGTTGGGGACTCCAACAGTAGTCTGCCATCATGTATATGTCCCATCTGCCTTGATATCTCTCCTCCATAATTCATGACAATACCACAACAGTGCGAAATGCGATGTGGTGTTATGTGGAAATTAGCTGGGCTTCTTCTAGAAAAGTATATTCTGAATCTCGATATGCAGGATGTCCTAGTCATAACTCATGATGATGTCATGTCAGCCGGTTATCATTAGTGATACATGTTTTTGTGCATTAATATTTGGACATGTTTTTGGCCTACAAATAAAATGTGAGTTTCAGTATTTCGACAGGAAGTGTGAAATTAACGTAGAGGTATCATCATGAAATCTCTTACTGGTTTCCAGGTTCAGAGACGAAAATCCACTTTTCTTGCCTTCCAATTAGAAAAGTCGTTGATGCCATCTTCGTAGTCTAATCTGGATGCAATGTCTTTTTCTATAGATAGGAGAAGCCAACCCAGTAATTAATGGGTTACACCTATTTTAGGAAGGAATTATACTTGCAACCCTTTTCGAGCGATAAAGGTGGACTAGGGAATGTTTTCACTATGGTGGACTATGGAATGTATGTAATTTGACCTTGAAGAGGGATTTTAAAAGGGTTCCTCTTTGAAGAGTCTCAAATATATATATATATATACTGGAGAATATTGCTTGATAAATCTGCTTAAACAGGACATGCAGACCTCAGAAGTAGGGGCACCCTTAAGCATGGGTCCTGGGGCAGTCGTCCCACTTGCCACCCCCTAATGCCGCTCTAGACCCTGTGCCACATGTCTGCAGTCAGAATTCAAATTCCAAGCATGAATTAGAATGGATCATAGTGCACACAAGTGGATCTGAAACGGTGACTTTATGGTCTGAAAGCCATCATCTATTCTACGGAGCACTCTAGCCATTAACGTGTCTCATGCCAGCGAAATGCCAGCGTGGTCACAACTGCTGAGAAGAGGTGGATTGTGCAGTGACCCTCACCGGACACTGCCATCAATAAGTGGGAAAAATCCAATTAAGTTTTGTACTGAATTTTCACTATGCAATCAAACTGAAAATAGTCCTACTCATTTTTAAATTGTATATACCTGAACATTTGAAAAGATTTGTAATGGTTTGTTATCCATTCTTATTTAATCAAACAACTGACTTCTTAACTTTCTACTGTATGTACTTATATAGATAGACAGAGTTATATGAAAGGCACTATATAATAGATAGATAGATAGATAGATAGATAGATAGATAGATAGATAGATAGATAGATAGATAGATAGATAGATAGATAGATAGATAGATAGATAGATAGATAGATAGATAGATAGATAGATAGATAGATAGATAGATAGATAGATAGAAAAGGAGCTACAGTATATAAGACATACAGAATGAATGTCCAGATTCACAACATCCTAAGTATTTCAGTCTGACAGCTAGTTGCTGATTGTTATCAGAGATGGCCACTTGGCCAAATGGACAGCACCAGGAACAAACAAAACATGAAGGAGGCTAGCGGAGACAGCGGTGTGTGTCATAGTGAACCCCAGCAGGGCTCTGTGAAGCACTGGTAAGGCCAATCCTTGCTGCTGCTAAATCATTTGAAACTCTGGTAACAAAAGGTGTGTGTATTTTAGCTTGGCTCCTATCTAAAATACACATAAAAGTTATATTTTTGAATCAATAAGCGGGAGGGAGAGCCAAGTAAGCATTGACAGAGAGACTTGAGACTTCAGATTTAATTTGAAAAAGAGGTACTTTGTGGTTTGGTGCCACTAGCAGCTGTCCTTATGGCAGCACCAGTGGGCAGCTCTGTAAAGGATCACAAGAGTCCAAGTTGTATGAAATCAGAGGGCCGAAGAGGGAGATTAAAATCAGTCAGTGAATGAAACAAACAGACAATGGCTGGCAAAGTAATTTTATTTATTTGTTTTAAACTTTGGCAATTGCATAAAACAGCCTACCATAACACCGTAACTGCTGCATGTCAATAGGCCACTAGGAAGCAAGATTTTTTTGGTGCCCTGTCAGTGATCCTGCAATAGCAGATACTGTGTCTTCGTGCCCAATGGTAAATGTCTTCCCAGGTTTCCACAATTACCCCATCGCCCGCGTCATGTTCATTCCATTTGGTGCTCCTTCTAGGGCTGGTTCATGCTTTGGCCCCAGTACTGCCACCTGTGGCCATGATTATAAACTGGATTGGGGATGCTGAATAATGGATGGATGTTTGGAAAGCAAAAAGTGGAACAAAGTTAAAAGTGAAAATTTTAAACAGAAGGTTACATTTATTAAAAACTTCAAGTAAAAAGCACCCTAATATTAAATGAGAGTCACCAGACTGCTTGTCCTCTTTCACTACGTGGTCTGCCTGACACAGGAACACCGGGAATGCTGCCGACTGCCAGCACGGATTGGATTATCTGCAAATAAGGGAAAAAAGGTGTGCCTCTGAGGGAACGTCTGCTTTCAATAGAGGAGCTTTATGAGGTGAAGGGTCAGCCGACTGCCAGTAAAGAACTCAGCGAATGCTGTGCATCTTCTAGGGGAGGAACTTGGGTGGGTCGGTGTGTGTGTGTGTGTTTTTTTTTTCTTGCATGTCTATCAAGAATGCAGACAGACGGCCCTGTGATGCTGTCATGTCTCATTTCACAGGCACAGGCTACATTCCACACAGAGGCTACTGCCCCCCAGCACCTCGTGGCCTGCAGATGCTGATCTGAGTTTGCCTTCTATTAGATGTTACCTGGAACTTGTAAAAGCTGAAGAGATGGGGGAGGCTGGCAAACAAGTTGTGAAAGGCAGTAGGTCAGGGCATTTTAGGCTTAGCGATGGGGTCTACAATGTTTCGTGTAAACAGGATACTTGGGGAGAAATATACAAGATTGGAGAACAGGTAGAGGACCAGCCATGGTTACACAACACTTGTGAAAAGTCTTAACTTTAAAACAAAGACAAAAGCGGGGTGGGACAGTGACAGTTCAGGACTTGTAGAAATGTTAAGGCTAAAGAATGACAACAATAGAACGAGGTGGAATATCTAACAAGACTTCTTGGGACAGAAACCTTGTCTTCATGAGACAGATTATTTATCTATTTATAGTTCAGTCTAGTTCTTTACCTGTCTTGCGCTTGTGCTTTGTTTATGTACGTGTCGCAAAGTGATTCTTTTATTTCATGCCACTGTATGCTGCAGTATGGTGTATGGATGGTATGACAATAAAGCCACTTGACTTGACAAGCAGAGAAGTGAGTGCTGCTTAAATATGTTCATTCCTCTGATTCCAAAACTATTAGTGGTGGGGAAAAAGGGCATGGCTGACAGCAGGCTGTGTATAAATGGAGGCAGACTTAATATATTTATTTAACTCCTGCTCCTTATTCAGGATTTCAGAAAAATGTCACCAGCTTTTATTTACATTTTATGTCTAATTGGATTCCTGCCTTCTTTATCTCAGCTCTTCTAATTCTCATAAAAACAGTTTGTGCAGATTTGCGTATTTCCATACAAACTGTCCAACGTTTCTACACTACAATGACAGCTGCTGTCCAAGAGTGCTAATCCATTTAGTCTCTTTCAACTTAGCTTGGAAAGTTCACCAGGATAATTTTTCCCTTGGTGTGTTCAGTTTTCTATAATGAGAATTTAGAACATTAGAATGCTTTGATTTGCTTGAATAATGTAAATAGATCTTGTCAGCCTGAGAAGATGACAGAATGTCAGCCAGGGAAGAAACACACAATGCTTACATAATGGCACGAAAGGCAAACAAAAGCCCACAGCACCATTTTGTCCACAAGTGGGACAGATGGGACTTTGTGTGGCAATAGAGAGAACACAAACTTCTAGCATGAAGTCCCTGAATGCAATAAAAGGGGTGAAGAACGTAAGAACATTTTGAGAAGAACACAACATTTATGTAAGCACAGCTCATCAGTTCTAGTCACCGATGATCTAAAGTGGGCACAGCACATTTTGGCTCTTGTAAAACAAGTTCACCAGTGCCACTATTTCCTCAGATGTGTAAGGACAGCCTGCATTTCTCTGCCTCACAAAATTCTCTACAGGTGCACAATAGAGTATGTCCTCACTGGCTGAATCATGTCCAGGTACAGCTACTGCTCGGTTCAAGAACATAAACCACTGCAGAGGGTAGTAAAGATGGCACAGTCTGCCACCCAGCTGTCTTCTGTTCTTGAGATACACAACACTTGCTGAAGTTCAAAGGCAAACATGATGATTGAAGACCTCAGCCGTCCTGCACAGTCGCTTTTCTCACTCTCTCTTTCCAGATCAATTCCTCTTGCAACTATCATGATAAAGCCTTGATTTTTGATTATTTATTTTTAACCTCAAAAAATGATTAGGGTCTTGTTTTAGGCATATTAGAGGTCAAGGAGTCTCATCCTCATTAGAGCTTGCTATCTAAGTCACTCTCTCTCCTCATGATGCCATGTTTTTTTCCTTAAGGCCAGCACCATTTCAGGGTAATTTTTGACATTTGCTGAAATTGCTTGTGTTTGTCTGCAATGCCATGTTGTCTTTCACTCAGGCTCCACCATTTGTGGATCCCATTGCTATGATGCGTCCTCCGGTTGCTTGGTGTTGTGTTTACAGAGGTCATGACCCACACCTCATTAGGTCAAGTGTTTAAAGTTCAGCTCGAGCTGCCATGTTTTTTCTGAGTTTGATAGATACACCCCTATATCACTGTTCCAAAAACTGCTTTGGACTTTGGTGCACATATAGTTGATGCATTCATCTTTACTGTTGAAAGTTCACTTAACTATCGGCTTTCAAAATATTATGTTTGCCTCCATTTTTTTCTGTAGACTTTGTGTTATTTGACAATAAACAGTAGTAGCTCCACTCAGTGCTTCAATACAGTTTGTTTTGGTATAGCGCTCTTCACGAAGTGCAGGCACAGAACACTTTGATAAATTCTCAGCTAAATACAAGTACAGACTAATTACTAAATACAGAATTAGTGCATATATAGTAATAATAATGACAGAACAGACTATTGGTTCATTAAAAGGTAGATGTCGGTGTTTGGACTTATCGGGCTTCACATATCTGTACAGCCCCACAAAGGTTTGCCGCATTGTGATGGCTTGTGCACTGCTGCAGAACACAACATAAAAACCTGGCCTGCCTCTGCCACCTGAACACTGAAGTTCTGAATTACATAGTAAATGTTTGTATAACTAAAAGTGAAACCTGCAAACCAGCAGGTCTAAATAATGTTTACATTTTCATTAGTTACACCAGCAATTCATAGAATATCACAAGCCAGCAGTATTGTGTTAACAACAACAAAAGCAGTATCACACCAAGGGCACATTAAAGAAAGAAATGGTTTACGTATACATTATATTATATATTAATTTAAAGAATTAATCACCACTTACGTTTAACATTTTGATTCATGATAAAGACCAAATATTAAACAAAATTTTAATAATAATTCTTATAGGGGTGTGTGATGCTCTTGGGTGCCCGCTCTTCGATAGTCAAAACTGAGATGGACTAGTGTGAATTAGGACAAACACAACAAGGCTACTGCAAAACTGTTAAGTGTGTATATTCCAAAAAATCCACTCACGGTCTAAAGTCCAGTGCAAAGATGTTCAACGAATAATACATAAAAACAGTGCTACGTGAGGAAGTTAAAATCAATCAATCAATCAATAAATAAATCCAACAACTAGTTCAAATCAAGGCTACAAACATTCAGCCTCATTTCCTCCCATTTCATTCACCGGTGTTCTCTTTTTCTTTCTCCCGTCTCACCCTGCTCACCCAACAGTCATCCTCAGCAGGGCAGAGACAGACTCTTGTCCCAGCCACCTACTGTATGTTTGTACCTACTGGGATGCTTGAAGCCTGACTCCATCAACCTAATGCCATCCTTTGGTCCAGAAGGACCCCTGGAACATTCAGCCATCCCTGCTCTTAAAAATCAGCGGGGGAATAGTCACCCTTGAAAGCCCTCTGCGTGAGGGCTACCCTGACCGCTTATGGTTCTGTTGTGCATTTTTACACTCTCTTTTGATTTCTTCCTCCCAATTTCTTTATCTGATCATCCCTTTCTCTGACCTTTTACACTTAATGGGGGATGGTTGTGCTGACTGCACTCGTCCATGGAATCGAGCAACTAGTCAATTCCTCCATTAACTTCTCTGCGGCCGCATGGCTTTCCTCCCGCATACCTACACTTATGAGGTCTGAGCTGCACCTGCACCTGTGCAGACATGCCATGGACCCCAGACAGGCTTCAGCACAGGGAGATTGTGACTAGTAGATGGTCTATAGAAATGGTAACATACAGGATGTAGGAGGTATGTGTATTTTTCATTTACAAAGGCATACTTATATCAGATGGATTGAGAGTTCATGTGAGGTGACTGCAGAAATAGCACAGAATTTTTGGGACAGCCAGCTTTCCAAAGTCACAGTCTCCATAGGGATCTGCACACATGTTGTACATGCTGAAAGGGAGAAGTGTGAATGTGTCAGGGTCACACTGGGGGTCTATCTCTGACTTATGTTATGGTTTATTTTTTAATGCCTGTTCTCTTTTTCTCTTGTTACTAATTTTTCTCACTGTATTTCATATATTTATTTGTCTTTCTGTAAGTTGTGTAATGCTTTTTTTCTTTTGCTTTATAATTATATCCATTTGAATAGTTGTTTTATGTTTCTGCATTTAGACGTGCAGCACAGATAATACTAATACTGCACAGGTGCTACTGTTAGAACTTATAATTTAATAATAATAATTTAAGCCATCCTTTCTTTAACCACCAATCACAAAGTCTGCCAGAGATGGAGGAGGAAATAACAGGGAAAAGGACAAACAAAATTCAAAACCAACCGAAAATCTTAGTAAAAACCTAGTCAAAGACACATGAAGGAGATCAAGCCTTCAGCAAAAAGAAAATCATTCACCTAAACACAACATGGTCAACAGAACTCATACTCAAAAATTTGTTGAAGGTGACTCATTTCTAAAGTCAAAAAGGACAAAGGAAAAGTTTTATCCACTGTCTTGAACAACTTGGAAGTACACGTCACCACAAAGGAATTATGAAGAATATGTCATTCTGTAAGTGAAGATGATCTAATACAATCCTCTTCAGTCTTGGAATTGACTAAGGCTTAAAATTGTTTGTCATGAATCTGTAAGGAAACCCGAGTGAAATTTTAACCAGGGTTTGACTGCCAGGGCCCACTGCACCCTCCCTGACTAAGAGAAGAAGCTTCAGTTTCCCTGCAATTATGCACAGTTGGCTACCATGCGTCTTGGATCTCCATAATCAGAACAGTCTTTCTAGAACACCTTATTGATACACTTTGAGTCCAAGAGGTATTCTAAAGTAAAAACCCTCTTGCTTTCTTTTAAGTTTACATTCTGCAATTAAGTGTAATGTCTAGCATATACACCAATCAGTCACAACATTTAAACCACTAGCAGGTGAAGTGAATAACATTGATTGTCTCGATACAATGGCACCATTTAACAGGTGGGATATATTAGGCTTGGATGGAAGAGGTGTTGGTGAGGCCAGCAGGGGTTGCTTACCCTGTGGTCTGTGTGTGTCTCATAAAGCCCCAGTACAGTGCTGTAAAAATGGTGCCATCCTTCAGAGATGTAAAACCAAGGTCCTTACTCTTTTTGGTCATTCAAGATCCCCAGCCATCCTTTGTAAAAAGTAGGGTGTGCCCCAATGTCTTGACTAAATTGCCCTCCATGGCCTAGTTCTCCTGGCCCCCTAATCACCCCCTGTCTCTAACCCTTTCACCACCTAACAGCGCATGTGTAGTGAGAGTACTGGTGCAATAATGGCTACCATCACATTATCTAGGTAAATGCTGCACAATAGTAGTCGTTGAAGTGGCTCCCCACTAACTGTATAAATGTAAAAAATGATTATTATTTAAAAATGGGCAATCATAAGGATCTGAGAAACTGATAAATCACAATCATCTTTTAAACGTGCATGCGTGAATGCCACTCTGACATAACTATGCATGGACTGTGCTAATTAACATCATACATATACAGTCATGATGCTGCAGACCTCCATTGGCTTATAGAGCAGCCTCCCACCTGACACATCCATACACTGTCACCTGCATTTGAGGAGTCCTGAGCATGCAAGAGCATGTATGGCATTACATTGTCTCTCGTCTGTATTCTAGGGGGCAAGTAGCCATTATCACCTGGCACTTGAAATAACATGATGACAGTGACAATGACTAAGACAGGCCATAAGAAAAACTCAGAAAAAGTTCAGCTAGTTAGCTTACTAACAAGCCAGCCATCATGTACAGCAGCATCAGCAAGTTATCTGATCAACTCTACTTTTCCTCAAAATAAATGAATCATGGGTTGACCCAGGCCACCGAGCCACAACATTTATCAGTCTCACCGTGGCATCGCAGATGATTTGTACATTAATGGAATGTCACTGCTCACAGATCACCAAATGTCATTTGACCTTGGCTTTGACTAGACCCACAGCAGAGCACTGCACTGAGCATAGTTACACTACCCATAATCCACTGCAAACATGTGGTATTGTGTCAGCTTCTATCCTGTTAGAATGTTACATCGGAATAGGATATTTACGGTACAACACCCTCTATTTCTAAACGCTCCCCAGATTTGTTATCCTGGCAAACACAATCTGTACTGAACCTGTTGTGAGACCACACCGTCTCCATAAGGCAGCATATCTGATTGGTCAGATACATCAATATGATTTGGCTTATCACTTTATCGATAAAAACTATTTAGCATACAAAAGTCCTGCTTGACATTCCCTTTACTCTGTCTTCAAAATTCCAATAATTGATGGACCACTACTCATTTTCTCTTTAATTTTGAGAACATCTTCTTTTCCTTCTATTTGTGCTGCCAGTGGATGGATAGGTGGGTCACAAAAGCCATGAAAACAGACTGGGTGGTGAGACAGGCAAAGGCCCAAAGCAAGAGATCGATAAAGTCAAATAAACGATTTCAAATGTAGAAAAACAAATTTGAAACTCAGAATGTTCAAGAACAGGTCAAAACCAAAAAGTCACTTCTGAATTCAAACACCGTGAGTATCTTTTATTTTGAGATTTTTTTTATCTTCAGCAACATGTAGCATTTCTGAAAATTAAATGCTATTGCTATGATGATGCTGGGGAACAACCCTTAGAGACACACTGGTCACATCATACCAGCCAGCCTTCCAAAATGGAGGTGACCACAGCAAAATAAAATAGTTTTGCAAATAATTCATAATAAATTGTAACAATAAAAAAAACTAATAACAAAATATTAGAGTAAAATGCAAATGAAGAATGATTCTCCTTAGTTCTAAATCCCAGTAAACATTTCCTACTGTTAAGGGGAATTTCAAAAGCTAAGAATAAATGCTGTAAAAATGTAACTCGTAGCAAATCAGAACACCATTACATTTACATTTACCCAAAATGATTTCAAATTTACTATGAAATTTACAACTGATTTCATAGATTTCTACACTGCACCACTGGCAGGTTACTTGACTTGCTTCTAGTTGCAAAGACTAAATATCAGAAGTGAGGGAAAATCTGAAACTTTGCAATTTTGTATAGAATCTTTCCATAGTGAACTTTATCCCCAGGCACCCCACAAGTATAATGTAGTTGTTTTATATTTTTGCAATTCAAGCCTAGGCAGGTAAATAATTCTCTAAGGGTAGTGTCAGTATTTGGAAATCATGGAGGAATTAGAATGTGTGACCTGTAGGGGATGCCACTGAGCCCTCATGCCCCAAACACAACACAAGTTCCAGGTTCAATACAAAGTTTACTCAAGCAATACCTTCATACAGGTTGTTCTCAAACACCAGCACAATTCCTTCTTTTTCTCTTCCTTCCTCTCCTTTCAATGAGCTTTGTCTGCCTCCTCCTGACTAAGACTCCCCAAATGGATGTTAGAGGACTCCTTTCATACAACACCAGTGAGTACATCTAGTGCCAGGTCGTAACCTGGGGGAAGAACTTCCAGGTCAGACCAAAGGTCCCCAAAATAGGGAGAGCTTCATTTGGCAGCACTCACTGGTGGCACCCAGGGAAAACGACAGAGTTACCTTTCATGACTACAGGTCCAATGATACCCTGCAGGTGACCAAATTGGAAGTCGACAGGAGAAGAACTGTCACCTCCCGTGTTGGGGAGAAACTGTCCCAGTCCATGCAATACACCCTGACTGCTCCTACTGGGATAGGGATCATTAGCCATTACACTGTCCATTCTTCATGGCCTCCCAGCCGGATAAGACCTAAGTCTCCAACCCTGTCGGGACGCCAGTCCTTTTGTATCGCCACTCACAACAACTTGTCATTTTTTATTATACTTTTTTTCGCCATTGAGAAGGTGCCTTACAGGTCTAAAGTCTACTTAACAGGTCAGTTTGCTCTTTTAGGATCAGACAGGGAGGCAATGCTATTAACTGAAATGAGGGATGTGCTATTTATAGTCTAATGCTTTTAGCCAGGAGGTCACACAGGTTCTGCATCTCTTAAGCTCCTTGTTGTTCTCTAGTTGCCAAGTGTGTGTTTGCTGGTACATCTAGGGCTTATTATCTACCCTAAACATACAGAATGTGTTATTAGTCTGCAGGCCTTTAGGGTGTCTCTTTAGCTTCTTTTTGACCTTTTCTCTATTTTCCATTTTTTTTACTTATTTAATTAAATTTTAGCATTTATAAAGATTTTTGGAGTAAACTTGTCTTTTCAAAATTATCGTCTCCCTTGAAGGGCATCGCTGTGTATCTTTGAAAGTATTTTGGGCAGGTGTAGGCCAAGGCCTGGCAGTGGAGTTAACGGTCTCAGTGTCTGAGGTGATGTCATGTCTAGGCAGGTCAGTGTAGTTATCAATGTCACTGTTATTAAAACTATCATTCTACACTTTCCAGGATTTTGGTGACATTTTTTCTTTTGGAAATGGTATTTTTCTATATGAAGCACTTTAGAGATGAAGTTCTGTAACTTACTGTATCTCCAAGTAAAGGAAAAAGTTTATTTTAATGTCTTTATGTATTTTATTTACTGCATTGCCATTTTGCATTTCGATGCACCCTGTCATTTTGTGAAACAATCATCAAGATGGTAGTCCCAGAATCTGGGGGGTGTTTTTACATCAGTAGTGTAAGATGTTAGATTCTGGTTCAACGTGTATTTCAATTCCATGGTTGGCTAAAAAACCTTTTTCAAGTGTTGTGTGTTTCTATCCTAAATTTCCAATTGAGATTTTCATGCGTGTTCTTTTTTTACTATGAGGTAACGTAATGGTTTTCAGGTTTATTTTTTCAATCTTTCTGTCCTCCCAGTAACAACTCTCTCTTTAGTTGTTTTGTTAACTGAAATGGCAGCTTCTCTCATGTGAGGGGTGGCAGTCATGTGTTTTTAATGCATTGATTCCTATTGGGGATGCTTTACTCACGGTAAGTACTGTAAATTAAAAGATAAAATAAATGTATTATTATAAAGCTTAAAAATATTCCTTGGACTCTTTTTATAATGTTAATTAAATTTAAATTGAGACATTTTCCATACAAGTCACCAGGTAAATTGTTTGATTTTCTTTGTGTCTGTTAAAAAAAAAAAACAAGATAAAAAAATGAGCTGCATATTTTTTGTCTTGTGTGCTAATGCGTCTCAATGAGATTTTAGATGGTGACAACTAAGAAATGTTGTGTGTACACCAGTGTGACTGTCCCGGTTGGCTGCAGGTGTCACACTCTTTGCACCTGGGACAGTCAATAGTCATAATCGAGGATGGACCAGGCAATGAGGTCTCCTAATACAGCAGAAGGAAGGCACTTTGTGCTTGTATTATTCCACAATCAGGGGATTCAAAGCCTCAAGGTGTAAAACAGTGCAGTGTATCAATAAATAAAGAATGCAAATAAAATCCAATGCCTATGGAGGATAAAAACTGCTTATAAAAAAATTAAAAACCCAGTCTAAATCCATGCAGATATTGGGTTTCCTTTCAGTTTCCTCCAGCTCAGCATGTGTTTCACTCTACATCTCACAGCTCACCCCATCCAGTCTTCTCAGTTGGGTTAAGAGGCCTAAAGCTGTGTCCCATTCGTCTGGCTCTCATCACTTTGGTGTGTGCTGCGATGCTCAGAGATGGCCCTTCGTCTTCCACATGCCCTTCTCTGCATCTATGGAGTCCCTAAGAGGCTGCCTGATAGTTCCATCCTTCTCCCTTGTGCTCAACAGGGAACGATCCACCCCTGGAGCGCCATCATCTCGCTCCACCTGCCTTCTCTCCACCACTCTGGCTTGCACTTCCCCACTCTGCCTTTGTTTTCCTTTCTTGCTCTGATCTCCAGAGCTTTCAGCTCAGGCTTCTTTTTATCCACCTTATAGGCAGAGGTGCTCTGCCTGAGGACCTGAGTAATGTCAATGGAGAATAGCTGAGCTGACCACATCTGCACGTAACAAGCGATCAACTCGCCTCCCCACTGACATCCTGCCGCCTCACTGTGTAGAGCTTGCACGCCTACAGTTTTGATTTGAAAATACTTGCCTATAACCATGGACCCTTACATGCATTACCGCAACCAGACAGTGCAACAGTAACCTATTACAAGTATCAATGTCACACTTAGTGCAAAATTCACACAAACTGAAACCTGGTGAAAGATTTGAATCCATAATGCTGGATTTGTGAAGTGGCAGCAGTACCCACCGCTATGCTACAATGTCACTTAAATTATGCTACTTTCTCTCCATAACTGTGTAGGTTTCTCATCCACATCCACATTGCCAATGTTGTGCTGCTTAAAAGAGTGATGAGCTGTTAGTTATCATGAATCAGAGTTTCCTCCAAGGCAAAAGACTGTGAAGCCTTGAAAAGTTTCTACTCAAGTAGGACAGGATCATCACTGGTCTGTCTAGCAGAGCCTCAATTTAACCAAGCTTATAGTAAAAGGGGCAAAAGAAAAAGTTTTACAAATTAAAATGTATTAATGAAAATAGAAAAATACTGAAAAAGGCTCAAAAGAACAAAAACAGGAACAAAAGAGTTGCCTAAAAGATTGTCCACTGGAAACAAGACCTAATTGAATATCCAAAGTCAGAATCATTAAAACTAAGTGTGATATAATCAAAATTCCTCAAAGTCCAACAAGAAAGAGTGATACTTACTGGAAACTTCTTCAAATAAATGATTCCCAAATAACTAAACCTGCCCTCAGTTTGAGAAGGTGATGTCAGGGTGTTCCAACCTCCCAGGGCTTTTTTTTTTTTTTTTTGTTCTTTTTTTAGCCTTATACAATTTCTTGTATTAGGAATTTGTTAATTTTTGCATACCCCTTGGGGTCAGAGTGCAGGGTCAGCCATTGTACAGTGCCCCTGGAGCAATTACAGGTTAAGGGTCTTGCTCAAGGGCCACAGCAGAGTAGGATTTCTTTTGGCAGTGACGGGGATTCGAACCGGCAACCTTCTGGATACCAGCACAGATCCTTAGCCTCAGAGCCACCACTCCGCCCTTCACCCACAAAGAACATGGAACAGAACACAATTACAAAAATCACATGTGACATCAACAAAATTAACATATGGACATGAAAATTCTTCCTTCTTCTTCTTGTTGTTTTAGCTGCTCCTGTTAGGAGTCATCTTTTTCCATATCCTCCTGTCCTCTGCATCTTGTTCTGTTACACCCATCACCTGCATGTCCTCTCTCACCACATCCATAAACCTTCTCTTAGGCCTTCATCTTTTCTTCTTCTCTGGCAGCTCTATTCTTAGCATCCTTCTTCCAATATATCCAGCATCTCTCCTCTGCACATGTCCAAACCAATGCAATCTCGCCTCTCTGACTTTGTCTCCAAACAGTCTAACCTGAGCTAACCCTCTAATGTACTAATTTCTAATCCTGTCCATCCTTGTCACACCCAATGCAAATCTTAACATCTTTAACTCTGCTACCTCCAGCTCTGTCTCCTGTTTTTTGGTTAGTGCCACTGTTTCCAACCCAAATAACATAGCTGGACTATAGACCCTCCCTTTCACTCATGCTGATACACATCTGTCACAAATTACTCCTGACACTCTTCTCCACCCACTCCATCTTGCCTGCTCTCTCTTCATCGCCTCTCTTCCACACTCCCCATTATTCTGTACCGTTGATCCCAGGTATTTAAACTCATCCATCTTTGCCAGCTCTACTCCTTGCATCCTCACCATTCCATTGACCTCCCTCTCATTTACACACATGTATTCTGTCTTGTTCCTACTGACCTTCGTTCCTCTCCTCTCTAGAGCATATCTTCACCTCTCCAGGGTCTCCTCAACCTGCTCCCTACTATCACTACAGATCACAATGTCATCAGCAAGCATCATAGTCCACAGGGACTCCTGTCTAATCTTGTCTGTCAACCTGTCCACCACCACTGCAAATAAGAAAGGGCTCAGAGCCAATCCCTGATGTAATCCCACCATTACCTTGAGTGCATCCGTCATTCCTACCGTAGACTTCACCACTGTCATACTTCCCTTGTACATATCCTGTACCATACTTTTCTGCCACTCCCGACTTCCTCATACAATACCACAACTCCTCTCGAGGCACCCTGTCATATGCTTTCTACAGGTCCACAAAGACACAATGCAACTCCTTCTGGCCTTTTCCATCAATACAATACAATACAGTTTATTTTTGTATAGCCCAAAATCACACAGGAAGTGCCGCAATGGGCTTTAACAGGCCCTGCCTCTTGATAGCCCATCAGCCTTGACTCTCTAAGAAGACAAGGAAAAACTCCCCAAAAAAAAACCTAGTAGGGAAAAAATGGAAGAAACCTTGGGAAAGGTAGTTCAAAGAGAGACCCCTTTCCAGGTAGGTTGGGCGTGCAGTGGGTGTCAAAAGAAGGGGGTCAATACAATACAATACACAGAACAGAACAAATCCTCAATAAAAAAATAAAAATTTGTTAGAAGTATGGAGCAGAATTTAACAGTAGATGATATCACATAATAAGATTTAGATAATTTTAGACTCCTGGAGACCTCATCCATCAAGCTGCCTCCCCCATTTGGCCATTCCACGGCTGAAACAGTGTTGGGCCAGCCAATCCGATGAAAGGACCCCTCTTTCTCACGATTCCTGCGATCCTCCATCATGGATGACTTTACCTTAGGCAGGCAAAACAATTTGGCAGGTGGGCCGTGGCACCAAGTGCCACATTTGAGTACCGAAAAGAGAAACAGAAGGTGAGGGTTAGTATCCAATTCTAACTATCATGTTACTTATGTTTTAGTGCTAATGACTAACAACAGAAATGCAGTCTGTACAGTTAATCAGCAGCTCTAGTCAGGATATGCTAAACTGAAGTAGTGAGTCTTCAGCCGGGATTTAAAAGCTGAGACCGAAGGAGCATCTCTTATAGTAGCAGGCAGACCATTCCACAGTTTAGGGGCACTGTAACTAAAAGCTCGACCTCCCATTGTTATTTTATTAATCCTTGGAACCATAAGCAGACCAGCATCTTGAGATCTTAATGTGCGCTCTGGTTTGTAAGTCATGATAAGTTCAGACAAGTAAGCTGGACCTCGGCCATTTAATGCTTTATATGTTAAAAGAAGGAACATCAACACCCTCAGAGCAAACATTGCATCTGTGGTGCTCTTTCTTGACATGAAACCATACTGCTGCTCACTAATCATCACCTCCCTTCTTAACCTAGCTTCCACTACTCTCCCATAACTTCATGCTGTGGCTCATCAATTTTATCCCCCTGTACTTACTACAACTCTGCACATCCCCTTTATTCTTAAAAATCGGTACCAGTACATGTCTTTTCCACTCCTTAGCCATCCTCTCACTTTCCTAGACTGCATTAAACAATCTGGTTAAAAACTCCACTGCCATCTCTCCTAAACACCTCCACGCTTCTACAGGAATGTCATCTGGACCAACGTACTTTCCATTTTTCATCCTCTTCATAGCTGTCATTACGTCCTCCTTGTTAATCCGTTGCACTTCCTGATTCACTATCTCCACATCATCCAACCTTCTTTCTCTCTAATTCTCTTCATTCATCAGCCTCTCAAAGTACTCTTTCCATCTTCTCAATACACCCTTCTTATTTGGAAGTATGTTTCCATCTTTATCACCCTAAACTTGGTGCATATCTTTCCTAGCTCGGTCCCACTGTCTAGTCAATCGGTACAGGTCCCTTTCTCTCTCCTTAGTGTCCAACCTCTCATATAACTCATCATACACCATTTCTTTAGCCTTTGCCACCTCTCTCTTCACCTTATTATTTATCTCCTTATATTCTTGTCTACTTTCTGCATCTCTCTGACTATCCCACTTCTTCTTCACCATCCTCTTTCTCTGTATACTCTCCTGTATTTTCTCATTCCACCACCAGGTTTCCTTTTCCTCCTTTCTCTGTCTAGATGTCACACCAAGCACCCTTCTTGCTGCCACCCGTACTACATCTGCTGTAGTTGCCCAGCTCTCTGATAACTCTTCACTGCCACCCAGTGTCCACCTTACAGCCTTCCTTTTTCAATTCCACCATTTGATCCTTGGCTCTGTCCTCACTCTTCCTCTTCTTGATCTCCAATGTCATCCTACAGACCACCATTCAATGCTGCCTAACTACACTTTCCCCTGCCACCACTTTGCAGACTTTAATCTCATTCAGATTAACTACTCTTCTGCATAGGATGTAATCTACCTGTGTGCATCTTCCTCCACTCTTGTACGTAACACTATGTTCCTCCCTGTTCTTAAAATAGTGGATTTTGTGAAAAGGACAGACATGGCTGTGGTAAATGCCTATCATCTGACCTTCTTCATTCCTCTCCTTGACACCATACCTACCCATCACCTCCTTGTCTCCTCTGTTCCCTTCACCAGCATGTCCATTGAAATCCGCTCCAATCACCACTTTCTCTCCCACTCTCCACCACTTCATCCAACTCACTCCAGAAATCTTCTTTCTCGTCCATCGCACACCCAGCTTGCGGGGCATATGCACCAACAACATTCATCGTCACATCTTCAGTTTCCAGCTTCATAATCATTACTCTGTCTGACACTCTTTTCACCTCCAAAACACTCTTGACATACTGTTCCTTCAGAATAACTCCTACCCCATTTCTCCTCCCATCCACACCATGATAGAACAATTTGAATCCACCTCTGATCCACCTGGGCTTACTCCCCTTCCATTTAGTCTCTTGCACGCACAATATATCAACCTTCCTTCACTCCATCATTTCTGCTAACTCTCTCCCCCTTTTTTTTTGTTCTTTATTTCACCTTATACAATTTCTTGTATTAGGAATTTGTTAGTTTTCGCATACCCCTTGGGGTCAGAGTGCAGGGTCAGCCATTGTACAGCGCCCCTGGAGCAATTACAGGTTAAAGGTCTTGCTCAAGGGCCCAGCAGAGTAGGATCTCTTTTGGCAGTGACAGGGATTCGAACCGGCAACCTTCTGGATACCAGCGCAGATCCTTGGCCTCAGAGCCACCACTCCGCCACTAAATACCCTTACTAGTCATACTGCCAACATTCAAAGTTCCTACCCTCAGTTCCACTCTTTTTACCTTTCTCCTCTCCTTCTGCCTCTGGACAAGTCTTCCCCATCTTCTTCTTCTTCTACCAACTCCAATTTATGTTGGCTAACAGTACTGGTGGTGGCTGTTGTTAACCTGGGCCTTGACCAATCCACTATAGAAATCTGTATCGTTGTCCACATATTGATCTGGCAAAATTTTACACCGGATATCCTTCCTGATGTAACCCTCCCCATTTATTCGGGCTTGGGACTGGCACGAAGAAACACATTGGTTTGGGCATCCCCACAAAACTTCAAACCAATGCATAAGAAATCATTTATTTTTTTAGTTAAACTGGGAGATGCATGCAAAAGGCAAAACAAAACAGATGAAATAAAAATGAAATGACAGAATCTCAGACAATGGACAAGAATCAGTCAAAATTCTGGTAAGAAGCTGAAAACCAGGCAAGACATGGAAATTAATCACAAAGAGAGAATTACTATAAGGGTTTTGTAGGATTTTATCTGCAGATTGGATAAAGCTTAGTGCAACCGCTGACTTTTTATCCCATCCTGGTTATGAACTCAAGGTCACGACCCCGGAGACCATGTCCCTAGAAATGCAGGGTGTGTCCCTAACAAAGGCTGCTCAAAATGGTGTCCATTATAGAAAAAGGCTATAAGAGCCAGAAATTCAGCCCTGATCATAGAAAGGAAACACTAGGACAATTAAAGATATAAACAAGAAGATAAAACATAAGTCTTTTGCTAAGCCCAATTCCTAATCATCTCAGAGTCTTCCAATCTTTAATGGTAAAATATCAGAACCAAAAATCATAGTTGAAAGATTCAGCACTGGGCATCGAGTAACCAGAGAATCTAAAAAGAATCTCGGATGATCCTGAAACTAAATAGTGTGACCTTTGTATGCTTGCATTTGTAACATCACATGCCATGCATTGTGCATCGGTTACCACAAAAAACGATAAACAACATTGTGGCACCTATAATCAGAATGGAATAGTGTAAAATAGACATAAAAAATATATATTGTTATGCATGCGTGTCAGGAGATCTCCTCATGGACTCATTCAAAGTATAGACGGCCCCCGAAATTCGCAGGGGTTACGTTCCTAGAAAAACCGCAAATTTTGGACGTGGTGAAAAAAAGACTATAAATGTCAATTTTTATAGTTTAAACCCAAAATATGTCCCCAAAACACTTTAATTTCATTTCAAACTCAGCTTAATACATTACCCTAAAAAAAAGAATGTAAAGGTAAACCCGTTTACTGTACAGTACTGTACTGCTATGTCTCCCGCAGTGCTAGAATGTAAAATACCAATGTTACCCCTATACAGTATGTACTGTAATTCATGCAAGAGCGGCTTCTTTGGTATGCGCTGTCGTTTTCTTTGGTATAAGTAGGGGAAATACGAAATAATTTAATTTAATAAAAATACAGTAAAATGTACAGGTACTTACCAATAATGAATGATATTGATTGAAGATGGTGATGATGATGAATTAGCTGTGCAGTATGATGAAGGTATGTAATGAAGACAATGGCTGCACAGCAAAGCAGAGGATTTACTGCTTCTAGGGTGGCTACTTCAGCATAACGTTTTAGTTCCAGGAGCAAATCCAGTAGTTCAACATTCTCCTGGTCCGTCTTAAACTTTTTCTGGTGCTTAGGTTCATTGCCAGAAGCCTTAGAAGGTGCAGGGCGTTCGGGCGGTATCTTAGGGCTTTAAGAAGAACAAAACGAAAAACACGAGAAAACTGTTATGATACGGGAATGCTGGGCTGCATCTGCCGGAGATGCATCACAGAGCAGCAGCCAATCAGCAGCAAGGAGAAATGAATAACACTCTCAGATTGGTTACTTTCATCATCACAAGCCGCCTTTTCCTCTACTGTTGCTTTGCGTTCTCTCTACAGTACAGTATTGCCATGAAAAAAGCCATAAAAAAAATTGCGGAGGATATTTGTGGTTTCCGCTGACAGTTATTAGTTAGGTTGTAAGAAAAAATCAGTGAATGACTGAGGCCACGCACTCTGAACCGTGACTTTGCGGGGGTCTACTTTATATGATAACCCACCAGGGGCGAGAGGGGCCACTGTTGCTAACATTCACTTCTCCTCTCCCCGCAGCACTAATAGACCTCCCAGTGAGGGCACTTAATCCCACCCCGTCTGGTTTGTGCATTATAAGAAGCCTGGCTGCCCAGTAGGAGGCATCATTTCCACTAAGAGCAACCAACCCGAACGGCGCTCCAGTGAACGACCCTTATTTCAACAGCCATGAGCCTGTTCATTTATAGTTGTGCCCGAGAGGCTTGATTTTGTTTGGGACTGTAGTACTAAGCAACTTGTCATGATTGCCACAATACAGTATATGTAATATTCAAACCCCACAATGAACTGTAACTAGCAAAGAAAAAAATAAAAAGAAAGCAAATCTTAACAAAGAGCTGGTGACTTTAATTTGGCCCCAAGTTGTGTTTGTGAATGGGTCCTGAAATTAATTGGCACCTGGTCCCAGTGTTTCCAGTATAGGCTCCAGCTCTCTACGAAGCTGAACTGAATTAAGGTCTGAGATGGTTGTTGACCATTGCTGTATATGCAGAACACTACAAACAGTTGAATGAATGGCACTGTGCTAGTATGAAATGTTTATAGAATTTAAACATTTCAGTATGGGGTCCAATGTACACTTAGAAAGTGAGTGACTTTACAGATTTAACACTCTTCAGTTTTCTGTGATGGTGTGACCTGGTTGAATAGCTACCTTACCCTACCCTAAGCGATTTGCTTTAATAAAATGATATCTTCTCACTGATTGCCTGTCTGGGAGGAAAAAATGCCTTTACTGTATATAGTCTGGATGTACTGGAGCAGCAGTTTCAGAAATGAACCTTGGAAGCCAGTCTGGGTACGATTCAAGACAAACTGTTTTTGGAAGAGACATGACGCTCAGAAGACAGTTACCAATTCACTGTGGGCCAAACCGCTTAACAGCACACCCCGCAAGATTACTGCTGCTGTCAGAAGATTAGCTGGCTAGCATTAAAAGAGAATTCTTGACAAGCTATTGATGTCATTAGAATAAATAAATTATTTTGCCATTTAAAATACAGGGAAAATATTATGTCAGTGCAATCTGGTTGACTGCTTTCTACAGAAGTGTTTGTGCACATTGTTAGGAAGACCTGCAGTGGGAAGAACAATTATAGAGTCTGTACACAGAATTCTTCAAGGGTTTTGTTTAGTTGCAATGTTAAATGTTTAGTAGGGAATGGGGGGCAGCAGTGAGCTCTTACTTTCTACTCCCCAACCACAAGAGGACACTAAAGATCTGAACACTCCTCTGCAATGAAGTTAACAGACCTTGAAACTTGAAACTCATAAAATGAGAAGCATTAAAATCAAACTGGAGTTTACTAGACAATACAAGAAGACAGAATATCAGGAACATTAGAATAGAGATAAACTGGAGTGCAAACAGACCCTGAAAAGACAAAGAAGCCCCTCAGTGTCAGAAATGCCAAAGAGAGGACATCCTGAATAATAAGAAAGGCTGGCATTGTTAAGGACCAGTACCAGTCATCCAAAGATTATTGTGAAAAGGTAAAAAATAACCAGGCGGTGAATGCAAAAGACAGAAGGGAAGTCAGAGCCAAAAACAAATGTAGTTGATACACCACGTTCTAGGGGCACGGCAGAGACGAAATTTGAAAATGAAAAGAAGGCCAGCAGAAATGACCCAATGCTAGTCCTGCCCTGCTCTTGGCTCCTGTTTTAAGTGCTTTTTGTGTCATTTTCGTGTCCTTTTCATTTTTGTTCCTTGTTTTCTTTTATTTTTTATAATATTGTTTTGTTAATTTATTATACTGTATGTCTAATTATGTAATATCTGTTAATTTTATTCTAGGTAGTTATTATGTAGTATCTACATGTATTTTGTGGCTCTTTTATGTTCCTTGTATTTTGTGTGAGGCGGGGTCATCTGTCCAGCAACATTAAGGACCACTCCGAGCCCTGTAAAGGCTGCTGGGAAATGAAGTCTGGGCAGTTCACTTTAAATGCTCTTCAGTAAGTATTGTGCTCTTCCTGATTTATAATTTTTTTTTCTTTGTTTTATGACTTCTTGTGGATCTGGATTATGAATACTTCTCTGGAATTTTCTTTTACCTGGATTGCCTTTGGCACCCTTTCTTTTTTGCTCATTAAAGAATAAGATCAGTATTTATCAAGTTGATGCTGTTTCTTTACAAACATGGTGTATATGCATTTGCCAAGTGAAACTGCGTTCTAAAGGTAAGTGCTTTCTGTACATTTTTTTCAAATATCTTTCCCACCGTGGCATTTTATAATGGAGGGGGTATGGGGCATGGAGCATCACTAAAAAATAAAAGCTTAAATAATGATCAAATGCATCCATTTTTCAAGCCAAGAAAGTTTTCTAGCATTAATCCGTATTTTGAGATTACCTGTACATTGTAAAATAGCTTATACGTGCAATTTTCAAACAAAAGAAATACCAATATTATGAGCTTCAGTCATTTTAAAAGAAGACCAGCTGTTCGCATTAAATACGTGCTTGTCTCCCTCTGCAACAATCTTTCACCCCCAGGAGCTTAGTTTCCCCTCGAAAGAGAAAATCACACTAAACTGTTCCTGCCATATGTTTTTTTATTTTATCGATTTACTTCCATTTATCTGTGAGAACTCCTCCCTTGAAGTCACTGCTATCACGCACTCAAAAAGAAAACACATCCTTCCCACAAGAATAAAATTACTAGGAATATGTGATAAAATTACTATTTCCATATCCATTTTGTTATCCCTAACATGCATCAGAAACATGGAAGGTATGTTTTCCTGTACTAAAACTTTTGTTGCTTCATTGGTAAGTTCTTAAGTATTTTCTGGTGAAGCCCCATGCTCGGTTAGTCTCCATTATAATGCATCAGTGTGGGGAAGATATTTTTTTAATTTATAGAGAGCATTTAACTTTAGAACACATATTCACATAACAAATGCATACATATCATATTTGCAAAGAAACAGCTTTGACTTGAAAACTACCAAATTCATCCTTTAAAGCCTTTTGTATGTTTTGTTAACTTTTTTTTTTTAATAATAATTCTTTTTGATAAAGATTATTTATGGACTTGTCTCTCTCCAGACAGAGTTTTCATGCATACTTCATGGGTTTTTGGGAGTTTCTGCTATTACTATGAATTGTAAAGTTTGTCTCTATTCTGAGGCCTAGTTAGGCCTGAAGCCTCCTGTTTTCCTGGGGCCATACCTGCTTTGGGGTGAGAATTACTTTATGGGCTATTTTGGAGGAATCACCCCTTTGTTGTTTTGTGCTGCCAGAGAAATCATAACAAGGCCTACTTAAAAGAAAGCTAACTAACACTAAGGACTAAAATAAATAATGAGTTTATCTACTGAGGGATACTGAAGCTGCTGTGTGACGTCACTAATTCTGGACCTTGTGATAACACGAAAGAGAACGTAATGACGCTTAAATTAAATAAAAGAAATTATGTAATTAAAAACACCACCCATAAAACAAAATCAAAAGTAGAAACTAAATTCAGAAATGAATAAAAGCCTCAAAATAGTCGAAGACACAAAAATAAAAAGTAACAGATGCTACGCCACAAGACATCTGAACTGTTCAGTGTGGAGTGGCACTGCAGTTACTGGATGGCAAGTGACAAAGAAGTCAGACGCACCTGCTGTTATCAGACCGACAAAGTGGATGGCATGAGAGAGAGGACTCGTGATGGACTGCCACTCACGCCTCTTGCTGTCAGGATAATCTGTCACCCCCAGCAACCCTCAGCAACTCTACAAGTGGAAAATGGAAGTCAGGTAATGGAGGAAAGGATGGATGAATGAAGGAATCAATTGTTAACATTTTCCGAAAAATGCATTATAATTTCCTCTGTGACATCATAGCCTTACTATTTACTTTGATTTAAATTTCAAAATGCTATAAAAGGTTAAAAACTGCACTATTCAAAGACAAAACAAATGTGCCAAGTCAGCTAATGGTATTTTTTAAGCCTATCAATGAGTGAGTAATGAATGTAAGAAAAAATTCACACTCCTAAAAGTAGCACGGAAAATCTTGGACCTCTGTCAGTCATAATCAGAAGCCTTCATCTGAAACGTTCAGAGTCAGATGTTCACAGATGAAGGTCAAAATGTCAAAGCAAGCCCAGGAAGGCAGGATCAAAGAGAGGTCCACTTCCTGCTGAAAAGCCACATGTGGGCTGTCAACGCTTCATCTCTTTGTATTTTTTCTAAGACGAGTAACAAACAGGAAAGAAAAGACTTTTGATGCCGCAAAGCTTTCTGCAGAACTCTGCATCAAAGGTCGACAATAAACTCCAAAGGATTCAACCTCTGCATCTTCACTGAGAGAAGTGGCGCACCTCTAACCAGAATGTCTTTTGCTGCACTGAAATACAAAAAGTATAAAGTTATGAATAAAATACAGAAGATGGGAGGGTTTCTGACCTCATTAACTTCATGAGTAACACAACACATTTTCAAGATGAGAGGGGATTGTTCAGTTCATCAAGTTTTTTTCTGAGCTGTCCATATCATTGAGCGTATTTTTTTAAATTTGTTAGTGACATGACTTGGAAAAATGTTTTGTCTTTCATTGACCTTTACGTAAAGAATGACTTCTGTTAGTATTCTCTTCCATGGTCAAAATTGTTAGAAGAAACAGGCAGCATGGTGGACCATCATGTGTGGTTTCTACCTAACAGGTCAATTCCCAGTAGGCTGTTCTTCCTGCTTCTTTTAGGAAGAAGGCTCAGGCTCAGTACAGCTCAGGAGCTCACCTTCTGAGACTATCCACCATCTCCAGCATGTTATGTTTTTTTGACAAGGATTCCTCTATATGATGGATTGCATGAGTATCTAAGAAGAACCATTAAAGAATAAACCATCCAACTATGAGCTGGATGATTATGTTAGTATGATATGAGGTGTGAGGAGAAGAATCGAGAAAGAACATAAATGTTTGGGTGAACACCAACTACCTGGCGCCATTGTTCTTTAAGTAGCCCCTAGAGGGGAAGGGTTCGGAAGTCACGATCATCACAGCACATCTTGGGACATGTCCTCTGTTATGAAAGAAAAACAGAAAGTGTTGGTGGCAATGTTTTCTCAGCTGACTTACCTCACTAGAGCCCTGCAGATGCTCCCTATGTGTCTGGACTCAGCACAAGTCTATACGTCTTTGAGGGAACACTGTTGTTGTATTGTCATTGCATATGGAAACTGCATACTTTAGAGTGCAAAAATCAATGTATTATGGTGCAATAAACCAACAAAATAGTGTCAGAGAAGTGGGTGATCTTAGAGGGTCTTTTTGGTAAAATGAACAAATGAGTAGACTAGCCAGCTGTCAAACTTTGGCTAAAATGCTAGAATCCTGTTTTGGCCTCAGTGTCTTGAGCACTAAGCATTGCAGAATGTTGCATGAAGGTCTTTTATTAGTTGTACATTTTGGCTGTGCTTTTAACTTCTGAAACCAGTAGGTTAGTCTTCCACAATGGGGTCAGTTTATCTGGCATACTGCTGCAGAAAACACGGCATGTGGTTGGTGCTTGTGAGTATTGTGTCTAATAATGTTCTGTCTGCCTCAACGTTTTATAAAGTTAAATTTTACTTGATACTTCTTAATCCCTGTTTGATCATGGTGTCTGTGAGCTTAAAGTCACTTTCACTGGGCCTCTGACTCCCATGGTGCCTGTTGTGTACTGCAGTCAGGGCTGGTCAACCCATTGTTATATAGGAGGCTGTGCATGGTGCCAATACTCAAGGGGCTTTGTTTCTAAAAGTTAAGGTGCTGCTTGTGTGAGTCAAGTGGTGTACGCCCTGTGCCTTTCCATTACATCTAAGCTATGAACAGGGAGAGAAGCCATTTTGGTAAGTTAAGCGGAGCGTGTTCTGAACCTTTCTGTCTCCCTCCCCTCTGTCAACACTATGGACACTGAGGGGCAATGTTTTGGTAACTAAAGAGAGGTGCACACTACCCCCACTCCACTCTTTGTAGCTAGGTCTCCACATGGGCTACAAATGGGCACTGACTACAGTCTCAGACGAAAAATATGGGAGTGAGCCCTCTAAAATATAGCCACAAAACTGGCCAGGGAATTCACTGATGATCACCCTATCCAGTTTACATAGAACTCAGACCAGTAGGGATTGGCCTATCAGGCCCCAAATATGGGAACCTGCCAAAAGATCACGAAATGTCCCAAAATATAGCAAAAAATTTCCACAAAAGAGTGAATGACTGGTTAGTGCACAAAAGGGCAAACAAAGAATTGTACAGTAAATAAAGGACTTATAATGTATGTGACAAAAATAAAAAAAGTACAAAAAGAAGCAAAAAGCAGTTGCCTAAAAGGCAGTATTACAGCAAACAAGCCCCAAAACACACATCCAGAGTCTTTAAACAGAAGCTAGAAAGTCAGGGAAACACGAAGAATCCAGAATAAACAGCAACACTCCCAGTAACTCCTAATGCATGTCATGATCTGCTGACCTGAGCTTACTGAGCTCTGGCCTTAAATATTGTTTTGTTAAAGTGGGGTCCTAAGGTGATCTTATATTACACTTCAGGCTTTTTATTACATAAAAAATGACAAAATGCCCCAAATACTATACTCTTACCACAATGTCAAGATTGACTTCTACAGCAGTTAAATTATTACCCTTTACTTTATATACATAACCTTGGGCAATTAGGTAGGAGATAAAGCTACATGTGTATTCATGTATTTTAGATGACATGCAGAGTACAAATGTGAGTGTAGGCTACATACTATTAATATAGCCTCATCTTGATCAAACTATTAGGCGACTTTCTATCTTCCTTTGTTGATTGGCCTCTGGCTAAGTGTGGTCCTACATGGCGCTTGGATGGAGTGGCATAAAGTTTCTTTTGTACCCTTTCTTTATGTTAGTCCATCGTCCTTGTTGTTCCTTCCAGACCAATGGGATACAACAGTGCAGACCAACACCACCGCCTTATTCCAGTCTTGATCTGGCATTACTTGGCTCAGGTAGATTCAGCCACTAGATAGATAGATAGATAGATAGATAGATAGATAGATAGATAGATAGATAGATAGATAGATAGATAGATAGATAGATAGATAGATAGATATTCCAACCCAAGCTTTCCTCCTTGAGGGGAAAGGGATGTCCTAAATTTTCCCAATTCCTTCCATTCCAGGTTGTGCTGGCCTGTTAATGGACTTTCATTTCAGCCCACCTGTATTCCCCCAGGCTATATGACCAGTCAGTTTCTCATATTTCATCTATACTTGTTTTAACTTGTGGTAAGTACAACAATTGGTTTCTAAAGTATTTTTTCTGAGGTACATATTTTTATCAAAACATTATTAAACTGTCCTCATGACAAATTGCAAGGGGACGGGCTCATAAGGAGTGATGTCAAGGTGCTCCTGCCTTCTGTGACTCTACACACAAAGCACAAGAAATGGAGGTGTAGTTACAGGGACAATACATCATTAGGAATATAATATAATATAAAATACATAAAAATATAGACCATTACATAACAACACCTGACTGTATAGATCTCTTCAGATGACATCGCACCAGTGAAAAAAGCCATTTTTCAAGTCAAGTCAAGTCAAGTGGCTTTACTGTTTTAGTATCCATACACTGTATTGTAGTACACAGTGGCACGAAAAAATGTTCAACAGGACCGCATTGTGACATACACATAAACACAGGACAAGAGCAAGACAGGAAATTAACTATACTTTATTTTAAAAAGATAAATAAATAATTGTAAGTGAATAGATAGTAATAATTTGAAATAAACAAACAAACAAATAAATAAAAGCAACAGCAGTTACACATACAAGAGGTATACTGCACATAAATAAACTTCTGGGAGCAGATCTGAGGGCAGGGAGCAATACAGAGTTGAAAGTGCAGATTGCCAAGGGGTCAATGTTGCAGAACCTTGCAGAACTGGTTCAGATGGTACAGTACCTTCTGCCAAATGGAAGTGGAACAAAGAGAATTTAGGAGGGGTAGGAGGGGTCCTTTACAATACTATAGGCCTTGCAGGTGCAGTGCCTTATAAAGATGTCTTTAATGAAGGGCACAGAGGTCATAGTGATGTTTTCTACTGTGTGCAATAAATCTTGTAGGATCTTACAGTCAGAGATACTGCAGTTCCCAAAACAGACAGTGATGTAGCTGGTCAGAACGCTCTGAATTGTGCCCTTGTAGAATAAGGTGAGAATGGGAGATGCCAAAGGAAGGAGAGATGCTGCTACACCTTCTTGGCTATCAATGTGGTGCTAATTGACCAAGTAAGGTCAGCTGCCAGGTGCACACCAAATGAATTTGGAGCTCTTGATAGTGTATGTCAAGAGTGTACAGTATGAAGCCTGGGCCTTCCTGAAGTCAACAATCATCTCTTTCGTTTTGTCCACATTTAGGAACAGACTGTTGCACTTGCACCAGCCCACCAATCATTTGGATTTTTTATGTTTTTTCCAGCTGCATTCTCAGACATGTGGACAGCCCATTGATGACTTATTGACCATTAAACAGAAACTTCTTTCTGCTAACATCGGCCCTCTGCCAGACCACATGCCTTTGCCTTACTTTGTATACTGAGATGTGTTCCTCTCACTTGGAGCTTGATGTTTTTTCTCCATATATATGGACTAAATGGCTTTGCCATGCCTACAATGCAGCCATTTTCTTTACAGGCTGCTTGAAGCCAATCATCTTCATGTATTCGTAACCTCTACATTTTTCTGCATTTGCATGAATTAAATCATTTTCTCACCACAGCCAAGTCTTTGTAATCTCTGACCCTAAATGTATGTTAATATGAAAGAACCTCCTTTTATATTCTAAACTCTCTTTGACAAGGCCAAGACTGTACAGAGAAACTTCCTCACACATCAGTTCCCGATGAGGGTAGCATACACAAGTCTTAATATTTACTACATTAATAGCAATTACCGCACTCTTTCAAGGCATGCACATTGTGCAAATTGTACAGCAGCACTTGTCAGAGTTTATTACGCGGAGCATTTCTTGTTGTGTAGATGGGTGGTGGCTGGTACTTAATGTTCTAAGGACAGAATGAAGCTTCTTAACATGGTGAGATCATTAAACACATACATGTGTAGTACTAGGGTGTTGTACCGTGTTAGCCATTATGAATGTAGAGAAAAGCCAAGCAAAATGACACCTTTTATTGGCTACAGAAAAGATGTAAAACATGTGCCCACATCTATGATACAGACCGTATAGTTATACCACACTGCCGACTTGAACATCACATGAAGGGATCATTTTCCTGCAGATCATCTAATGTAGTCTACCTAATTTTCTGCATGAAATGTCCCGACACTGCACTCTATGTGGGAGAAACTGGACAAACACTCCGCCAGAGAATGAATTTACACAGGTTTCACATTAAACATGGCAACACAGATGTTCCTGTAGCAGCCCACTTCAACAGCCATGGACACTGTGAGAGGGACTTTAAAGTCACAGTGCTTATGGGCAACTTCAAAACACAGCAAGAGAGAAAAGAATGGGAAGTTAAACTCATGCTAAAACTGAATACATTACAACATGGATTGAATAGAGACAAGAGTTTTATGGCCAGATATGAGGATTGTTTACATCTCTCAGAATGACAGACAATCTGTCTACAGATCCACATTGTTTTGAAAAAACTCATTACAAACTTCAAAAGACTTTGTTGGACAGTTACCTTATCCAGAGATCTTGACCATACATTGTTCTTCTCTCTCTTGTTAAATTAACCCTAGCCTGAATGAATCTATTAATTTTTTACATTTAAAATTTCTCATTTAAAGATTTACCAATGTTGTTTCTTGTCCTAGAGTGTGTATATAAACACAGAGAACTCCAGTCTCTGTATTACATCTTGCCTGAAGAAGGGGTCCGAGTTGCCTCGAAAGCTTGCATATTGTAATCTTTTTAGTTAGCCAATAAAAGGTGTCATTTTGCTTGGCTTTTCTCTACACACATACATGTGAAAATGAATAGGTTAAGAATATGTACTTAGATTTAAAAAACAGGAAGAGCTAATATAATAAACATTTAACTGGTTTGTGAAATACCATGCAAGGTTCATGGAATGCACAAAGGTAGAAGGACGTCAATACAACAGACTGAGTTAACCTCTGAATCTGAGAGCTGAATTTACACCAGTATTCCGTTATCTTACCTTCTCAAGCTCCTGGAATGTTCTTGAAGCCCTCATGTTCCTTCTCTGCTGCAAAGTTAGCAAGCAGAAGGGCACAGGCTTGGTTCCTGGAGGCCAACCCGTAGCTGGCTTAACACAAAAGAATATTAGGAGACAGGATCTAAATGCTACTCCTAAAACTCCTGACTCAGAGAAAATCATTTTAAAACCATCATCACAATTAATAAATAATACATTTTATTTATATAGTGCCTTTCCCATGCTCAAGGCACTTCACAGAGTTTAAGATAGAACGGCAGGGTATACAGTATATAGCATTGTACAAACCAGATAAATAAATAAAGAAGATTAAGACAGTAAATTCAGAGAAAAAAAAAGCCTAACAGACAACATAATTGATGGTCTCACACACACACACAGGTTACATGAGCATCTTGACATAAAGGTAAACTGAGAGAAGGGTAGTAAAGTCAAGTAGAGCTAAAAGCCTTCCTGAACAGATGAGTTTTGAGTTGTTTTTAAATTCTTGATAGTCCGCCCACTAAGGTCCTCTGATTCTGGAAATCTTGTTGTGCCCCACACTAATCTGCACTCCATAGGTGACAGGGCCTTCAGATATAGCGCCCAGACTCTGGAATGACCTACTGAAATGAATCAGGTCAGCTGACTCCATGAATTCATCAACAAGACTATCTAGTGTTGACGGAATAGGTGCAGACAGTAAAAGATCAGAAACGGATCCAGAAAGGATAGAGGGACAGATATTTTTAAGGTTTCTGTAAGAAATTTGTCATTTACAGATAAGAGGAGGGAGAGATAGTGACAGTGAAAAGTACTGCTTTATGGTCAGAAAGTCCCAAATCAGTGCTGTAAATGTTGGCAACAGATAATCCAGAAGTACAGATCAGATCCAACATATGACCACCAGAGTGGGTGGGAAAATCAACATGTTGTGTCGTCAAAACAGTCTAGGAAGGATAGGAATTCATTTCTCAGTTTAGATGTGGGGGGGTGTCAATATGGATATTGAAATCACCAAGAAGGATAATTCTGAGAGTGAGAGCTTAGGTTGGTCAAAAGTTCAATCAGATCAGATAAGAAGGATGCATTGTTTTGAGAGGACGATAAAGAACAATGAGTGAGAAGGGACCCGATTCCGTTATTAGTTTAAGAGCCAGGCACTCAAAAGACAATGAACAGTCAATTGGGATTCATTTGATGTTTAAGTCTACTATGACAATTACTGCAAGTTCACCTCCTTGTCTTGAGCTGCGGAGCTCTGTGTGGAAAGTGAATCCAGGTGTAGTCGCCTCCATGAGAGACATAAATTTGTTCGGTTTTTGCCAAGTCTCCGTTAGACACAGTATATGTCAAGTTTAGTGGCAGTGATGAATTCTGACAGCACCAATGCTTTGCCATTAAGAGATCTCGAATTAAACAATGCAATATTAATGAGGCTTCTTTTTGCACAGAGCCGTGATCGGAGTTTATTATTTAATTGTGCTGCACACACAAGGCAAGAAGTTGAAAGCCTCCAGGACCCTTGTCTACCAGGCTTATTCCTACATAAGCAGCTGACTCCACTCACCTGCCTCAGCGCCGCACCCTCTGTGATCCTCTCAGCCTGTCAGACATGGCCTTTTAGTCCTTTCATTTAATTTGGAATGTCTTTACTTCAGTTTATCTCTTTACAGTTCAGGCCCATGCTGCATTTTGGTGTGACAATTGCCTGAAGAAGGGGCCTGAGTTGCCTCGAAAGCTTGCATATTGTAATCTTTTTAGTTAGCCAATAAAAGTTGTCATTTTGCTTGACTTTTCTCTACATTCATAATGGCTAACACGGTACAACACCCTAGTACTACGAGTGACAATTTAAAAGCACCAGCGAAAAACACAGAGAAATCTATGGTGTCGACAAGTAGTGCTGTGTACACTGGAATGTGACCCACAATGGTAATTACTGGGATGTGTGAATTAGCTTATTAGAAGTGTCCTTTTGCTATTATTGAAGCTTTATTACTGCATAGTGTTACAAGGGCAGAGTGGTGGCTCTGAGGCTACGCTGGTATTCCGAAGGTTGCCGGTTCGAATCCCCGTCACTGCCAAAAAAAAAAAAAAAAAAAGGCCACTGCTCTGCTGGGCCCTTGAGCAAGGCCCTTAACCTGTAATTGCTCCAGGGGTGCTGTACAATGGCTGACCCTGCGCTCTGACCCCAAGGGGTATGTGAAAACTACCAAATTCCTAATACAAGAAATTGTATAAGGCAGAACAAAAAAATGAGAATTCATTTTCATGGATTCAGTAAAAGCAACGTTTGTTTAAAAAAAAATGCCTGACTGTCATCCTGTTGTTTATTTTCATCTAGACCCTTTTCTGAGATATATACAGGCACAAAAGGAGTGCAAAATATTGAAAGACACATAAGGAGAAATGTTCATTTCTTTAATACTCCTGTAAAACCCTTTTTAGCAAGTTTTGCAGTTGTGAAATCACATTTGAAATGAAGTTTAAAATCAGTTTCATGAAACTGTATGTAGCCAGGTTTCCATCCAAGGAGTTTTTGCGAAAAAATATTTAGCGCTTCAAATTTTTTTACCGATATAGCTGATGGAAATGCTAATTATCGATAAAATGTTGTACATGTCGACATAATATTTTTCCGTTTAACTTTAGCGCATAAATTCCATGTCGATACTTCAGATGTCGCAAAAACTACATTGGAAACAGTTTTTGTCGGAAAAAAGGGCTTTAACGCAAATAAATGTGTCACATTTTCATCACGTGCAATCAAAACGAGAATGGCGGAGCGGCTCGCATGGTCTGATGAAGAGAGTTTTTGTTTTTTGATTAAACGTCGTTATTTTGTATTAATTCAAATTTCAGTTTTAATTAAAAACCTTAAGGGAAGCAGGTTAATTCAGTTGTTATCGCACTGTGAAGGGATGTTGAAAGGTAGGCTCACCTGTACAGATCCGATGCTGCAAACACAGCTGCATCATCGGCACTTCCAGGAGTGCCAACGCAAATGTCTCGTATCATGCACCTGTCATCAACAAGGGCCTGGAGAACAATAGATGGCCACCCTTTGCGATTAATGTAATCGCGGTAGCCTTCCGTCGGGGGAAGAATAGGCACATGCGTGCCATCCAGCGCACCGTAAATCTGTGGCACAAGATGCACCAAGGAATTGCGGTATGCGATTTCATTGGCCTCCGCTACAGTCGGAAGTCTGATATAACGCCGCATTAATTTTTCTTTAATAGCGGTGCACACAGCATATACACATCGATGGACGGTAGTTTTACTAACCCCGAAAGTTTCTCCAACTATCTATACTCGGCGCAGGTTGCCAGCTTGTAAAGGGCGATGGCAATCCGCTTTTGGGTTGGAACCGGTGGTCGTTGGCAACCTGTGATGGGCGCAACATCAGGACTGATGAATCCACACAACATCTCAAACGTCGGCTGTGTCATTATAAAATGTTGCAGCCAGAGATTTTCTGTTAAGTGTCTCTCTACCACCTCCTACCAGAAGGTCTTATTCCGTCGTCTCTCCCATACCCGTGGGTTTCGTCGCACTGGGGTATTTTCTTCGAGCTCTATGGCTATCAGACAAGCAACTGCTTCATTCTGCTGTCGTCTTCGGATATTATGTTCAATTCCAATTATTTGTGAAACTGAAATAACAGTAAGCTGGCAAATTTCAAAAAACTGTCTGAATAATCCATTTCTTTGTTTCTTTGTTTAGTGGAGGGGGTGTAACGTGGAAAACAAAAGGTAGATAATTTGCGACATACACAAAATTATGTATGGAAACGGCTCAAGGGCAGATTTTTTTCGCGATACAACAAAAGTTATGCGACAGTTCGTTTTGGGGGGGGATGACGTCATCACGCACACCATTTTATCGATAAAAAGCCAGATTGATGGAAACAGGCTGGAGACAGCAAATTTCGCACATTTTTTTTACGTATATTCTGTTTGTCGATAACAAAACGTCGCAAAAAACTGGATGGAAACTTAGCTTGTGAAAGACTGCGGTGGGTTGGCACCCTGCCCAGGATTGTTTCCTGCCTTGTGCCCTGTGTTGGCTGGGATTGGCTCCAGCAGACCCCCGTGACCCTGTGTTCGGATTCAGCGGGTTAGAAAATGGATGGATGGATGGATGGATGTATGTGAAAGAAAACTCGGCTCACCATTCCCTATTATTTTGAGATGTTATATATAAGCAATGGAGCAACATTCAGGCCACCAGACAAGAAGGCATGCTCCATGTTGGTCAAAAATTAAGAAAACCTTAAGGCTGATTTATACTCCTGCATTGGGATTACATTGTTGAAAAAAAGTTTATATTTCTGCCTCACATTTTTCCACTTTTTTATACATTTGCCGACTTCCACACCAACGGTGGCCCCATGAGCTGGCTGCCATCTGATTGTCTTTGTAGTGTTATGAGTGTATATTTTCAAACTTCTTTGTAGTACTAGGGTGTTGTACCGTGTTATCCATTATGAATGTAGAGAAAAGCCAAGCAAAATGACACCTTTTATTGGCTAACTAAAAAGATTACAATATGCAAGCTTTCGAGGCAACTCAGGCCCCTTCTTCAGGCAAGATGTAAACATGGTTCCATTTCTTTTTTTTCTTTTTTTTCTTTCTTACTTTTTCTGTTGGAGCACAGGCAGTTATTATTATTATTGACTTACCTGGCTAATGTCTTTATCCAAAGGTGACTTATAACCATTGAGATACAGCTGGTTTCATTTTTTGTCACACACTGTCAGTACTCTTCTGTGTGATCGACAGGCACATCTGAGTGGCATCCACAGTCATACAGATGTTGTTCTGGTCAGTTGTGATGAAGAGGAAGCTCGACCAAAAGGTGAAGTTGTCATTTTATTGGTTAATATACATTCTCACCCTCAACTGTGGTCATTAGCTTTGGGTTGTGACCAGATGAACTAAATCATGGATACAAGTGACAATATGAGCTTCCTTCGGAGGGTGTCTGCAGTCAGCCATGGAGACAGGGTGAAGAGTGCAAAGTAGAGCCACAGCTTCTCGGGCTCAAAAGAACCCATTTGAGGTGATTTGGCATTTGATTTAGGTTGGGCGCCTCCCTGGTGAGATGTTTCAGGCATATCCAATTATGAGGAGACCTCAGGGAAAACCCAGGAGAGATTATGTCACTCAGCTAGCCTGGGAACGCCTCAGTATCCCCTTGGAGGAGTTGGAAAAGTGACAGAGTAAAGGGAAGCCTTCAGACTGCTGTGCAAACAACCTGGACCTGGAAAGATGTCAGAAAATGGATGGATGGATGGATGGATGAACGGACATTGTCAGTAGAAGACTTTAAACTTGTAACCTCACGGTTTGAAGTCCGGAGTCTTAATCCCTACACCACACTGATTCTTTGGGTACGGACCATGTTCTAGATACCTAAGGCACTAACACTGGAGCATTGTCCTATATGTGCTGTTTGAAAAAGAGGACGTGGCTCCTGTTGTATGAACTGTTAACATTCAGGGAAACAATAAAAGCTGTTTGTTCCTACAAGCTGCATCTGGCTCTCCTACTTGGCACCAGAACCTCTCCAAGCTGACTCAAGTAAAAATAAACGTAAAATGAAACTGAAAGTATTTACCTAATGGCAATGGAGTGGGATTGGGGTTGTTGCTATGGCAACACTGCATATCTGTATCGCTCCTTGAATATGCCCAGCATTTAATAACAACTTTCCTATAATAGAACACCAGCATTATAATAAGAAGTGTTAGAAAGGACTGGTCAAAGCAGTGTTCACAATATTCTAGGAGATACTTGCAGTAATATCACTTTCATAATATTCTAGAGCTACCTGACTGCCATTTGTCTTACGCACTGATTTTTTCTTTCTTATATACTGTAGGGCTCTTTCCTCCTGCTCTTAGAGTACTGAAGGTTGCCATCTTTTTCACATGGGAGACATCTCTCGATCCATTCATTGTCTGTACTACATTGTGCAATTTGGCAAGAATGGTTGGAAATGATGACACTTTATCACTTTACGCACTCAGTCACATCAAGTAAACACAAAGATGCCCCCTAACGTAAGAAGTATGCTTTTGTGGAATGTGAAGAAAGCTGACTAATTGGAAAAAAGGCATGCAAAGAGAGAACATGCAAACTCCAGATTACACTAGGAACTAAATCCAGTTCTCTGGTGCCACCCTGGGTCTGTATCCAACAAGTACCTATCCACATCAGACTTCCATCCATGATGTAAGCCACCAAATCCATCCATTCACCAGTCCAGCTATTTAGTGAACCTGCTTAATCCAGTTTGTGTTTGAGGGGGCCAGCAGGGCAGAGCACAAGGAAGAAGGTAACCCTAGAACGTGTGCACCGTTTTTGTCCGACTTTCCTTTTCATATGTTGCTAAGAGAATGAGTTTAAACATAAATTACAACATTTTGCTTTTAAATGACAAACAAAACTTCAACATAACACCATGTGACACCCTTTGACACGTGAGCCAGTGACCACCAGCAGCTTGCTGGTGCTTTGATTGTTATGGTGTCTTATTGTGAAACCTTATGTGACAGGTTAACCATTTGCAGCTACATATACAATCCATGTATTGTGTTTCATTACAGAACATAAAGGTGGAATGGAAAGTGGGCTTATCCTCAAAGGTCTCATCAGCCCCTCTTCTCATTTTCTGACACAGATCAAGGCATGAGCTCAGATCTCTTTTATCTTTAAAAAGGCTAGAGGATGACAACAGATACTCGTGAAAGGCCCTTTCATCATAATAGATCCCACACACCCGAAAAAAGTATTCTACTTCCCACCCAATAAGTAATATTGTGGCAGTTGGTGCCACACCACTAGTCTGTCAAGCACTTTTTACCTCTGGGCCACATTAAGGCCATCAATTTTCAGTTATAGCCTCCATCTGTTGAATTTTACAATCTGGGCTCTACTTAGGTGAATTCACTGTCATTTTATCAGAATTGTTGCAGCAACATGAATGTGTATACAGCTGCCATAAACATGCGCCTCTTCCAATATTCTCAGGCTGTCAGACTTTACATTACTCATAATAAGGACCCCAGGTTGTACTGCAAATAGATTGTCACAACAGTCTTGCATTGTTGATACCTGCCAGAGTGTTCCCATGAACTCCACCATACATATATACTGTACTCACTAACAACAGAGTGGACCGTGTTTTTCCAGTCCTTGTTTCCCAGTGATTGTGTTACATTAGAAAACTTTTCCAGTGATTATTAGCTGTGGCCTTCATTTTCAAAATCTTAGCCAGTCAGAAATAGTCAGCAGATTGCTCCCGTGTTTCAATCATCTAATGTGACATACCCAATGACTAGGACCAACTAGTCTATAACCAGCTAGGATGAAATCAGACAGGTTTGATTTTCTCATTAACTGGAGTGTTGGGTTTCCTACGTGCAAAAGTTGATAACTGATGAGCATTCAGCCAGCAGTGCATTGCACAGAACGTAGCAATGAGGAATAAGAAATATACATGTTTTGAACATCAAAAATAGAAGATAAGCTCTTATGTCTTGCATTTTATGTACTAAAACAGAATGGAGAAAAAAGGGCAGGGATTGCGACTGAACACTCCACAGCTATTAACGCTTCACACAGCATAGGCACAGTGCTGGCTCCATGAAGGCAGCATGAGGGCTGTGGAGCTCACAAACAGAAGAGAAGCTTGTCTGTCTAATGTCTCATGTTTTGCATACTATAACAAAGGAAACAAGAAATAAAGGGCAGATATCACTGTTGAACTCGTTGCAGCTCTTAACCCTTAATAAAGCACCTACCTGTCAAACAACACGCTATTGGCTATAAGTAAAAAGGGGCAAGCACAACCGCTCTGGAGCATCGGTACTCAGTCAGTAAATGTGACATGGGCTGCCAAGAGACATGTCAGAGAACCAGGACTTCGCAAAGTGCGGTTTGCCTCAACCGAAGAGGCACAATGGGGAAGGGATGGTGGGTATGCATGAGGTGGGAGAGAAAGAGAGAACTGGTATTTCTTTTTTATTTCTTGTACACTAATAACTGTTAGTACCAACATAACAATACACTCCATAGCTGTATCACTTGCCAATAATATGAAATCTATGTCAAATCTATCATATGTAACAATGTAGTACCTTAACCTAAGACTACACAATGTAAACAAAAGTTCAGAAGAAATATTTCGATGACCAAATAGTGAACTTTGTAGGTTGGAATGTCAAGGCTCTCAATCATGAATTAAAAGAGAAAGAAAGTAGTCTTGCACTTAACAAACCTAAATGCCAAGATAGAATTTTTACAGGAGACTCACTTATTAAACAATGACCAGTTTTAGTTGCAAAGAGAGTGTTCTGGCCAAATGTTTCCCTCCAGCTATACAAAGAAAACCAGGGGTGTGGGAATCTTAATACACAGAACTGTCCCATTTGTTTGAGTCAGATGCAATATCTGACTCTAAAGGGCAATATGTCATGGTGATGGGCAATTTATCTAATACTAAAATAATATTGATTAATGTCTATGTACCTAATGTGGATGATAGAGCTTTCTTCCAAAATGTTTTTGCATCTATCCCTAATGTGAACACTCACAAAATTATAATGGCCGAAGATTTTAATTGTGTTTTAATTCCAGACCTGGATAGATCCTCAGCTACAATACATAACATCTAATACTGCAAATATAATTACACAGTTTGTAATGGATCATAACTTATCAGACCCATGGAGGTTCTTAAATCCTAACCTAAGAGCATACTTGTTTTTCTCACCCACACATCATTGTTACTTAAGAACTGATTATTTCCTCATAGACCAGGGGTGGGCAATTATTTTTCCAAAGGGGCCACATGAGAAATTGGAATGGTTTTAGAGGGCCGGAATATATATAATATACCTCATATATACTTAATACCTATAATATTTTTAATTAATTTCCAATATATATGATATCCCACAATAAGAAACAGTAAATGTAATATTACAATGAGAAAATGAAGATATAAAATTCTATTTAATGAACAATCACAAAAACAGTTTAGAAACTTTTGCAATGTTTAAAAAAACTAGCATCATAACTTAATGTAAAATAGCAGCATCAACGTACAGTAAACCAAACTGTCAAACAAGTGTGGCACACAGAATTATTGCACTATTTAAGGAACATTTATAAAAACAATTTAGAAAATGTGCATTTTTTGCAGCATTTCAAAAATAGCATCATAACTTTATTAACTAGTTTTCAGCGACCAACATCACATTAATTTACCTCTTGGTAAATTACCTTTTGGTGTTCAGTGAGAGAAATTTAGCCTGTTTTGGGCTTGAACAAGTGCACTGAAGTCAGGTTGAATATCTGAGGTGGATATGCGAAGGACAGCACACAAGTGATCATCACTGAGAGAGGATCTATATCTGGATTTGTTAATCTTCATCACTGAGAATGTTTGTTCACAGATGTAGGTAGATCCAAAGAGAACCAACATCCTCTGAGAATGCCTCCTCAAGCGTGGGAAGATTTCCTCTTTGAGAGAGGAATAAAACTTTACCAGTGATACTGATTTAAAATGCTCGGCCAGTAGATCAGACTGCAGATCAATGAGTTCAAGCTGGACATCACTGGGTGCATTATCCACACTCTAAGTAAAGGGAGAAGAAATCATGTGCATTTCACTGTCAACTGTTTTGAAGTCTTCAAATCTTCTTGAAAACTCACCATTGTTAGGATCAGAGCTTAAAATCACAGCCTGACATCCCGATCATACTGAATGTGGGATGTGGGTGGAGCTGTCGGTGTTGAGGGGTGGAGTTTTGAATATAGATTGTAAAAAGGAGGAAGTCTTGTGTGTGTGTATTGTGTTGGATTGTAGCGGATCTCTCTCTTGGTGTTGGTCTCTGTTAACTTGAAAACAAGCACCTAAAAAGTATTTTCAATAAAGTTAACTTTGGAGCCTTCAAGCCTTCTGTGTCGCTCCTTGCTGAAAATTAGGACAAGGGAACAGGGACAGGGTTTTACCCCAGAGCACGTGGCTCTGGCCCTGAAGCTTCACACCACTGAACACGACGAAGGAGAAGCTCCCCTGCGTCACCCCGACCACGGTCCAGAGACAGGCAGGAAAGGTAACACCATGCAGTGCCCCTAACATGGATGAATACTTGTGGAGGTGATCAGCTGATAGTGTGACTTCTTTCAGTGTTGGCATGTGAGTGAGAATGTTGCCCTCTAATTGACTTGAAAGAAACTTCAACTTTCTCATGAAAGCTGTCACCAAGCTGTACATTTCGTGTGCAAAGAGGCCCTTGCCTTGCAGCTTGGTGTTTAGTTCATTCATTAGTGTAGTCACATCAACAGCAAAGGCCAGGTCTGCAATCCAGTGTGTATCTGAGAGCTCTGGAATGTCCTTGTCTTTCTTTTCACAAAACTCCTTGATCTCTGCTCTCAGGTCCCATACTCTTTAAAACACCTTGCCAAGGCTGAGCCATCTCACAGCTGTCTGGTAGCCTATGTTCAGTTTCATGCTCCTCTAACAGTGAAACAATCTGTCTGTGATTCAGTGCTCTTGCCCTGATGAAATTAACTATTTTAGTTACAACATCAACAACATGGCTAATTTTTAGCACTGACTTGCACAACATCTCCTGATGAATGATACAATGCAAAAATATCCATTTTTGTTCTGGGTTAATTTCAGTCACTTTATCTTGCATCCACCTCAAAAGTCCAACATTTTCCCCCCGTCAGATTTGGACAGCCATCGGTTGTAACACCTACCAGTTTGTCCTATTTTAGTCCCAGCGTGCCCATGGATGCATTTACCTCTGTGAACAAATCACTCCCCGTTGTAGTCCCTTTCATTGGCCACATAGCTGCCAGCTCCACCGTCATCTCAAAGTCTTTCATTAATCCACGTACAAAGATAAGTAACTGGGCTGTATCACGGACGTCACAGCTCTCGTCCAGAGCCAAGGAAAACAAAACAAAATTGTCTGTTTTCTTTTGCAGTTGAAGCTCCAAATTCCCCGCAATGTTCTCGACCCGCCTTGTTACGGTGCGCCTCGAGAGAGACACATTTGCAAACGCGTCTTTTTTTCTCAGGGCATATTAGCGCTGAAGACTCCACCAAACAATCTTTGATGAACTCCCCATCAAAGAATGGCTTACTGTATCTTGCAATTTTGTGGGATATTACAAAGCTGGTCATGACTGCTGCATCCCTGGATGAGAGGAGCTTTGTAAAAAATCCTTGTTGCTTTTGCAGTTTAGCCAGCAAATCTTCCGATGCTCGTGCTCGCTCTGCATCACTGAAATTCTTGCATTTTTCTCCGTGTTTACTCTCGTAATGGCGATTCAATTTGTATTCCTTAAACACCGCTATATGTTCTCCACACACTAAGCACACAGCTTTACCTTTGATTCCAGCAATATTTAGAAGTCCACGCCTTGTTAAAAACTCTACATTCTGCATCAATTTTTCTTTTTTTAATGTTAGCTGACATATTTAAGGGCTAAGAGTTAATTTCTTGGAAGCTGTTCAACACATTCGCCGACGTGCATAAGGACACTGATAATTAAGAAAAACAATAGTGGCCTTCAAAATAAAAGCAGTGTAATTGTATTTTGTGCACCTATTACAAAGTAATAGATATCGCTACACTTTTACTACGAACTGGCGTGGGCCGGTCAAAGGTAGTCAGTGGGCCAGATGTGGCCCGTGGGCCGTAAAATGCCCAGGTCTGTCATAGACAATCATTTTTTTCCCACTGTTAAATCTTGTAAGTATGATGCTATTGTTTTATCTCTGACCATATCGATCTAATCATAGAACTTCAATTACTGTGTCCTACACACTCATCTCATAGCTGGCATTTTTATCCCCCTGTCATTAGCTGATGAGGACTGTACAGAATTCATATCCAAGGAAATTTATTATTTTCTTGAGACAAATGCATCCTCAGATGTCTTAGCAGGTATACCCTAGGAAACTCCGAAGACATTTTTAAGAGGACAGATTATTTCATATCTTTCTCTCAAAAAATAAATCGGAAACCAAGGTGAGAATAGATCTGGAACACACCTGGGGTCTCATGTATAATGCCGTGTGTAGAACTCACACTATAACATGGCATAAGCACAAAAGTGGGAATCTGCGTATGCACAGAAGAATCCAGATGCAGGAATCTGTACGTACGCAAAGTTCCACGTTCTTCCGCTACATAAATCCCGATCAGTGTGAAAAGTAACGCACGTGCATGCGCCTTCTGTCCCGCCCCAACTCCTCCCAGAATTACACCTCTTTGAATATGCAAATCAATATAAATAGCCTTCTGTGAAAAGACAATGGGAAAAGCATGGGAGAAAATATAAGAATTTCAGCGAATACAAAGTGGAGGCAAGGGAAAAACGTACTATTTGTTGGTTTAAACAGTGGTATAATCAACAAAAGGAAGTTGATCGAGTGACAGAGTGTTGGAGAAACTCGAAAGCTCAAGTTCACAAAGTCGCACAGTGCCCGAAATAAAAAAGAAGTCACATATCAAAGTCGCCGTGAAAAGGCGAGTCGTAGCCCACCGTCTGAGTGTCATATGAAAGCTTATTAGGGTACAGAAAAAAAATAGGCACACAGTGGGAAAAAAGCACAAAATGTCAACTTTAATCTCGAAATTTCCACTTTAATCACATAGTTTATTTTGCCATTAAAGTAGAATATTATAAACTTCATCTTAAAATCGTTTACTAGTTTCTCAATTCCCATCGTAACTAAAGTAGCACATTAAATGCATTGTTCCGTATTTGATCTTCTATGAGCTCTGTGTGTGAATCACTACCTGCTTCTTAAACGGGCTTTCTTTTTCTCTGACAGGACACATAATCCATTACATTCCATTCGTGATATTACAGCTCTCTGAATAATTAAAATACTGAGATGTATTAAACATGGGAAAACGGTGGTGGAGTGCTTGTTCATGTCTCACGCAAGAGGCTTGCTGTGCCATGCACGACCTTCGATGAAATAATTACAGAAGTACTGTCTCTTTCAAAACGTACTAACCTCCAATTCCTGTTCTTACTTTTCTTTCTCCAAATACCCAATCGCCACACAATCAGCTCTGTAATAGACGTGAAGCCATTTGTAAGCTTAAAATGCCGATTCTTCAAAACTTTTAAGGAACATTGAAATATCTTCGTAGTACATGTTTAATTATTCTATCCGTCTATCTTTCCAGTGTCGCGTCAGCACCAGCAAGAATACAACGCAATGCAGGAACAATCCATGAACTAGCTAGCGCTGCGGCACCGTGTCCTCACATGTTTAATTATTAACAATACAGATTATTTAAATGAAGTTAAAGTTTTATCTGTATAATATAATCAACATATTTTGCTGCATTTCATCTTAAAAATGATATCGTCATCATATGTAAATACGCGCTTTATAAAGTGGCGCAGGTTGTGCAATATTATAACTGAAGTGCAAGTTTACAGTGAGGTAATTGTACTTATAAGTACAAACAGTTCTACAAGGAGCACTTGATGGACTGATTGAGTGCGTTTATAGTTCTTGGGATGAAACTTTTTCTAAACCGCTTAGTCCGTACAGGAAAGTCTCTGAAACGTTTTGCCGTGGCTCAGGCAGGGTCTGCTTCATGCTGTATACCAATAATTCTCTTTCCAATTAGCTGCTGCTGTGATTCCCCACTCAGATCCAGTGATATAAATACTCCGAGTGGTGCAGTGAGAGTAATATGGAAAAAGATGATCTGCTGTGGCAACCCTTAACGGGAGCAGCTGAAAGAAGAAGATGCATTGAGAGTAACAAAGCTAAAGCAGTTATGGTATTTGGAATACTATGGCTATTCCCTGGACCATTATATTGCTGCAGTTTAATTACAATCAGATGCATTACACTAATAAACAATATGCAGTTAGTTTCAGTGTATTTATAAAGCTGCGTCAGGAATGTGGATCTAAGAAAGAAAGGGTAACCACACAGGAACAGTAGCACTGCTTTGACGCTGGGTGCTGCCAGTCTGCAAAACCGAGCGGAGAAAATGCGTACGCCAGGGTATGAGGTACCGTGGAAATGTGCGTGGCTTTACGCCAAGTTTAGGTTTTATACATCGCGATTTGAGCGTGGAAACGTTCGTACGCAACATTTCTGTGCGTACGCACCGTTTATACATGAGGCCCCAGGTCTGCAAATGAGGCACTTTATAGGAAAAGACAGGTTTTGCAGTCACAATTTAACATCTTGACTACTAAAGAAATGGAACAGCTTATTGGGATCTTAGCCCAACAAATCCACAAACATGAAGTCCATAATGCAATAACAGCAGTTAATAACTTTGAAAGAGAAAAAATTATTTGATCATAAAAAATGATTTTGTTTTATTTATTTTTAATTAACCCTTTAATTTAAAAAAATATTGGCTATTTTGCAAATTAGAATTTGAGGGGGGTTTGTGCCTTGGGAAAACCTGGATTCAGCAAGGGCGCCGAGAATCAAAAAAGTTTGGGAACCACTGATGTAGAGCAATTGCCTTCAAGACTGCGTGGTTTGGGCCCAACATTTTCACCTTCATCTAGGGCAGCAAAAAAGCTTCAGCTAGCCCTGATTGCACATTGTATGTTTGAGCGATGGGCGACTTGTGAACAATACATTTTTTTTGAGTGACTCTTTTCAGTGAATCATATGAATCAATTTTGTGGAGCTCAATAAGACTAATGCTAAAGAACATGCATGTCCTGCATGATGTTGTCAGCGTCTTTCAATTAGCTAACACTTGCAGATTTTTAAAGTGTATTTTCAATAAACACCTGAATCATGATTTGTGAAAGAGTTACTACCTGGGAACTAGTCTAATGAGTGTGTACATTTAATTTGCAAATGAATCATTACATGTTGCACAATTCTCATTCACTTATGATTATGTTACAAAATGTCTTATTTTAACTATACATGATAAATATGTTATCATGCTTTGTGTATGGAAACAGGGCAATGGTATATGAATTATCATGGAAAATATATATTTAATTAGATATTTATATAATTAATTATACATAAACAAATATGCATGTATATAAATAGTGTCCTTGTTTATGTATATAAATATAAACACTGTCACGGGCACCCAGCTGGGATGCCTGGAAGGACCGGGAGAGGGACTATACCTCCCCTGGGCCATGAGAGGACAGCCACCCTGGTTGCTACGGGGGTCACGGGAACTGAGCTGGGAAGCTCAAACCTATAGGGGCCAGTGGCCACCGCCAGGGGACATTTACTGGATCCTAGAGCCCTGGAAGCCAGCACTTCTGCCACACCAGGAAGTGCTGGCGGAAGGTATTCCAGGGTCACCCGGAGCATATCCGGGGAAGTATAAAAGGGGCCAACTTCCAACAGTCGGGGAGCTGGTGTCGGGAAGAAGCAGACAAGGCTTCAGAGATTGGAGAGAAGGCGGCCTGAAGAGGACCAGTGAGAGGCCCGAGAGAGTGGTGTGTGCTGTGCGGGACTGTGTTGGAACTTGTAAATATTATAAATAAATCGTGTGTGGTGGACTTGAGAGCGGTGTCTGTCTGTGGTTGGGCTGGCTTTCACAACACATATCAAAATAATGTTTGAATTGTTAAATTATATAATTATGATCAGAGGGGACCTGGGACGTCCCATGTATACTCGACTCTGAATGAATCAAACAAATAATATGAATCAAAGGAGTTAAATTCACTTACATGGCTGGTTTTAAAAAATCAAATCAGTATAGTAAATCAAAATGCTAGTATGTTTTATATGGTACTTAATTTAAGTACTTATTTTTTTGTTTTAAACTATTAGATATTTATTTACAATATTTGCTATGTTTCTGTTTAATAATTTGTCTACTGTGTAATTCTACCTTGTACAGTATGTTTCTGACCCTCTAGGATGAAAGACAAATTTGCTTTGTTGTGCAGTAGGTAAAACTAACTAAAAAATGATGTCCCTGTTATAGGGTTACTAGCTACCCATCTAAGACGGGTTGAAATTAAGTAGACAATGTGTGGACCTCAGGTCTAACATTTAAAGTGCACCATCAATTAGAATGATCTATGTAATGCAGGTAGTAATAAAATGCATCTAATGATGCATTCTAAATGACATGCATAATGAATGACAAATGCAATACATTTTATTACTACAAATATTTCTGAGGTACCATTGGTTGGAAAAGACAGAGACATAGCAACTGAAAAGACACACCGAGACGTATCCTTTTAACAAGGTGGATTGTTGTACTGTGTACAGAGTACAGTGAATTCTTACTTGCACATGCTAATCAACACGCAACATCTCTCCACTGTCCTGTTACGCATTTTGTTTTGTTTATGAGTTATTATGTGTCATAGTTCTATGTATAGGTGTATGGATGTCTGTCTGTTATAAACAATCCTTTTAATGTGCCTTTACAGTATTCCGTGTTCTTTATAGGCGGAGCCGCCCTTATGTCACAGTTGCTGGGTCCTCCTTTTGGCTTTGTATTCCAGCCATTTTTCAGTTGAGCATTTCATTTGCATGGAATATCAGTAAATATTGTGTTTTCTGTGTTGGAGTTTCTGATTTTCTTGATTATTTTTGCTCTGTTTAAAGGATTTTGATTTTTGATTAGTATATTGGGTCTGCTTTGCTTTAGGACTACTGTACCTTTGTTACTCTTTTTGTTCTTTTGAGTTTTTTTCTTTGTATTTTTATACTTTTTGTAAATTATGCATTTATTTATTGATTGTGTTTGCCCTGTTAATACAAGATGAGAGTTTACGGTTATTCTTCCTCTTGTGGGACTTTCACTTTACTTTGGAACTATTATAATTGTTTCAGCCAGCTTCTCATTTTTAGACCTGCTCCAGCTAAAGCCATCAGGTAGTATTTGGGGCGTGTTTGATCTTATGGAAAGCCTTTTCTGGGCAGGTCACTGAAGTTCCTGGTTAGTGTATGGGCTCACAGTCCAATCCACAACATCTCTGACACTATGGCTAGAAAGTATAAGAATTTTACCTCAAAACATCTGTCTTCCTTATCTCTGTCTACCAGTAGGAGAGCCTTAAACCCCACATGGATATGGAATTTAAAATGGTGAAAACTATTATGTCCGTTACAAGCATTAGTAGTAGTGGCAGGTAACAGTAGTAGAGTAAGTATTGTCATAATTTTAGAGTACAATGGAATTCTCACAATTATTGCTGTAATGTTGGGAAGCCAACATAATTGTTAAAGAACAAACCAAGCGAGAGACACAGAAGAGAAAATGATAAAAACTGGAGGAAAAAGTGCTGAAACAAAGACAAAGATCAAGATGAAAAGCGAGGTAAGAAGGACCAAAGTCAGGAGCCCAAGAGATCAATTCAGAAAACAATTAATATTCATGGAAGGTTTAGCAGAAGATTTTGTTATCCAAAGCTCAGATAAAGACACAGCAAAGTAGGCAGATATTTAAACTCACTACAGCAATTGCCAGCAGGTGACAAACCTGGATGTTATTCCCACCAATGATGGAAAAGGTTACTGGCAACTAAAACAACCTGCGGTGCACTTAAGACATACAAAGTGGCCATCACAATGAATACAACTCTAAAATGTAACAGTTGCTGAGACCTTGAAGAGGGATAGAATATTAGTTAAAATACCATCTAGTATGCCTTCACCCCCAAACCCTCAGACAAGGTCAAAGGCTACCTGCCTTACCTCAGGCTGTGTGTGGTTAAAGAGGTTGAAGGGCCAGAAGGCAGTGCTCCCTCCATATTACAAGACATTATGACAAAAAGAGCCTTTCAAAGATGCACTTGCCAGAGAGTCATGCTGTCTTTTCACTTTGAGCAGTGCTTATGGATGTTTATCACCATAGTGATTCTGAACATGCTAACAGCAAAACACACATGATTTTAAGCAGAGAGTTTGTCTTTAGAAGAAAATATACAGGGATCTATTTGAGCATAGATAAAATATACAAACGCCACAGCCAAGGCTCAATTCATGCTGTTGTAAGGCACTGTCTGCAAATGTTGTAGCAGTAATACTGTCATCATGTAACATCACACCAGATTTTACAATTTTTGGCTTCAAAGTATCCATTCACTACTGTAAGTTGTGCCTTGGGAACTGTGTGGAATTATTTATCTTTTTTGGTTAGGTGAACAATAATAGCACTCTGACAAAAGCTCTGGTCACAAATGCAGTGTTTCCTAGAAATTTTGAAGTAGTGGCATTATAAAGTAAGCTGCCTCCAATGTCCTCGGAAAGCCAGCTTGGCAATGTTCCAGGTTGAGATCTGGTATAAATCTCCAGAACGTGCTTCAAAGAGCCAAAGAAGGAATGTGCACATGGATGTGAAATGTTACAGAAATATTTATGGAAACCTGAGCCAAAAGAGCTGAGGCACAGCAAGGTGATATGAGAGATGGGAGGAGTTGTGGCCGACAGAAGTGTGAATGGAATTCAGACACCTGCATCCTGCCCACGTCACCGAAATGGCAATATTGTGAGAAAAAAGGCCCACCCAAAGCAGTAGACTGTGAGGAGGAGGAGGATGACACCATAGTAAAGCATAGTCATGCCGTTTTTTCAGTCGGGGTTAAGTATTCATTATTCCTCTTCTTGCCTGACCTGCAGATGATCCCCAGTGTTTGTCATACTCTGTTTCCTGTTCAGCCCAAGTCACTTCATCACATCAACTCCAAATATGGCAGGACCTCAATGGCATGAGTCTGTTGACAGATCTGGCTGATAACAGCATACAGATTACATCACCAAGGTACACAACAAGAGACGCCCACCCTAAGTTTGTTACTTATTTTTAAACAGCCTGTTTCAACTTGGGAGATAAAGTTCAGGTGCATAAGTCGTCTGCTGGGATTTGCTGCCTTATTTTATTTCAGTACCTCCCATTTCACTTGGGGCACACTACACTTTATGGCAGCCATAAGTAACAATAAAAGATACATGCTGGCTACTTAACATAAAGGTTAGGCTGCTTTGCAGTGAAGGTTGAGTAGCAATGCTTCCCCTCCCCTTTATGGAAAGTTATGAAACAAACCATTGGAGCCTCTGAAAAGGTAAGAAAGATATACATAATGGAATAACATTTGGTTTATTGAAGTCCAAAAGATCTTGATAAAATAGAGGCGATAGATAGAGAGAGGTGGCCAGGGTATCAGTAAAAAGTTACAGCAAAATGCTCATCAGAGGGAATGGTTTGACTAAAGTAGTTAAGAAGAATTTAATGAGAGTGCAGAAGAGATAGAAAAACAGGGGCCATTTAGACTCAGAAGAACTGGAGAAAATGGCAATGGATGGAACACGACCTAACACATTTAGAACCAGAGATTCTGAGGTAATAGCTGGGGTAAGAAGTTTATTTGAGATCATGAAAATGCAAAAATATTTAAAGGAGTTGCACATGAGCAGAGACCATTTGGACTATTGTACATGGCCTTAAATGAAGCTGAGAATGTGACCAATATAGCAAAGCCACTTAGTCCATGCATACTGAGAAGAACAAAAAGTGAGAGTAGGCATTTCAGAGTACATATTAAGGCAAAGGCACATCAATTGGCAATGCTGGGGTGGTATAAATCCTAGGGCAGAAAGGAGCGTCAACAAATCATTACAGCGCTGCCCACATTTGCAAGATTGTGGCTGGAAACACCAAACCATTTCAAATATTTGCTCTTTTTGTTGGTGAAACACAGGTGTCCTCTGAAGAAGACTGATACAATAAGGTACCATGGGAGTCAGTGACACTGTGGCAGTCACCTGAAGCTCTCAGATACTATGATCAAACAGTGAGGCAAACAGAACTTCATCAGACATAATGCTCATGAGCTGTGCAGCAGTATGACAGACGGCCTGCCAGACTAACCTATCTTGGTCACACTGGATTTAGAAGCAAACAGCACAGCCAAAATGCACAGCTGACAAAAGACCTTCATGCTACACTCTGCAGTGCTAAGTGCTCAAGACATTGAGGTCAATGCAGGATTCCACCATTTTAGTCAAAGGTTGACTGTACAGCTGAACTAGTCTACCCATTGCTCATTTTTCTGGCAGGGTGCCAGCCCACCCTATACAATACAATACAATACAGTTTATTTTTGTATAGCCCAAAATCACACAGGAAGTGCCGCAATGGGCTTTAACAGGCCCTTCCTCTTGACAGCCCCCCAGCCTTGACTCTCTAAGAAGACAAGGAAAAACTCCCAAAAAAACCTATTAGGGAAAAATGGAAGAAACCTTGGGAAAGGCAGTTCAAAGAGAGACCCCTTTCCAGGTAGGTTGGGCGTACAGTGGGTGTCAAAAGAAGGGGGTCAATACAATACAATACAATACAATACAATACAGTTTATTTTTGTATAGCCCAAAATCACACAGGAAGTGCCGCAATGGGCTTTAACAGGCCCTGCCTCTTGATAGCCCCCCAGCCTTGACTCTCTAAGAAGACAAGGAAAAACTCCCAAAAAAACCTAGTAGGGAAAAATGGAAGAAACCTTGGGAAAGGCAGTTCAGAGAGAGACCCCTTTCCAGGTAGATTGGGCGTGCAGTGGGTGTCAAAAGAAGGGGGTCAATACAATACAGTACAGTACACAGAACAATTTCTCAATATAGTATGAAATAAAAAAAAAAAATATATATAAATTTTAGAAGTACAGAGCAGAATTTAACAGTAGATGATATATCCCATAATAAGATTTGTATTTGTATAGAGTCCTGGAGACCTCATCCTTCAAGCTGCCTCCCCCATTTGGCCATTCCATAGCTGAAACAGTGCTGGGCCAGCCAATCCGATGAAAGGACCCCTCTCTCCCACGATTCCTGCGATCCTCCATCTGGGATGACTTTTCCTTAGGCAGGCAAAACAACTTGGCAGGTGGGCCGTGGCACCAAGTGCCACATTTGAGTACCGAGAAGAAAAATAGAATAAGTGAGGGTTAGTATACAATTATAACTGTCATGTTACTTATGTGTAAGTGCTAATGACTAACAACAGAGATGCAGTCTGTACAGTTAATCAGCAGCTCTAGTCAGGATATGCTAAACTGAAGTAGTGAGTCTTCAGCTGGGATTTAAAAGCTGAGACCGAAGGGGCATCTCTTATAGTAGCAGGCAGACCATTCCACAGTTTAGGGGCCCTGTAACTAAAAGCTCGACCCCCCACTGTTATTTTATTAATCCTTGGAATCATAAGCAGACCGGCATCTTGAGATCTTAATGTGCGCTCTGGTTTGTAAGTCATGATAAGTTCAGACAAGTAAGCCGGACCTCGACCATTTAATGATTTATATGTTAAAAGAAGGATTTTGAAATCTGCCCTGAACTTAACCGGGAGCCAGTGTAAGGATTTAAGAACTGGAGTTATGTGTTTGTATTTTCTTGTTCTTGTAATAATTCTCGCAGCCGCATTTTGGATTAACTGGAGGCTGTATAAAGAACAGTTTGAACATCCAGTGAACACCGCATTGCAGTAGTCAATCCTACTAGAGATAAATGCATGAATTAGTTTCTCAGAATCCTGTTTATTTAAAAAGCGCCTTAATTTCCTAACATTTTTAAGATGGAAGAAACATGTTTTGGACAACTTTGTAATATGCGCTTTAAATGACATGCTAGAGTCAAAGATAACTCCTAGATTGCGGGCTGATTCAGTAAAATTGACTGGGATTCCCATTGAGTTAAATGATGACAAAATATTATTGTGATCAGCATCATTCCCTCCAACAATACAATGCAGTACACAGAACAGAACAATTTCTCAATATAGTAAGAAATAAAAAATATAAATTTTAGAAGTACAGAGCAGAATTTAACAGCAGATGATATATCCCATAATAAGATTTGGATTTGTATAGAGTCCTGGAGACCTCATCCTTCAAGCTGCCTCCCCCATTTGGCCATTCCACGGCTGAAACAGTGCTGGGCCAGCCAATCCGATGAAAGGACCCCTCTTTCCCACGATTCCTGCGATCCTCCATCAGAGATGACTTTTCCTTAGGCAGGCAAAACAACTTGGCAGGTGGGCCATGGCACCAAGTGCCACATTTGAGTACCGAGAAGAAAAACAGAATAAGTGAGGGTTAGTATACAATTATAACTGTCATGTTACTTATGTTTAAGTGCTAATGATTAACAACAGAGATGCAGTCTGTACAGTTAATCAGCAGCTCTAGTCAGGATATGCTAAACTGAAGTAGTGAGTCTTCAGCCAGGATTTAAAAGCTGAGACCAAAGGGGCATCTCTTATAGTAGCAGGCAGACCATTCCACAGTTTAGGGGCCCTGTAACTAAAAGCTCGACCTCCCACTGTTATTTTATTAATCCTTGGAATCATAAGCAGACCGGCATCTTGAGATCTTAATGTGCGCTCTGGTTTGTAAGTCATGATAAGTTCAGACAAGTAAGCCGGACCTCGACCATTTAACCCCTTAACCGCCCTCTGCCGGATATATCCGGCACCGTTGTTTTATTGCTAACGCCATACTGCCGGAATTATCCGGCACATTTGCCTGTGGTTATATGAATGCCTGGCAAGTAGTATAACTGACGGTTTGGCGTGGGTATTATTACTACGTTGTATTTCGACAAGTCTGTGGTTGTTTTGGCCGGTCATGTGACGTGATTCGCATGTAACAGCTGTGAATATGGCGAAACGTAAACTGACTTCAAGTGAGGCTTTGCAGGCGATTTTGGACAGTTCTGATCATGATTGTAGCAGTTCTGAAGAAGATTTTAGCTACAGTGATGAGCAGCAACGTGCGCTGCATGATACTGTGAATGAAGACGCATCGGATGACGGCGCTGAGTGGGTGTATCCCCAGCATCTCAGCTGGGCTGCTGCCCGTGGTGAACTACCTTTTCTGCATTCATTTGAGGGAACGTGTGGCTTTATTGTTGATGTAAACAATTACACTGCTGAGCAGTTTTATGAGCTGTTTGTGTCACCTGATTTGATCAGACATTTTGTTCATCAGACAAATCTGTATGCAGCACAGTTTATTGAGAAAAATCCCAATTTACCTCCACATTCCCGTGTTCGTGCTTGGTTTGACACTGATGAAAACGAAATGAAAAAATTCATTGGGATTTTGATGTTGATGGGAATAATCAGAAAACCAGATATTGAGATGTACTGGTCTACAGATCCTATGTATGCAACACCTATTTTTGCAGCTGTCATGACACGTAACCGATTCTCTTTGCTGCTGAAATTCTTTCATTTGAATGACAACAGAAACGAGCCAGATAAGAAAGATCCAAACCGCGACCACTTGTTCAAGCTACGTCCTTTGATTGATCATTTATTTGAAGCATTTCAGTTGCCCTACATGCCAGGACCGTCAGTTGCAGTTGATGAAAGTTTATTGTTGTGGAAGGGCCGCTTACAGTTTCGACAGTATCTACCATTGAAAAGGGCACGGTTTGGTATCAAGATGTTTTGCTTAGCTGAGAATTCAGGTTACATTTATAGATTTCGTGTATACACTGGCAACTTGCACAACATTTAGTGGTCAATACTGCTTGAATAAATGTAAAAAATGTAAAAAAAAATGTAAAAAAGTAAAAAAACGAAAATTGTTCAGATTTCGCCTGGCGTGGGGAATATTTAGGGAGTTGGCGGTTAAAGGGTTAATGCTTTATATGTTAAATGAAGGATTTTGAAATCTGCCCTAAACTTAACCGGGAGCCAGTGTAAGGATTTAAGAACTGGAGTTATGTGTTCGTATTTTCTTGTTCTTGTAATAATTCTCACAGCCGCATTTTGGATTAACTGGAGGCTGTATAAAGAACAGTTTGAACATCCAGTGAACACCGCATTGCAGTAGTCAATCCATCCATCCATCCATTGTCTCCCGCTTATCCGAGGTCGGGTCGCGGGGGCAGCAGCTTGAGCAGAGATGCCCAGACTACCCTCTCCCCGGCCACTTCTTCTAGCTCTTCCGGGAGAATCCCAAGGCGTTCCCAGGCCAGTCGAGAGACATAGTCCCTCCAGCGTGTCCTGGGTCTTCCCCGGGGCCTCCTCCCGGTTGGACGTGCCTGGAACACCTCACCAGGGAGGCGTCCAGGAGGCACCCTGATCAGATGCCCGAGCCACCTCATCTGACTCCTCTCGATGCGGAGGAGCAGCGGCTCTACTCTGAGCCCCTCCCGGATGACTGAGCTTCTCACCCTATCTTTAAGGGAAAGCCCAAACACCCTGCGGAGGAAACTCATTTCAGCCGCTTGTATTCGCGATCTCGTTCTTTCGGTCACTACCCATAGCTCATGACCATAGGTGAGGGTAGGAACATAGATCGACTGGTAAATTGAGAGCTTCGCCTTGCGGCTCAGCTCCTTTTTCACCACAACAGACCGATGCAACGCCCGCATTACTGCGGATGCCTCACCGATCCGCCTGTCGATCTCACGCTCCATTCTTCCCTCACTCGTGAACAAGACCCCGAGATACTTGAACTCCTCCACTTGGGGCAGGATCTCGCTACCAACCCTGAGAGGGCACTCCACCCTTTTCCGGTTGAGGACCATGGTCTCGGATTTGGAGGTGCTGATTCTCATCCCAGCCGCTTCACACTCGGCTGCGAACCGATCCAGAGAGAGCTGAAGATCATGGCCTGATGAAGCAAACAGGACAACATCATCTGCAAAAAGCAGTGACCCAATCCTGAGCCCACCAAACCGGACCCCCTCAACACCCTGGCTGCGCCTAGAAATTCTGTCCATAAAAGTTATGAACAGAATCGGTGACAAAGGGCAGCCCTGGCGGAGTCCAACTCTCACTGGAAACGGGTTCGACTTACTGCCGGCAATGCGGACCAAGCTCTGGCACTGATCGTACAGGGACTGAACAGCCCTTATCAGGGGGGCTGGTACCCCATACTCTCGGAGTACCCCCCACAGGATTCCCCGAGGGACACGGTCGAATGCCTTTTCTAAGTCCACAAAACACATGTAGACTGGTTGGGCAAACTCCCATGCACCCTCCAGGACCCTGCTAAGGGTATAGAGCTGGTCCACTGTTCCGTGACCAGGACGAAAGTAGTCAATCCTAATAGAGATAAATGCATGCATTAGTTTCTCAGAATCCTGTTTATTTAAAAAGCACCTTAATTTCCTAACATTTTTAAGATGGAAGAAACATGTTTTGGACAACTTTGTAATATGCGCATTAAATGACATGCTAGAGTTAAAGATAACTCCTAGATTGCGGGCTGATTCAGTAAAATTGACTGGGATTCCCACTGAGTTAAATGATGACAAAATATTGTTGTGATCAGCATCATTCCCTCCAACAATTAACATCTCTGTTTTATCTGTATTTAAAGACAAGTAGTTCTTATTCATCCACTCCTTTAATTCACTAACACAACTAATTAAAGACAACATTGGAGAAACTTCATTTGATTTAAATGAAAGGTATAACTGGGTGTCATCTGCATACGAGTGAAAATTAACATTATGTTTCCTAATGAGAGATCCCAGTGGAAGCATGTACAGTGAAAACAGTAAAGGTCCCAGTACTGAGCCCTGCGGGACACCATATTGAACTTCTGTGTATAATGATGGAGTACTGTCAGCACATTTCTATACATACTGGAATCGATTTGATAAGTAAGAACTAAACCAAGCGAGCACGGTGCCTGTAAGCCCAACATCATTTTCTAGCCTGTGCAGTAAAATAGAATGGTCGATGGTGTCAAATGCTGCACTTAAGTCCAACAACATAATTACAGTGGAGTTTCCTTCATCAGAGGATATCAGAATGTCATTTACAACTCGTGTTAGTGCCGTTTCTGTACTATGACCAGTGCGAAAACCAGACTGGAATTTCTCAAATAAATTGTAATGTGTAAGGTGTGTCTGAAGCTGACTGGTGACTACTTTTTCTAGTATTTTAGAGAGAAACGGTAAATTTGAAATAGGCTTATAATTATTTAGTATGTGTGGGTCAAGGTCTGACTTTTTAAGTAATGGTTTAATGACTGACACTTTTAGTGCATCAGGTACTGTGCCATGCAATAATGAACTATTGATAATGTTTAGGATAGGCGCTGCAAGAACATCCATTGCACTTTTTACTAGTTTTGTTGGCACTGGATCTAGGGAACAAGTAGTGGGCTTCATTTTAGAAATTAAACTTAAGACTTCCTGCTCAGTTACAGGATTAAAATTACTAAAGTGCTGAGTGCAATGTGAGACAGGGTCTGCTAAGCTAGTATTTGGTTTGTACTGTGATGCAGAGATCTGGGATCTTATGTTTTTAATTTTCTCATTGAAGAAGTTAATAAAGTCTGTACTGCTGATGTCTGTTGGTATTTTGCACTGTTGATCTGAATTTCCATTTGTTAATTTAGCCACTGTTCTAAACAGTACCCGAGGATTTTTATTATTGCTATCTATTAATGTAGAATAATATTCTGACCGAGCTTTAAAGAGGGTTTTTTATATTTATTAACACTCTCTGTCCATGCAATTTGAAAGACATGTAGCTTTGTTGTTCTCCATCTGCGTTCCAGTTTTCGACACTCTAATTTAAGAGCTCGAGTGTTTTCATTAAACCAGGGAGAGTTTCTATATGCTTTGACCACTTTTGTTTTAAGGGGAGCCACTGTGTCCAGAGCATCTCTCAAGGTCACATTATAATGTGATGTTAGCTCATCTAAATTGTTTTCCGTGTTTACATTTGATGTTAACTGATCTAAATGGTTTTCCACAATTACACTCGACTTACTCAAAGTATCTATAAATTTTGAAGCAGAATTACAATCTAGATGTCGCACTGTCTTTGTTTTAATCTGGGAGTGTGTTGGCAAGGGCAGGACTAAATCAAATGTAATTAAGTAGTGATCGGAAATAACTTCATTTAATGGAGTAATAATTAAATTTTGAATTTCAGCTTTGCAAGTTATAATTAAATCTAATGTGTGGTTATGATTATGAGTTGGACCTTTGACATTCTGACAAAATCCTACTGAATTTAACAAATAAGTAAAACATTTGCTAAAAGTGTCAGTTTCCACATCAATGTGTACATTAAAATCTCCCATCAGTACTACGTGATCATAGGGCACACACATATACCAAGCACACAATAGGGACAATTTAGGATTGCCAATGCACCTAACCTGGATGTCTTTAGTCTGTGGGAGGAAACCGGAGCACCCGGTGGAAACCCATGCAGACACAGGGGGAAAACCCACGCAAACTCCACGCAGGGAGGACCCGAGAAGCGAACCCAGGCCTCCTTACTGCGAGGCAGCAGTGCTACCACTGTGCCACCATGCCGCCCATACTACAACAGTGTACCCTCAAAACACAGACAGACTTGTACTAAGGCTGAGTAATAAAACAGTAATGAGTAATGATAACAGTATCATCTCCAGACAGAGGAGCAGCTTCAGCGACAGACTGCTGTCAATGTCCTGCTCCACTGACAGACTGAGGAGATCATTCCTCCCCCACACTATGCGACTCTTCAATTCCACCCAGGGAGGTAAATGTTAAAATTATGCAAAGTTATTGTCTGTCTGTATACCTGCATTGTTATCGGCATTGTTATCACTTTTTAATATTGTTCTTTATCAGTATGCTGCTGCTGGAGTATGTGAATTTCCCTTTGAGATTAATAAAGTATCTATCTATCTATCTATCTATCTATCTATCTATCTATCTATCTATCTATCTATCTATCTATCTATCTATCTATCTATCTATCTATCTATCTATCTATCTATCTATCTATCTATCTATCTATCTATCTATCTATCTAAGGCCATACTGGATCTTCAGATCCTGCCTCATACTACGCATAAGCACCCAGCTTGTAATCTGCTGTTGTATTCTCTTAAATTGCCTCATGTTGTTCAAAAAAAAAAAGGCAACTTAAAATCTTCTTCACTTGTTAAATAAAATTTGCCCCTAAAAAGGACCATTGGTCACACAGCAGCTGAACCCAAATCCCCACGCTCCAGTTCCACTGCTCAGTCTCTTGGTGCTCCTGCAGAGCCTCTCCATTCCTGTCTGTCCCCATTCCTCCTCTTCCGTGTCTTCCACTGCCCCACTACTCACACTGGGTCTGAGGTTACAACTCCCTCTCGATCCCCATCTGTTTCAGCCAATCCATGCCAGGATGGAGTCTTCCTAAGATGTCCATGCCAAGACTGATGGATGTTTTTTGTCTTAGATGAACGCTGTCTTTTTGACCCACACAAGCAGTCTGCAGCATTTCTCTCTGTGTCAGGTCAAGGTACAGTTAGCTTTTAACATAAAGTGTCTTGGTAAAAGTGCTTATTCAAAGTCCTGAAAAGTTCTGCTCCTTCCTCATACCTACGCTACTATATGTCTGGGTACCCACTGTGACAGTGGCATCACAAGGTGATCTCCTGATCTATACTGAAACTGGTGGTAAAAAGGAGGTAAGAGTACAAGTCTTCTGAAGGGCAGGAGTAAATAAGCTTTGAAATGTAAAGAAAGCCATGAGTGTCAGTTTAAGAAGGTGGCTGGAACACAGGAGGCTAATAAAAAGAATGATATTCACAACCAAATATGTCAATCCTATTAGTGGCAAAGGGTGGCACGGTGGTGCAGTGGGTAGCACTGCTGCCTCGCAGTTAGGAGACCTGCGTTCGCTTCCCGTGGAGTTTGTCAAAAAATGTCATGAAATGTGCCATGAAAACCAGAAAGTCCAACTTTACCAATGTGGGGCCTGAAATGGGTGCTCTCATGGTTCACCAAGGAAGCCAAAAATATAAAAAAAGAATAATTTATTATAAGCAAAAGGTAACAATACAGAGGGATGCAGTCAGGTACAAAGGAAAACATTTAAAGTTTTCCTCCATGTGGCTGTTATAATGGGTCTTGTTTTCATTTTTTTGTGAATGTTTGGTGTAGCATTTGGACAAACTGCATTTATTCTAGGGTTTTCTCTTTTTCCTGCTTGCCTTAATTCTCCTTGAGATGTTTCTAAACCTTGATGGGAGTCCACCTGTGGAAAACTGAATTGACTGGACGTCGTTTGATAGGTACAAGTGTACCTGTGTATAGAAGGTCTCAAGTCACACCACATGTCAGGACAAGAAACAAGCCATGAAGACCAAGGAACTCCATAGACCTCCACAATCAAGTTGTGGTGAGGCATAGATCAGGGCAATAGGATCATACCATTTGTAAAGCTTTCAGTGTTTCCAGGAGCACAGTGACCTCAATGATTATGAAATGGGAGAAGTTTGGAGCTACCAAGACTCTTCCTAGAGTTGGCTGTCTAGCCAAACAGAGTAACCATACAAGAAGGGCCCTAGTAAGACAGGTGACCAAGAACACAACGGTCAGTCTAAAAGAGCTTCAGAAGTCCTTCGCTGAGGTGGGAGAACTTGGCTGAAGCCACTCTTGAGTAAAAGGCGCATGACAGTCAGCTTGGGCTCTGAGAGTATGATGAAAATAGTTGTGTGGTCTGATGAGACAAAGCTGAACTCTGTGAGCAGAACTATAAGTACCAGGTACTGCTCATCACCTGCCTAATGTCATCCATACGTTAAAGCATGGTGGAGAAAGCATCATGCTATGGGGTGCAGAGACATTAAGGAGAGGATGAGTTTAACCAAACACAGACTTCCTTGAAGAAAAATTGCAACCTCAAACTGGGGTGACAATTCAATGACCTGAAGCATACAGCAAAGCAGCAAAGACAATGCTGGAGAGGGTGGAGGACAAGTCTGTAACCATCCATGGGAGTTCTTCCAAAGCCCAGACTTAAACCTCATAGAATATGTGTGGAGACACCTGAAGATGGTGGTTTACTGGCACTTCCCATTAAATATAATGGATCTTGAGAAGCTCTGCCAGGAAGAATGGGGTAAACTGTCTGTCTAAATCCAGGTTTGGAAAGCTCATAGAGACTTACATAAGAAGACTCAAAGCTGTTATTGCCGCCAAATGTTACATTTCAGCCAGGGTTCCTGGCTGGGGCTCAATTCCTTGTTTCATGTTCCTTATATTCATTTTTAATTTGTTTATTTACGTTGTTCGTGGTTTTGGATTTTGCTGTACTGTCATTACATTTGTCATGTGCCTTGTGTTTTGTGGGTGGTTTCCCAAGAGGCGGGGTCATCTGCCAATCATATCCAGGAACTGCCATCCACTCTATATATCTGGAGGGTCTCTGACAGTTTGTGGCATTTAATTTTGAATGCGGTTAGGAGTGGTGAGCTCTTGTGGTTTTTGTTAATTCTATAAGTCTTGACCCTCCACTGAGTCAATGCCTTAAGATGGCAGAGTGGTTTTGTGTGATCAATAACCTCCTGAGTGATGCTGTTGCAAGTCGAATACTCCTGGTAGTGCCACCCATGGTAGCAAGGTCAGTGGTGAAGACCTGGCTAACACTGACTCGACCATGAGTTCAATCAGGGTGTCCATCCAAAGTGCTGCCCTTTGTCGTCCTGCACTCGGGTTGTCACGTGGATTCCTGACAGGAGGACTGCACACCCTCAATACCACCAATATCAACAACTCCTTTGTGCATACACTTCCTTACACCACAAACGTACAGTGTCATCACTGGATAAATGCACAGCCATGACTGACTGATATGCCTTGCGATTTCCTGGATGTTTTGACCTTCTGCTCTGTGTTTTGACCTTGCTATTGGAGGCTGTATTGGGACTTGTTTAATCTGCATTGCCTCCTTTGACACAGGCAATTACATTTTGCATTTATGCTCCATTGAGCTTTATTTATTATTTGTGAACAATAAACATGTCTTCACTTTATTATGGGTTTTTGAGTGTAAATTAAAGGGCAAAAATGACAGATTTGTCCATTTAAAATGAAATCTACAACACAATAACGTGTACAGAAAGTGAAGGGGTCTCAATACTTTTCAAATCCACTGTAGGCAGGTCGGGAGGGGCTGTAGGTCACATTGTGTAATGTGTATTTGCTACTGTGGGTGCCCCCTTTGTTCACTTCTCCCTTGTAAATTCTTTAGGTATTAAATCTTCATTTTTTTGTATTCCGGCATCTTTGGTTTTGTGTGAATATGCGGGTCACCAGTAATGTCTCAAGTGCACAGGGCAGTAAGGTTTGATTTGTTTGTTTATTTGTCTACTATTTCTGGTCCTGCCTTTGTTCACTCTCGCTGTTTTGCTAAATAAACTTATTTTTGACCCACGCATTTCAGACTTCTTATCCTCTTCTCCACTCATCTCATCTTTAACATCTACTGTCAGTCTATCAAGATACCCAGCATACAACAACAACATTTATTTATATAGCACATTTTCATACAAAAAGTAGCTCATACATGTCATGGCTTCCTTCAGCCTAGGTTACCTCAAAGAAAGCACATGAATATCTGGTAATACTGAAAACCAGCATCAACTTAGGGTTCTCTTTCAAAAACTAGAAGGTAAATGGCGACTATTTGGTCAGTTTGTGTATAAAGAACTCTAACCTTCCCATCCATGACACTTTACAAGCATCAGGGTAATTGCAATGTCTTGCCCAAGATGCTCCAACAGACTGTTCGGTCTTAATTCTACTTAACAGTGAAATCAAATCAAATTTTTGTTTAGCACTTTTTAACTAAATGCAGGCTCATAGCGCTATAACAAGTTCATAAGTAAAATGAAATTGCAAACTTTACAAACAGCTAATTACATAATGTACACCAGTAAAGAAAGGGATCTATTTAAACACACAGTGACACAAAGCGATTCCACATTGGAACAGAATATCAATATCTCTCAATTAAGTTTATCAATGAGATATGGCCAGTAGATAACAGATGAGTGGAAAACAAAAACTCAGTCAGCAGCTTTCCTGGAGACAATAAACCTATGGGACAACCCAGTCAGTTAGAACAGAAAAAGTCGGACACAGCCTCAGTCATGGGGACCTCAGCCAATTGACTGCCCACCCATACTGGACATCCCAAAGCAATGTCTGTGCAGGACCATCTAATCCAACTAGGGGGCTCCGCCCCCTGCTCGCTTCGCTCGCCAACCCCTGGTGTTGGGAATGACAAAAAGCGTGATGTATGAATGAGATATAGAATAGTGTGACGGTGTAGATGATGCAAATAGAAAGCAAACAATAAAGTGTGTGGCACAGTGTAAAGGTTTATTTGAAAATGTATTTGTACACGCCGTTTAAGTGTAAAAGGTAATTCCAGCTCAGAACTTGAAAGGTCAATGAAGATGGTTATTGTTGTGATCAGAGTCAAGTTTGTCAGAGCTTAGAAAGAGTTGTGTCTCTCCAGGAAGTAATGGAATGACTTGGGTATTTATGTTTTGCACATTAATATTTTTTGGACCTAATATAGTGCGTTGTGTTAAAAGGGGCATTTGGTCTAATGAGATTGCTGTTCCAAATCTCTCTGTAACTAAGTTGTCGCAGATAAAGGCTTGAGGAATTGTAATAATATGTGGCTGAAATCCATCTGTATTGGTGAGTGTACCATCTCTCAGTTGTAATAAGCAATTGTTATGATTTGGTTCTGGACATCGTATCTTTTTTACTAACTGTATCTTTTGAAAGCAATGCCAATTGTCTGCGTATTTTAAGGTGCACTGAACAATAGCTGAGTGCATGGCATCTGGAAGAATAGCTAAGCACTGTCTAAAATCTCCTCCTCATAAAAGTACCTTTCATCCAAATCGAATATTATTATTCATAAATGTTTGTAGAAGTTTATGAATGGTGTTGAGTAAGTGACTTCATGCCATTGTACATTCATCAATAATTAACATTTTTTTAAGACGGATGTCACGTGCAGTGCCACCGTTAATGTTCATAGTGGATACCGATTTGTTGGATCTAATGCAGTTGATAAAGATTTCACTTTCAGGTACATCGTTAGTTAGAAGCTTTTGTAGATATTCAGTATATGAATGTAAAGAAGGCAGTCTAATTTGACCCTTTTGACAACAACGTGTAAATGTATTACTTGTATTGCCAGTTGTTTCTTCTGTGAAGTGAACTGAATGACAATGATTGCAAATGACATTCATTAATCCAAATGAATTTTCCTGGTGTATGTTTTGCTTGTGCCGTTTGAGAGGCGCGTTGTTGCATGTGTAGTATTTGGGACGTGTTGTTTTGGAGCTGTAATCGATTTGCCTGTGCTTTGTGAGAAGCCTGTTGTAGTCTTCCTTGCCGTTAACGTATGTCTGAGACGGGAGGTGTTTCGTTTTGAATCCGTGACTGTTGCGATGCAGCACTTTGATTGATAGCTTGCGTCATGTGGATCTAGGATGTAGATTTGTGCATATTTGCGTTGTTGATTTGTTTCAGGGTGCACTGTTCCAATGCGATGCAGTATTTGTGCACATATGGGAAAGCAGTATGGGCCATTGCCTTTTGGTGGCCTGATATTTACTCCGGTAGATGCAAAAACAAATAAACTATTGTAGGATCTAATGCAGTTCATAAAGTTTTTACTTTTAGGTACATCGTTAGTTAGAAGCTTTAGTTGAGCTTTGCGTTTTTGGAGTCGAGACATTTTTTCTTTTAGAAATATGGATAAGTAATAAGGAGTATTGCACTCACTGTTAATATGGAGCCTTTTCTGCGGTTGAACGGTTAATAGTGCCTTATTGTAATGAGATCCACCTATGCTGCATAGCCGTTTATATTGTTGTTTCTTTCGTGTTCGTGTGTTTGTTCCTGTTATCCTTTCCTTTTCGTTTTGTACCCGTGACTGTGTATTCATGACTTGTTTCTTTCTCAGCATGCGAAATATGGATAAGTAATAAGGAGGATCGCAGTCACTGTTAATATGTTTCCTTTTCTGCATTTGAACGGTTAATAGTGCTTTATTGTAAGGAGATCCACCTATGCTGACACCTATGCTGTCTAGTGTGAAGGTGTTGACGTTCACTTTAGAATATGTGGCTTTGGGTGTCACTTCTTATGGATGTGTGTGTGTGGGGGGGGGGGGGTGAGGATTGTTGTTGCGCGAGCGTCTTCTTTCTTTTTGTGTTCCTGTGTCTTGTTGAATCCCCCTCTTTGTGTGTGTCCTGTCCCTCGCTTGTAGGGTCTGTGGGGTGGTTTTGTGTTCTTTTTTTTGTGTTGCATGGGCTTGTTGAATCCCCCTCTTGGTGTGTGTCCCGTCCGGTGCCTGTAGGGGGGGTGGGGGGGGGGGGTTAGTTGCCTTGCTGTTGTGCGCGAGCCTCTTTTTTTTTTTTTTTTTTTGGGTCTAGTTTCGTGTGCAATGTGTTTCGTGCTTTGCCTACGTTTGACTACTTTTTTATGTGCCTTTTCCTTTTTTCGGTGCTCGTCGCGCGTCATTTCTCCTTTTTTTGTCTTTTTTCTGTGCTCACTCCTTTTTTCCGTGGTCTTGTCCGCCTCTCGCGGCCCCTCATCCGCCTGTCGCGGCCTCTTTTGTCCCCCTCTCGCGGCTCCTCATCCGCCTCTCGCGGACTCATTTTGCGCCTGCGCAGTACGTCTTTTTGCAGCTACGGCCCATGGCCGGATGTGCCTGCATCCATCATCCGGGGGGGGGGGGGGGGGGGGGGGGGGGGTGAGGATTGTTGTTGCGCGAGCGTCTTCTTTCTTTTTATGTTCCTGTGTCTTGTTGAATCCCCCTCTTTGTGTGTGTCCCGTCCCTTGCTTGTAGGGTCTGTGGGTTGGTTTTGTGTTCTTTTTTTTGTGTTCCATGGGCTTGTTGAATCTCCCTCTTGGTGTGTGTCCCATCCGGTGCCTGTAAGGGGTGGGGGGGGTTGCCTTGCTGTCGTGCGCGAGCCTCTTTTTTTTTTTTTTTTTTTTGGGTGTAGTTTCGTGTGCAATGTGTTTCGTGCTTTGCCTGCGTTTGACTACTTTTTTATGTGCCTTTTCCTTTTTTCGGTGCTCGTTGCGCGTCATTTCTCCTTTTTTGTCTTTTTTCTGTGCTCACTCCTTTTTTCTGTGGTCTTGTCCGTCTCTCGCGGCCCCTCATCCGCCTCTCGCGGCCTCTTTTGTCCCCCTCTCGCGGCTCCTCATCCGCCTCTCGCGGACTCTTTTTGCGCCTGCGCAGTACGTCTTTTTGCAGCTACGGCCCATGGCCGGATGTGCCTGCGTCCATCATCCGGTTTAGCATTCTCGGTTAGTAATATGGATGACAGAATCTTTTCATCCTTGGATTCTAAGGATTAAATTGTGTCTTCAACCTTCTCTCACATGTATTCTGGTTATCTTTACTTGTGAAGACTATAGAAATTTTGTCTGCTTGCACATCATGATATGCTCTGTGAACAATGCTATAAATGAAGAATGCTTTAGTAAAAATCCGCATTTAATAAAATAGTTGCATTAATCATCAAGACGAGTCAGAGTACAGGAAAATTATGGAGGACAGACTGAGGAGATCGTTCCTCCTCCACACTATGCTTCAATTCCACCGGGGGAGTTGAGGGGTTCGTAAACGTTAACATTATACAAAGATATTGTCTGTATACCTGCATTATTATCACTCTTTAGCTTAAAATTGTCTTTATCAGTTTGCTGCTGCTGGAGTAAGTGAATTTCCCCTTGGGATTAATAAAGTATCTATCTCAACATCAGCAAGACAAAAGAGCTGGTGGTGGACTTTGGGCATGCCAAGAAGCCACTGAGACCGGTCACCATTTACGGTAAAGAGGTGGACGTGTTGCAGAGCTACAAGTACCTGGGGACCCATATAAACAACAAACTAGACTGGTCTGACAACACAGGAAGGAACAGAGCAGACTGGACTTGTTAAGGACACTCAGGTGTTTTGATGTGTGCAGCAAGTTGCTGGAGATGATCTATTAGTCCATAGTAGCCAGTGTGGTCTTCTACGCTGCAGTCTCATGGGACGCAACTTGAGCTCAAAAGATACACAATGCCTGAACAAACATTTTAGGAAAGCCTGCTCTATCACAGGACAAACCTGGACATGTTGGATGCTATTGTGGAAAAGAGGATGGTGGTAAAATTGGATGCCATCCCCAGGAGGAGCTCTCTTGCAGCACTTTTAGCCTCAGTGTCATGCCACCACTGCTGTCAGGCAATAATGCTTTCACCCAATGTACTTGTTAAGTTTGTTAATTAAGTATTTGTTTATTTATTTACTTACATTGATTGAATAATTGATTGACTGTATTATTTGTCCTGTGAGTCTGTATCTTTGCTTTTTAATGTTTCTGCTGCTGTATGCATCTGAATTTCCCTTTAGATTAGATAAACTTTATTAATCCCAATCTAAACCAATCCTTTAAATATAATTGTGGAGTTGTTTAGCTTTTGTTCTGTTCAATGTTCACAAAAAACGCACCCCTTCATAGCACATCCTATAGCTGTCATCGATTTTGTAAACTTGCCATTTTCCTGATCACCTTGCCTGTTGTGTTCAGATACCCTCTCCTCATTTACACGGCATTTCTAAAACGGTAATGAGTGGACGTATAATGGACCCCAAGGAGTTGCTTTGCACTGCACTGCTAATCTGTGATTGCACAGACTGAAATCTTATTACATTGGTATTACATTTACACTAGACCCGAGTCAAGTTTTGCATATATTCACACTAAAGAAGAATTTATTTTGGATTAGCAACTGGCCCTAACTCTGCCTATATTGGTAATTTTCAACATTTTCAGTGTCTGTTTGCTTATTTAGTGCTTCTATTTAATTCAGTGCTGTCGTGGAATCAGTCTAACAGCTATTGTTTGAACTTCCTTTCTTGTCATCATACTTCTTTTGTAATACTGAGAGCAAAACAGCACAAACTTGTTATGACTTCTCTTCCAGCCATGCTCAGGTACTTAAATGGGACTATGGCAGCTGACATTAACCTCAGCTCACAATCAGCTGTGGATTTCATGCTTCCTCAAAGGCTGTGTTGCTGGATCACATCTTTTTGTTGACATCATTTAAAATTCATTACAATTTGTTGTCATTTCACCACTTTTTTTTTTGAATGGAAATGTACAATGGAATATGGGTTACTTTCTCTCTGGAACTTTTCTGTATGGTTTCCTTGCATTATAATACTGTATTTCTAGAACATAATTAATTCAAGGTGCCATAATTTTATTTTGTTTAGCACTTGGGCACCACCACGTTGTGATTCCTGTTGCTGGCACGCTGCTCCTGGTTGCCATGGAATGTTGTTTTTTGAACATCACGGCACTTTGCTTTCATCAGCATGACCCTTTAAATTCGGCACAAATATTCGTTCCATGTCCGGGATTTTATTAAAAACACAATCAAATGTAGCATATATTTTCTGGTTTCAGATCTTATTGTGTTATCTCTGACTTTGATTTCTGGTTAGCATTTAGGCTTTGGTGGAAAAACTTTCGTCTTTAAGGTTTTGACTCATTTCTTGTCTTTGACTATGTTTCATCACCTGGTCCTCTTTTTTGCTCTTGGGCAGAACAACAATTAGTCAGCTATTTGCTTTGAGCTTTCATTCACTAACTTGTGTGTAAATGAATGGACGCCTGTGGGTGCTGTTGCCCCGTGAAACCCAACAGACAGATGCAGACAAAGCACTAAGAAGTATTTTAATTTTCTTCTTTAATAGTGCCTCCAAAGCACCACAGCCACAATAAACACACAATGAATAAACACAACATTTCTCCTCCTCTCCTCCCAGCAGCTCTGTCACACTCCCTCCCAACTCCGGCTCACATGCTGGGTCTCCACCAGTCCTTAATATAGTCCTTGACCCGGAAGTGCTTCTCCTCTTCTGTTCACGTGACTTGTCAGCACTTCCGGGTCAGATGGAGAATTACATTTTTCTTCAGCCCGGAAGTACTTCTGTCCTTCCGTCCCCATGACTTGGGAGTACTTCCGGGCTATATTGGAAACAGAAATCCCCTTGTCTCCCTGCAGTGTCCCCTGGCGGCACTCACGGTACCCGGCAGGGCTGTGAAGCCAAACTCCATCTCCCATAATGCCCTGCAGAAATGTGGGGCACTGCTAAGCTGCAGGGAAGTCGCCATTTAGCGTCCTGGGGGTTTCGTCTGGGTTGAACTGCCGGCTGTCCCTCACAGTTCCCCACCCTCAGCTGAGCACAGTGGGGTGAAGCGTCCAGTCCCGCGAGGTTTGTCCTTCTCAAGGAGGTGCCATTTGCTGTGGCCAGTCTGTGGCTTTGCCCTGTAAAACAATCACAGGGGAACCGTGGAGAGACACTGCACACATGTTTAACTTCCTCCCCAGTTCTCCACGGACAATTTCTCCACACATGGCCTGGTTGGCGGCATTCATAGCACAGCCGCCTTCCTCCCGATAGTCTCACCCTGTGAGACTGAAAACAGGCTGGAAACACTTGCTCCGCCCGTCTAACAGCTGAGGATGGATCGTCAGCCTCACATGAGCTCGCAGCTCCACGTACTGTTATATCAGGAGACCCGTTTCTTTTCTGGGATCTCCTTTTTAATCTGGGGCTTTATCACAGTCTGGGTCTCTCTATACATAAAAGAGGCTCTTTCCAGTCTGCACCCCTTTTGATTTAACTGTACCGATCGCTGATGTCTTAAGTGCTGAGGCAATTTGGAAATCAGCACTACACCGCTGTTCCGCCTCCCCCGGACCTTCCACCGGGTGATCGGTCATCAATCCTCTCTCAACTGTAGGGCTCGAGGTTACTTGACACCTGCTACTGATTAATCGCAGGGCCATTTCACTCTGCATCCCCATTTCTTGTACGGTACCAGTTTGACCCACCTGTACCGCCGAATTCACCATCTGGGGAAGCTCTTGACCAAACCGCTGCAGGTATTCCTCCACCCGTTTCAAAGGTGTCTTGGCCGTTGCTCCCAGCTCCTCAACTATCTTCTTGATTGAAGACACGATCTGTAAAAAACTTTGTACGGGCTGGAGTAGTCTTTCCAGCTCCCATACATCCATATTATTATTTGAATCGGCTGGAGGTGGGCTTGGGCCATCATCAACCCCACCTCCTGGCCGTAAGTCAATAAGCATGCCCGTCTCTGGTGCGTACTCCATTGCGTCTCGCAAGGGCAGCTGGGAATTGGAGATTCGGAATGCAGCTAATGGCCGACTGTAATCTGCCTGTTTCAATTTAGCGGGATCGATCAGTCACATCCCGGACCTCCTTACCTTTAGAAGTGGAGAGCGGTGCTTTGCGCGCCTCCCCCTTCCCCTTCTGGGAGTCCAAGTCCGTCGGGTAATATGACAAGTAGTACACAGCCTGACGTGGACCTTCTCCTTCAAAAAATTTTACAGGGCAGGTCACGTGGTCCTCACCGGGAAGCCAGACACTGGATTTTTCCGCACTTGGGTGTCTATCAATTCGGCTACTTTCGTCCTTTGGAAAATGGATGGCTTCACGCTGAACCTCCGGATGACCCTCTTCTAGGAGGTATGAGCACGGGACAATTACATTAAAAAACTTTTCTATTGTTTCCCCGGCACATACCTCCTCCATGAAGCCATCATCCAGAGTTTTCTCTCCCAATTTATTGTAACTGCTTGCCGTCTCCTCTCCGATGGTGTTGATCACGAGGGCAGAATTTTCCCCGGTGTTGGCCGTCTGCTTGACTTTCTCTTTACCAATAACGTTCGGAACAAGGGTAGTTTTCTTCGCGGGTCCTTCGTATCATATCGTTGTCTATTGGGTTTGCGTCCACGTTATTTTTAAAAGGCTTCTGACCTCGCCAATGTAAGAGAATGGACGCTTGTGGGTGCTGTTGCCCCGTGAAATCCAACAGGCAGATGCAGACACAGGTTTAAAAGCACTAAGAAGTATTTTAATTTTCTTTAATAGTGCCTCCAAAGCACCACAGCCACAATAAACACACAATGAATAAACACAACAATTCTCCTCCTCTCCTCCCAGCAGCTCTGTCATACTCCCTCCCAACACCGGCTCGCGTGCTGGGTCTCCACCAGTCCTTTATATAGACCTTGACCCGGAAGTGCTTCTCTTCGGTTCATGTGACTTGTCAGCACTTCCGGGTCAGATGGAGAATTACAATTTTCTTTAGCCCAGAAGTACTTCTGTCCTTCGTCCCCATGACTTGGGAGTACTTCCGGGCTATATTGGAAACAGAAATCCCCTTGTCTCCCTGCAGTGTCCCCTGGCGGCACCCACGGTACCCGGCAGGGCTGTGAAGCCAAACTCCATCTCCCATAATGCCCTGCGGGAATGTGGGGCACCGCTAAGCTGCAGGGAAGTCGCCATCTAGTGTCCTGGGGGTTTTGTCAGGGTTGAGCTGCCGGCTATCCCTTACATGTGTTACATTTTCTGATGTATTAGCCATGCTACCATCTAAGACATGTTGAAATCTAAAGAATCATCATAAACTTCAGGATTAATGCTTGCAGTGCACCGTCGATTTGAATGCATTTTGTTCAGCATTTAGTAATAATCATTGTATTTGTCATTCCAACAGATGGCACATCAAAAACATTTGTAATAAATTGTTTTAATAATTCAGTTATGTTCTCAAAATATATTGCTTCAATACTGATTGATTTCAGCCATCTTACAGACAGGCTTCATTTTGTTTTTAATCAATACATGAATCTTTTGGAATTACTGAATATTAATATTGATTTATTTTCTTGTTCCTTACAGTTTGCCTATACTTCTTAGACTGCATTATCTGTACTACTATAAACCTGTCATTTTATTAGACAATTTTAAATTATATATCTGATTCAAGCTATAGTGCACTGTAATTTGCAGTAATCTAGTGCAGATTGATGATGTTCAAACGTGAATCATCTCCAGAGATCTCACATTGATGTGTATGCATGATTCATACTGGCAGAAGAATGTGTGGTGGGGTTACACAGAGGAGGCAGACTTCCATCCCCATATCTATTTTCCAAACATGCTATAACATAACATAACATAACATAACATTCTGGGTTCTCAAACAAGTCCTATAGCTTCATTACATTGTCTCCAAACTTGTATTCCCCAACCATGACCATTACGTGTATTCTGATGAATTTTCAATCTAGTTATGGCAGCTCACTTTTAAATCACACCTGGTTAGAGTCAGCAATGAGCCCACTAGGACCCATGATTCTTCTTGATGCTGACAACCTCTTCTCAGCAAACTGGTTAAATAATATTTTTTCCTTTCTATATGTAAAACTTTACATTTCATTTCTTTAAATGAAATTTACCACATATTTGCCAGTACTAAAACCTGTTAATTTTTTATTGATGGGTGTGTATTAATGGCATATGTGCTAAATTTCCTAATTCATTTCAAATTATAAGTTCACAGGTTTTCTATGTCATGTTTGCTGTCACAGTTTGCCTCCTCGCTGTGATGTCTCATACGGGAGCACAAGAAAACATCCAGACTCAAACAGAGGGGCTAGAGATATGTGGGATGTCGTTACTGCGACAATATAAAAATAGGCGTGGAGCATTTCCTGGTTGTCCCAATCTGTAGATTGTGACATACAAGTGCATAGAGGGAACCTTCAAGGCTCTAACAAAGTCGGAATTACTCTTGCCCAAAGTGAGGTAACGCGGGCATTAACCACTACTCCCCTTTCATCCACAGATCTTAGGACGAGGCATGAGAGGACATATGATGTCATATCCAGGAGCAGCCTGGTGGTCCTTCTCCATTATGCCCCAGTGAGTATTAAGAGATCGCTTGACCAGAAGCTGGCAGTCATTCTTGAACTTGCACCTGAAGAGGAAGGAGCTCCCTGACAGATAGGTAAACAGGGGAGGGATGCTTTGCTAAAGCTATCTTTTGGACATTTACTTTCTATTTTCCTTTGTTATTAAAAGGGATACCAGGGTTATTTCCCAACACTTTCTCAACCCCTTCTTCCTTATGTGCAAGATATGGCAGAAGAATAAGGACTAAGTGTGTTTTTCTGTTAGATCTCTGGCTATAAATTCTGTTCTGTTCTCTGACAATGATTAACACCTCTTCATCTGACATGATCTTCTGTCATTATTGACTCCATTAGTGCGTGTTTTGAATTATGATTTTGGTTTCACATCCTGAGTTTGTTTACTCAATCTCTGTCTTCCTGGTTATAACTTTTGCTTGTTGTTAATACTGTAAATCCATCTCCTAAATCTGCTCTGTCATTACTGCTGCTGATTGAGTTGAGTAACCATGCCCTTGTGATCAGCTAGGGATGAACTCGACATTAGTCATGAAAAAAAGCTTAAAAGAAACATTATAAAGGCCACTTACAGTGCATCCGGAAAGTATTCACAGCGCATCACTTTTTCCACATTTTGTTATGTTACAGCCTTATTCCAAAATGGATTAAATTCATTTTTTTCCCTCAGAATTCTACACACAACTCCCCATAATGACAACGTGAAAAAAGTTTACATTAGGTTATTGCAAATTTATTAAAAATAAAAAAATTGAGAAAGCACATGTACATAAGTATTCACATCCTTTGCCATGAAGCTCAAAATTGAGCTCAGGTGCATCCTGTTTCCCCTGATCATCCTTGAGATGTTTCTGCAGCTTAATTGGAGTCCACCTGTGGTAAATTCAGTTGACTGGACATGATTTGAAAAGGCACACACCTGTCTATATAAGGTCCCACAGTTGACAGTTCATGTCAGAGCACAAACCAAGCATGAAGTCAAAGGAATTGTCTGTAGACCTCCGAGATAGGATAGTCTCGAGGTATAAATATGGGGAAGGTTACAGAAAAATTTCTGCTGCTTTGAAGGTCCCAATGAGCACAGTGGCCTCCATCATCCGTAAGTGGAAGAAGTTCGAAACCATCAGGACTCATCCTAGAGCTGGCCGGCAAACTAAACTGAGCGATCGGGGGAGAAGGGCCTTAGTCAGGGAGTTGACCAAGAACCCGATGATCACTGTCAGAGCTCCAGAGGTCCTCTGTGGAGAGAGGAGAACCTTCTAGAAGGACAACAATCTCTGTAGCAATCCACCAATCAGGCCTGTATGATAGAGTCACCAGACGGAAGCCACTCCTTAGTAAACAGCACATGGCAGCCCGCCTGGAGTTTGCCAAAAGGCACCTGAAGGACTCTCAGACCATGAGAAAGAAAATTCTCTGGTCTGATGAGACAAAGATTGAACTCTTTGGTGTGAATGCCAGGCATCACGTTTGGAGGAAACCAGGCACCACTCATCACCAGGCCAATACCATCCCTACAGTGAAGCATGGTGGTGGCAGCATCATGCTGTGGGGATGTTTTTCAGCGGCAGGAACTGGGAAGCTAGTCAGGATAAAGGGAAAGATGACTGCAGCAATGTACAGAGACATCCTGGATGAAAACCTGCTCCAGAGCGCTCTTGACCTCAGACTGGGGTGACGGTTCATCTTTCAGCAGGACAACGACCCTAAGCACACAGCCAAGATATCAAAGGAGTGGCTTCAGGACAACTCTGTGAATGTCCTTGAGTGGCCCAGCCAGAGGCCAGACTTGAATCCGATTGAACATCTCTGGAGAGATCTTAAAATGGCTGTGCACCAACGCTTCCCATCCGACCTGATGGAGCTTGAGAGGTGCTGCAAAGAGGAATGGGCGAAACTGGCCAAGGATAGGTGTGCCAAGCTTGTGGCATCATATTCAAAAAGATTTGAGACTGTAATTGCCGCCAAAGGTGCATCGACAAAGTATTGAGCAAAGGCTGTGAATACTTATGTACATGTGATTTCTCAGTTTTTTTATTTTTAATAAATTTGCAAAAACCTCAAGTAAACTTTTTTTCACGTTGTCATTATGGGGTGTTGTGTGTACAATTCTGAGGAAAAAAATGAATTTAATCCATTTTGGAATAAGGCTGTAACATAACAAAATGTGGAAAAAGTGATGCGCTGTGAATACTTTCCAGATGCACTGTATATACTAATTCAACGACAATTAACATATGTGGTCATTGAGTCGACTCTTTGACTCCAAGGCACCCAAACCAAACCATAACTTTCCCACAGATACCGGAGTGCGCAAAACTAAGTTATGATCTTAAATGACAGACCACTGCATGTGAACAACGGCTTGTGTCCATTTGTGCTGCATGTCCATGTCATGATGGCTGTATGCATGCTTGTGTATTTTCTTTGTTTTTCTTGTTAGTTAGGGGAGGAGGTTGGGGATCTGCGCTGATAGAAATTTGCCGCACCCACCAGTTAGGGGGTTTAAAATATATAGAATTTTAACATTTAATTAGTTTGCTCATTCATTCATGATTTAGCACCATTATTTTTTGATGCATTTTTGTACCACCATTTTGTTTTCTTACAAGTGTTGTTGTTTTGGATGATATTTTGTTTCTTGGTGCTAACTGGTTTGCTACTTTGTGCCAACTGGAAGTTGTGACCTGGGATATCATTGCTTTTATCATTGAATGTATTTATTTGATTTTAGAATGTTTTAGTTTGTTCTCTCTCAAAATCTCCCACTTTAATTTAATTTTGGTTGGTTGTTTTTTTTTTTCTTTTACACTTTTCTGATGAGTTTTTGGGACTTCTTGGTGGCTATTTTGGGGTTTGAGGTCAAGGAATTTGATTATGGCATTTAATGTATTTTGTCCTATCTTGGTCCCCGACTAAGTTGTCATTTTTTAGCATCTTATCACAACGCTGTTTTCAATCATGACGGACATTGGCCATTGCCAAGGCAACCGCCCCAAAGTCTCAGCAGCGTGCTTGCATGATGTGTGAAAGAAAAATTAGTCATTTAGGGGAAATATAGTTATTGCATATAAAGTGTTTTGGTATGCTTTCCATATTAAAATATAACATCTTATAAGTATCATAGAGAGTTAATAAATGTCAGAAACTTGTTCAAGCATATCAGGAAAATCAGATAAAGGTCAGGTAAACAACAAGAAGAAGGTGGTTCTAGGTGATGGTTTCAAAAGTGTCTATCATGTACCCAGTAAGACTTGACAGATGTCACGAACACAGGAACTCAAGAAGTATTAAAATGTATTGTAAAGACCAAGGATAAAGTAGAATGGGACCTTAATTTTGGGGTATGCAAGCTGGTTAATGCTCTCTTCTAAAACACCTACTATCTTTTAGCCAATCAGAGTGAATGCAATCTAGTGAACCAATCAGAGTAAGCATTAATTCAGCACTGTTATGCAAATTCAGTTATCTATAAATACAGCTCCCTGTCTTTACTTTGTGACTATTCCATCCCTATGAATTGTATATCCCTCTTCATAATGAGAAATAAAAGATGCAATGGAGAAGCTTCGCCTACCCCCGGCATTTTGAACCCGTGCCCGCTGGGCAGCCGTAGTTTCAGACGCGCGTTGTAGGAGCTTGCGTTGTTTTGAACCCGTGCTTGCCCTGCTTCTGCGGTTTGAGACGCACGTTGTAGGCGTATATCCGTCAGTCGAGCTCGTTCGGTTTGAACCCGTGCCTGCTTTGCCTCCGCAGTTTCAGACGGTGGGTCGCGTTCAGCGTTTTGTACGATCCCAAGCAGCACATTATTCCTAACTTCACTCCGCAGTAGTGCCACGCACAATATGGCGGTGACGCCTGCGCCTTCACTACACATCAGTGCCACTCACAAAATGGCGGCAACGCCTGCACCTTCCGTATTATGTCGGGTTTTACCATGCTGTGTAGGCGCCTTTGCCTTTTGTACTTTCCCGCGCCTTCCGATGCGCGATGTAGGCGCCTGCACCTTCCGGGTCTGCCTCCGCTGTGTGGTGTGGACGTTTAACTGTCGTTGTTTCTGCCTTTATATTCTGTATCTCGCTGTGCATATGTTTCGTGCCTAGGTTTTTTTGAAGCTGTTGCATTCCAGTGTTCATCATCTGTAACCTACTCTCCATGTGTTTGGCCCTGTTCTTTAACCTATTTATGACGTTTTACTTTGTTTCCTACTCTGTCTTTTATTTCTAACCTCACTTTATCCTGCTTGCGGCATGTCAGACGGTTCGTAGTCTCTCCCGTTTCACTCTGGGGAGGGGGGCTTTGTGTGGCGCCTGCGCACTATGTCTCCTGCGTCCACGGGCAGGTCCCTGCGTCCATATCCGGTTTACCATTCTCGGTTAGTAATATGGATTCTGGTTCTTTTTATACCTTTTGAGATGATCCACCACCCTTTAAATTTCTGTGCATATAACAATTGTCCATTCTTGTTGCTTATATGACATCTGCTGATTTCTTAGTCATCTCTTAGTCATCCTTCAGTACATTTTGTATATTACATCAACCTTTCTTCTGGTACATTATTTACTTGACCATCTCAATATTTTTCCTAAACCAGTTCTTATATATTTCAGCGTACATTTTGTTGTTCATTTGATCTTTATCTCGTTTCCAACATTTATTAACCCTTTATGCTATTTCTTAAAAATGAATGCTATGTTACCCTAAAATTAGTGTCTATGGTTCTCTGTGTAAAAAAAAAAAAAAAAATAAAAAAAAAAATCCTAATATTTGTGCAAAAATTTTCCCTTACCAAGTTTCCAACTGTGTCCCTGTGTTCTTGATTAACTCATTTTAAAGTCAGAGTCTCAATCTGCTTCACTAATTCCCTTCATAATTTTAAACACTTCAATCATGTCACCTCAATCTTTTTTCCTTAAACTGTATAGGCTCAGCTCTTTTAATCTTTCTTCATAATTCATTCCCTGTAGCTCTGGAATCAGCCTAGTCACTCTTCTCTGGACCTTTTCTAGCACTGCTATGTCCTTTTTGTAGCTTGGAGACCAAAACTGAACCCAGTACTCCAGATGAGGCCTCACCAGTGTGTTATAAAGTTTGAGCAGAACCTCCTTGGACTTGTACTCCACACATCAGGGCGCCATATAACCTGTTAGCCTTTATAGTGGCTTCTGAACACTGTCTGGAAATTGATAGTGTAGAGTCCACTACGACTCCTAAATTCTTCTCACACGGTGTACTCTCGATTTTCAGACCTCCCATTGTGTATTCAATCCTAACATTTTTACTTCCTATTTGTAATACTTTACATTTACTGGTATTATATTTCATCTGCCACAAATCTACCAAAGTCTGCTGTCCAACCTTTTCTGTAATGATATAACGGATTCCAAATTATCTGCCAATCCACCTATCTTGGTATCATCAGCAAACTTAACCAGCTTGTTACTTATATTCTATCCAAATCATTTATATATATCAAAAATAACACCGAACCTAACATTAAGTCCTGTGGAACACCACTCTTAACATCGTCCAACTCTGATGAGGTTCCTCACAACATCACCCTCTGCTTCCTGTGTCTGAGCCGATTCTGCACCCATCTACAAACATCACCCTAAACTCCCACTTTTAGTTTGATGCCCAACCTCTCATGTGGCACCTTATCAAATGCTTTCTGAAAGTCCAGATAAATAATATCACACACTCTACTTTAATCATACCCTTTTGTTGCTTTCTCATAGAATTATAGCATGTTAGTAAAACATGACCTCCCTCTTCTGAAACAATGCTGAATATTCAGAAAAACTGATGTACTTGCCATGTGCTGTTCAATCTTATCCTTAATAATTCCTTACATTAATATTCCTGTGATGCACGTTAAGCTTACTGGACTATAGTTGCTTGGATCTGCTCTGTCACCCTTTTTATATAGCAAAATAATATTTGCCATTTTTCAGTCCTTTAGGATCTCCCCAGTGCACAGTGACTTCCTAAAAATATGCATCAAGGGTTTATATATGTGCTCACTAGCCTTCTTAAGAACTCAAGGGTAAATATTATCTGGTCCTGGTGATTGTTTGATTCAGCCTATTTAATTTGAGCATTACTTCTCCCTCTACAATTTCCACTATGTCACTGTCTGTATCTTTTAATTCCCATTTACTATTCCTGATGCACCTTCTCCATGACTGTTCTACTACTAAAATACTGAAAGAATCTCTTAGGGTCTTATTTCGCCTTATGTGCTATATTCCTCTCCAACTGTCTTTTAGCCTCCCTGATATCCTTCTTAATGGTTGCCCTCAGGTTCTCATATGCTCTACGATTCACTTTGTAGTCATTAGTCTTATATGCCTTATACAGCAGTTTTTTCTTTGTGGCTTCTTTTTAACTCTTTATTAACCCACTATGGAGTTTTTTTTTTATTTCCTATTAATTCCAAATTTAGGTATATACCTGTCATGCATTACATGTAAGACAATTGTAAACCTGTTCAACCTCTCCTCAACTGTCTCCACACGTAAAAGCTTATCCCAGTCTATCCTTCTAAGACTTTGATACATCTGCTCAAAATTTGCCCTACAAAAGTTCAACTTAATAGTTTTAGTCTTTGCATCCCCACTCTTACAAAACACTGAGAACTGTATTATATTATGGTCACTTGACCCTAATGGTTCAATCACCTTTAACACCCTCAAATCTATCCTGATTATTACAAAAAAATAAATCCAGACAAGCTTCAGAACCATGTTGGTGCTTTAACATACCCAGTCACTGATTACTTGTAAAAACTGCTCTTTTGCTCTGCCATTTGCAAGCTTATCCCAGTTAATATTTGGATAGTTAAAGTCCCCCATTACTAAAAAGATGTGTGTTGAAATTACTGTCTGCATTGGGTGGTCCACAACATACTGCTAAAATAAGACCTCTTTCTCTAGTACTTTCTCCAGCTCATTTGCCTTACTTTTGATACTTCTAGCATTAAGTCAAACTATTTTTAATGTGTTACTCCTTTTAAATTTAAACTTTGGGTTAGAATTTATATTACTACACATTCTTATTTTTACAATATTGTTTGTTCCTACATGTATAATTCTAAACATTGCCTGTCCTAAACTCCCTGCCCCCCATTCCCTAGTTTAAATAATCCTCGACTAACCTACTTATTATACACCTCCCCAATACATTGGTGCCCCTCCAGTTCAGATGTAACTTGTCATGGTGGAACAGGTCCCATCTATTCCAAAAGGAGTCCCAAGGCCCCATAAACAACCCCCTTCTACCCTGCACCAAGATTTGAGCCACGCAATAAGCCTTCTTAACTCCTCAATTTTACCTGGACTGGCATGTGGCACAGGCAGAACTTCAGAGAAGACTGGATTGTAGAACTTATGTACTGTGAGGTTTCTGAACTCTTAGGATCCCCCACCCCATCCCCAATAAGGGTGACACATCTGTGGAGGACTGTTTGTCTGTGGCCGAGGCAACCACAGGTTCATAGCACAGCAGCATGGCGCCGCAGAAACAACTATGAGCCGATCGAGATCGTGCTATACCCACCTGTCGCCAAGGGGTAATACAAGAAACATTATAAATGCAGGGAACAGTATAACTTGGCCACTAACCTGGCCCTGACTATGCCCGTTTGCTGTGTCCATGTATAGGAGAGTGGTAGCCCCCGTTGCGATAAATAACCCTGCTGTTTCTGTTTCAAGTTGAATAAAGCTGGTTTTGCTAAAGTACTGAGACACAGCCTTGTGTTTTGGGGTGCAAGACAGGGACTCACATGTCACAGTATGTCATTTGTTCCAACATGAACAATGACAACTAGATCTACCCCTGCTCTGGCTAAGAGCCTGTCCAACCTTCCTGGGTCGTCTCCCACCTGTGCACCTGGAAGGCCACACACTGTGCGAGACTCTCTGTCTTTGGAGCAAACCTGTGCTTCAATGCCCCTAATGATCGAGTCCCCAACTATCACTACCTTTCTCTTTCTGGGAACTGGTTTTGAGGTAGCCCACTGGGGCTCCCCATCCTTGCCTACCACTTCAGAATCATGAGAGACACCTTCTAGTTCCACAAGGACTTGAAAACGATTTGACACTTGAAATTCTGCAGTTGATGCAACCGGACAGTGTACACCCTTTACCTCACACCTTGTAACCGTGACCCACCTATCTATACCTGCCTGGCCTGGAATCTCCTCCAGCCCTACCTTAGGGGTGCACACTCTCTCTCTAAAGGTCACCTGGGCCAAGTCCACCAATTCACTACTACAATGCAGGCTAGCCAACTCCTCCTCTAGTTCAGCGACTCAGCAACCCTGAACTGGAGGTGCTGGATCAGCTGGCAGCTCCTGCAGATGTAAACCTCATAGACAAATGGCTCCTCCAAGCCGTCATCTAAAAAGTCCAACATCCAATAAGACTTGCATTGCACTGGCCTCATTATTCAAATCTGATTTAGGATTACTAAAACTTAAATGGTAAAACTAAAACATTTAAGCCAAACAAATTTGATTATAGAACTGTTACAGCTATTTTACACCTTCTGGTTCGTTAAGCTACTGTAATATTCTCCCCCTCAACTGCCTGCTGTTTGTCCTTCTATGAGGTTAACTGTACTTTTCTCTTTGTGCTCCTCTTATTCTATACTTAAAAGTTCTCCACTCACATTGTTTGTATTCCCTTGTATTAATGAACCCTTACGCTGCTGCCCACTTACCTCTGGACTTCTAAGAACTGTTCATCTAAAATAAATAGAACTTGCTTAGTGAATATCTGCTGCTAGTTAATTTGTTACTGTCTTACCTGCTCCTACAGCCCTTTGTACCCGATTGGGCATCTTACTGCTGGACACTTGCCTATGTACCACTGAGCCTTCACCTTTATTGCTTTGAAGTCAACAGCAGCCTTTTTAACTAAGGAATTGCTGTTTCTTTTACTTATTAACTATGTATTGCTATGACTGGTTATTTACTTACAGATGTTGATATCAGTTACTGCTGCTTTCTGCCCTGCTTCTTCGATGCTAGTTCAAATACAAAGAACAAGAATAAGTACACATAACAAGTAACAAGCAGCTTTTCCAAGCATACTCCCAAACACCCAGCTACTTTTGCTCTTGGACGATCAAAAAAGCAAAAACCCTTCTGAAGGGGAAAAAAGCTTTAAAAATTCATGCACAGTCCCTTAGCGGCCAGCAAAACACAAGTTTATAGGAGCAAAATGTATTTTTTTTAATTAACTGTCACACTACAGAAAACGCATAAACTCTCAGCAACTCTCAGCTGCCTCTTTCGTTTACAAAGTTGACATAAGCATGTCTTCTCAGTCTCCATTATTTTGACTCCTGTTTTAATTATGGTATTAGTTCAACTTTCTCTCAGTTTTGACCTTATTTTCCTGCTTTTGTCTGTCTTTTCTCCTGGTTTTGCCTAGAAAAACCCTTTTGTTAGCTGATGTAACATAACAATTGCATTAACAATATAAATTTATACGTCACACACTGTTGTCCAAGATTGTGGATGAAAACAAAACATCTCTACAGTGCTTGGGAGTTATCTAAATTGCTTTTAGGGCTTAGACTTCCACATGCTTTTCTGACTTCCATTTTTGGTTCTGTGTTGGACTTTGTTAATCAGTATTTTCTACTAATATTGCTTTTCTCATCTTCTAGTTTTTTCTCTTTAGCTAATTCCTAAATAATTCCATTGTAAGCAAAATCTACAATCTCTGCCAAATACAAAATTGTGTTATAATCATTTAGTGCGATCCACTAAACCAAACTATATTCTGGAGAAGCTTTAGTGAATGCAAGAGATCGTTATTTGCAGGCAGATTTGTTTTAAGACAGAAGTTTGAGTTGATACACAGAGACATTAGAAACACAAGTATTAATTTAAGGTTCAAAGTAAGCAGACTGATACTTTACCAAGGTTAAAATACCAAAAATGATCTTATAATTTTATTACTTTTGAATTAATTATTTGTCTTTCCTTTATAGTGTGACAACAAGCAGGATGGTACACATTTGGGATGAGATGTCACTCCATGGCCAAGTAACCAAGACAATAGATCCTTGACTGGGGATGCACTATAAAAATGCTATAAAATCCTTGACCTCTAGTTGGCAGCAGTGATACTCAACTGCAAGGATCTAGGGTGCTACAAATGCTCTTGAGAGTGTTAGGTGTGACTTTGAGACACAATACTTCCTGTCAGAGCAGAATATCATCAGAAGTGCTGCCTGCTATTTATTGGGCTCAAATTATGTGTATTTTATGTTTTATTGTTGTGCTGATGTTGGTCTTTGTTATTTAGTTTCAATTGAGTCATAATTATGTTCTGTATCAGGTGCTCGAAACCCTCCAAGCTGTACTCTGAAAACCAGGCAGGAATTCGTTGTCTGCAGCCAGTTCAATTGAAAGTTCTTAGGCCCACTGAGTAACGTGTCTGTCACTTGATGGTTGATGCAGGGAACATTTATAACTGGCCACTGACCTGGCCGTGTGCTCAATTTCTGTGGTCAAGCCTCCAGAATGAACTTGCTTAATGAAGGAGGCTCTCTGTTCTTATAATCTGAAGAAGGGAGATAATGCAGGACGACTGCCAGTGTCACTGCTTGCTTGCTGTGTGTTTGAGTGCTGATGTGACAGCTCCCATTTGGTTAAATGTTTGAAATTGTTCCTGTCTTCATAACAATAAAGCTGATTTTCTTGGAAACCTTCTTTACTCTTGCACAAGTCTTTGACCCAAACATCACAACATATACTGCTATCCCATGTTCTTTGTGAATGGAACCACCCTTATGTCACCAACCCTAAGCCCACCCTCAGGCAATTTAAACTAAATGCAAAGACCTGGGAGTGGGAAACATTGTCATTTGTTAGAGTTTTTGTAAGTATTGTGGTTTTCTATCTTGGATTTGCTGGTTTTCGTGTTTTTTTCTACTCTGTTTTAAGGATTCTGGTGCTTGAATGTCAGATAATGACCTTTTAGGCAACCCTTTTCTCCTTTTTTTTGAGCCTTTGTATTTTTGATATTTTTTGTTTATAAATCTTATTTTAATTAAGATTATTTGATTGACATATTTATACAAGTCAAAGGTTGATGGTCACCCTTCCCCTTATAAAGCTTTGGTTATACATTTTCAGTCAGAAGAGCAATAGTTGGAGTAAGTGATCGCCTGTCAAGGAGGAAGAGGAAGGCTGGAAGGTAGCACTGAGCATGTTACCGATACTCGGGTAGGTAGCCCAGATGAGTATAGGTAGACTCGACTTGTTTTGTTTTGATTTTTACAGTATCTATATTCCTTACCCTTGGCCCTCCCTTGCATATTTTGGATTATTTTAATAAAATACAGTCTTCTGGACTGTGGTTGTGTCTTTCGGGGTATGGACTCTGCTCCAGAGTGGCCCCATATGGTCACAATAGCAAACACAGTGCACACCTTGGGTAAGATGAGAGCGAGAATATCACATTCCAATGTGAAGTGGATTCAGTAAGTTTTCAGTCCCTTCATGCTTTACACATGTATTCTGTTACAGCCATGTGCTAAAATCATTTCAATTCATTTTTTCCCCTCTTCAAACAACATTCAATACCCCAGACTGACAAAGTGAAAAGAGAACTTCCATCCATCCATTGTCCAACTTGCTATATCCTAACACAGGGTCATGGGGGTCTGCTGGAGCCAATAAATGAGAACTTTAGGAATTTTTGCAAATCTATTGAAATTAAAATAAAATATTACATTGACAAAAGTATTCAGACCCCTGAAAGCTGGTTCAAGTGCATCCCATTCGATTGATCATCACTGAGATCTTTCTACACTTTGTTTGCAGTTCAACTACATTCAATTCAATTGATATGGGCCTTTCCTAATCGGTCCAGTCTGTCTATAGAAGGTTGTACAAGTGAGCAAAAACCAAGCCATGAGGATGAAGGAATTGCATGCAGAACTCAGAGATAGGATTGTGTTGAAACTCAGATCTGGGGAAGGCTACAAAAAGAACTTGTGCAGCATTGAAGGTTCCCAAGTGGCCTACATGATTCTTAAATGGAAAAAGGTTGTTTCAACCACAACTCTTCCGAGAGCGGGATACCTGGCCAAACTGAGCAATTGTGAGAGAAGGACCTCGGTAAGAGAGGTGACCAAGAATCTGATGGTCGCTCCAGAGAACCTGTGTGGAGATGTGAGAAACTTCCAGTAAGACAACCACCACTGCAACCATACATTAATTTGGGCTTCATGGAAGAGTGCCCAGATGGCACATGAAGGCCTGCTTGGAATTTACAAAAGGCATCTAAAGGACTCTTAGGAAAGAAGCATCATGTCTGGAGGAAACCAGGCACCACTCATCATCTGCAAAATAGCATTTGAACAATGAAGCATGGTGGTGGAATTATCATGCCCTAAAAAGTAAGACATGTAGAAGCATGCTTGGAGTTCACAAAAAGGCACCTAAAGGATTGTGAGAAACAACTTTTTTGGTCTGTTCAAACCAAAATTAGCATCATGTCTGAATGAAACCAGGCACTGCTCATCACCTGTGCAACACCATTCAAACAGAGAATGTCAGTGGTAGCAACATTCTGTAGGCTTGTTTTATAGCGGCAGGGACTGGAAGACTAGTCAGGGTTGAGGGCAATTTGAAAAGAGAAAAGTACATGGATATCCTGAATGAAAACCTGTTCCAGAGCGCTTTATACTTCAGACATGGCCAAAGGTTTACCTTCCAACAGGATAAAGAAAGACAACACAAGAATGGCTTAGGGACAACTCTGGGAATGTGCTTGAGAGGTCCAGCCACAGCCTGGACTGAACTCATCCAAACATCCCTGCAGAGATCTGAACATAGCTGTCCACTGATGATTCCCATCCAACCTGACAGAGCTTGAGGGAATGTGTAGAGAAGAATGGCAGAAAGTCCCCAAATTCAGGTATGTGAAGTGTTGTGTTAGACCTAAAGAATACTCCAGGCTGAAATCTCTGCAAAAGGGGCTTCAATTGTGTACTGAGTAAAGGGTGTGAATACTTATGTCAATATGATATTTCAGTTTTTATTTTCAAAAATTCCCAAAACCCTGTTTTTTGCCTTGTCATTCTGTTGTATTGAGTGTTGCTTGAAATGGATTTTAAAGGATTTTAGCATAAGGCTACAATGTAACAAAACATGGAAAAAATTAGATCTCCTAATACTTTCTGAACACCTATGACCCACAACTTTAAAACTCTGTCTAATACTGTGTAGGTCCTCCTTGTGTTGCCAAAATAGCTTTGATCTGTCAAGGCACGGACTCCTCAAGACTCTGAAGGTGTGCTGTGCTACCGTATCTGCACCAAAACGTTAGCAGCATATCCTTTAAGTCCTGTAAGTTGTGAGGTGGGGCCTCCATGAATCAGACTTGTTTTCCCAGCACATCCCACAGATGCTTGATCAGATTGAGATCTGGGGTATTTGGTGGTCATGTAAATACCTTGAACTCTGTCATGTTCTTGAGCCATTACTGAGCAATTTTTGCAGTGTGGTGGGATGCATTGCAGTCAGTGAATACTGTTGGCATGAAGTATTGTATGTGGTCTGCAACAATCTTATGCAATCTTAAGCCAAAGTTTCTTAGCTAAACATTGCCCAGAGTATCACACTGCCTCTGCTGGCTTGCTTTCTTATCATAGTACATCCTGCTGCCATTTCTTCCCCAGGTAAATGACACACACACATCCAGACGTCCATTTGATCTCAAACAAAACAATTCTTCAGATCAGGCCACCTTCCTCCACTGTACCATGGTCAAGTTCTGACGCTGACATGCCCATTGCAGGTGCTTTTGGCAGAGAACAAGGGTCACCATGGGCATGCTGATCAGATTGCAGTTATGCAGAAAGCTGTTCTGCACTGTCTATTCTAACACCTTTCTGTCATGGCCAGGCGCTGTGCCACTGTAACAAGATAATCAATGGTATTCACTTCACCTGTCAGGGGCTTGAATGTTGTGGCTGACCAGTGTGTGCACAAACAACAGAGCACCCTAGTAAAGAATTCACTAACCCTATTTGAACTAAAGCGGTTTCTTTGTGTGGGCGCCTTCGTTCATTGTTTGTATCCATGACTGTACAGGTTGTGTTGTCTGGGCGCCACTTACTGACTCTGGGAAGCCGCTGCGTTTGACTCTGGGGCGGGCGCCACGGCGCATCATGTTGTGTTATTTGGGCGCCACCTACTGACCCTGGGAAGCCATTGCGTTTGACTCTGGGGTGGACTCTGGGGCAGGCGCCAAGGCCGCAGTGCGCATGCGTGCGTTTGACTGGACTCTGGGGCGGGTGCCAAGGCCGCAGTGCGCATGCGCTTCAGTGCGTCCGCCGTGCATAAATTAACTGTGGTTTAGTAAGATAGATCACTGAAACAGAGACAGGCTGGTGATTCCATGCATGTGTGACCTTCAACAGAAAGAAAACCAATGATAAAATAATTAACTTCTTAATAAAAAATAAATCAAATGAAAATGTGCAAGTAAACATAATTTAATCTATATCCTGACAATTTTAGTCACTGAAGTGTTACTGCAACAAAGGCATTTAGAAAATAAAGGCAGAGAGTGATGCTCTCAATTCATTTGCTGGCTGTTCATGAACATTCAGAATATTAATGAAATGGGATATGCCCTGAGCAGTCCCTTACATTGATCCTCACTTGGTGTTTTTCAGTACATTTTTGTAAAAGGACATATCCATTTCATTGCAGGCAAACAAGCATTTAACTAACTGGGTGATAATTTGCTTGGCTAAGGTAATCACTTATACCATTCTCGCGTCAGCTTAATGCAATTATGGTAGCCTTAGACACTAGGCAGAATCCATCCCCTACCATTTAAGATGGGTTCAGAGTAAACAGATTTTCAGCAGTTCATTCATGCTTTGATAACTACATACATGCTGGAGGGATTTGACTTCAGTGTAGAACTGGTGTTTCAAATATCTGTCTGTTAAGAAACGTTCAGCTGGCAAGGAATTTCCAGGGTGGGATGTGGTAACCCCACTTCTTAGAAAGAGAGAGAGACACATAGGCCAACCTTGACAATAATGTGTCAAACTGATCACAAAAAGTTTTATCTGCCACCAATCTGTAATTTGCCTTGGTCCCTTTGTAATGATTCAGCTGATTCTACATTATCTGGCCTGGCTTATAGCTTAGTGTCATCTGCAAAACTGACCAGCTATTCTTATTTAGATTAGCCAATTAGGTGAATTAGGCATTCACCTAGGGTGTAGATCATAAAGGTGGGGGGACCCAGCCACACGGGTTAGCTACTGAACAGTCAGTTGGCGCACTAATAAGCTTGGCCTAGGGAGCAAAAGTAACCTAGCACCGGCACTGTATGTATACACTGACTATATATACTGTATGAGGGGTTACCCGAAAATAACTGGAATCTGTACCTGGCTCACAATCTCGACTTGGTGTAGCATACTTACAAGTAAGTATTCTGTGGCAGTCTACCAAGTGGCTTTGCTCTGTGCTGTTCGTACACCATTCCGTGTTGGTTTTTCTTGGTGCTTATTAAACATGTTCTGTGATATCTGTGATGGGTGATCATAAAGAACAATGAGTCCATTTTAAATTTTGTTTTCTCTTAGGGAACACAGATGCTGAAACTGTAGTGATGCTTCAGACTGCTTTTAAAAAGAGGAAGCTTTAAGTAAAACACAGGTCTAAGAGTGGTTTTTGTGTTTCAAATGAGGGGAAATGTTACTTGAAGACCAACCAAGATGTGGCCGACCTTCCACAATTAGGAATGACGAAAATCTTGAAAAAGTTTGCAATGCAATTTACGAAGACTGTCGTCAGACTGTTGAAGAGATTTCTGAATTGACTTGTGTCTCTTGGAGTTCTTGACACCTTCCCTACTCACCTGATCTTGCTCCATGTGACTTTCTTATTCCCACATATGGAAAAAGAGCTCAAAGGAAAGTGTTTTTGTACCGTGGAGGAAGTCAAAGAAAAAATTGCTGCAGGAATTGGACAATGTTCATCCTGAAATGAAGACACACACACTTTTCTCCAGCTATATTAACTCAATAAAACTTATAACAGCTAAGTGAAAGATATAATAGCAACAGATCAGAAAAAATAAATATGTTGCATTGAGAAAATGCAGCTGGAGAAATGTGTGTGTGTGTGTGTGTGTGTGTGTCTCTTTATTTCAGGCAGCAAAGCAACAAAATGAATATTTTGAAGGGGGTGTGATTCTTTTCTACACCCACTGTACATGTCTAAGTAATTCATATTACATTTTCAATGTTGTATAGATTTTTTCTGGAAACAATAATCCCAGTGTTACTTCTCCATGATACTGTATTAACGCGGTGCCTTAGCAACAGAGTAAGATCTATGGAGCTTCTCCCTTCTCTAATATCTGCAAAATTCTACACTGTTGTGCCACACTTCATTTTCCCCTGAATCTGTACATTGGCTTACTCTTCTAATTATACTCAAGTGGATTTCACAGTTCAGCAGAGATACACAGAAATGGCATTTTAAGGCTTTTGTTCCACATGTGACCATTTGATGATTTCATAATTCTGCAGCATCTCTTATGCAGTTCAAGCTCTGAAATGTGTTAAGACATTTTGGAAAGGCAGAGAAAATTTTCACATATGGTAAATGGACCGTGTGTAAAAAGACAGAATTTTCAATTCTGCTAGGCAAAGAAATTTAATATCTCTTCTCAACAGGCGGACTTTAACTTTAAAAGCCTTTCATTAACTTTTTATATTTGTATATTGAAATATTATCAAAGGAAAAGATACTCTAGGCATTTATTTCATATTGTCATTTATAACAGCCTGTGTGATGTGTATATACAGTGTATATTATTTGAAAATGGAATTTCTTCTGTCATGTTTCATCACTGACATCACCCAAATTTAATAATCTGACTATGCACCTCTCTTTAGCAAATATACAATGTTATGAGACAGTATGACTGGTCTTTTTACTTGGTAAATGATTAATAATAGTCTCACTTAACTGGCATCCCAGGTCAGCACCGCTTCCTTCCTAGTGCCCATTATTGCACAAAGAGGCTTCACCTTCCACCTAACAAATGAATTCATGAATGGATATGATTGACCTTCTGGATGGCTTTGCAGTTTTTGCTTCAAGCAGAAGACGTTGATTGTTTTCATCCTAGCAGAAAAGTCGAGTGCTGAAAACCAGTCATCACCAGTAACACATCTGCTTATTCGATGCTGACAGCAAGAGCAGGGTATGTCACTAATAAAATGATAATGTCAGCCACATCACTGCTGGAGGCTTGCTGCCCACACTGCACCAAGACCCCTGCCTACAATGATCACTAGCAACATTCACTAAGCAATGTGTAACCTAAAACCACAGAGTGTATGAATATTAGCATTATGTTGAAAGAGATGTCTGAACTTATCAGGATATGGAAGACAATCTGCTGGATATCATATTTCATGACTGAAAAAAGGCAAATCTAGAGAAGCTGAATATCATTCCAGGAAACGTTATGGACAATATAAAATATTGATGTACTTACAAAACTATGTGTGATTTTTACCTACTTTCAGTTTCCTAGCATCTTCAAATAAAAAGCAGGAATCAGGCCTAAAGGTCACTCACACAACCACAATAACTTTTTGGGGCTCATTCCTTTTCACTTATCAATCTAACTGGCATATCTTTGGGAATATCTGGAGAGCAGACTATGTGGAAACAGGATGAACATTCAGCCTCCCAGTAGAAAGTGACCAGAGAAGAAATCAAACCACAGACTTTGGTGTTTTGGGGCATCTTTACTTTCCAGTGTACCACAGTGGCACATGCCACTACATCACGATACACACATCTTGTTGACTTGCCATGCAAATGAAATCCCACCCAAATGCAGAAGACTGAATTCTTTAGGATGGACTATGTACTCTGCAAGCCCAGTTAATTGCATTTTAAAAAGGTTACTGCTTTGGTGAACCACCAGTTAGATGCTGACAGCTACAATCAAATTAAATGTGGGCATGGCTGTTCAAATATATAGGAACAACATTTATTAAAAAAGCGGAATTTATATTTAATCCCCATCTAGTCTCAGATGTCATCATTCTTAAAACAGCTTATGTCAATTCAGGTTTGCCGGAGCATATACTGGCAGCACAAGGTGAGTGACAACAACAAACCATACTCCATGTGTTGTGAGCCCAGTCACATGCACCCCCGTACTGACACTCCTCCTCAAGAAGCCCACTCTCAACCCATCTGAAGTATGTAATGACAGACCAGGGTCGGTCTTCTCCTTTCTATCCAAAAGACTTGTATGAGGCGATTCTGGCCAAGTCTCTTCCTTTCTTCTACAGAACAGGCTGCTTCATCAGTCGGACTTTAAGAAGGGCCATTACGCCAAGGTTTTACTTACCGTGGTTGGCAGGTTATGGAAGGTCAGAGCTACCAACATGTCATCTGTGCTCATTTTGTTAGATCTCTCCTCTGCCTTTAAACACAGTCAACCATCAGATCCTCCTTATCATCCTCCCTGACCTTGGTATCACTAGATCATCCCTCTGGTTGTTTGAGTCCTACCAGTCACTCATGTACAAACTCACTTTTATATTCATTCTCACAGGACCAGTTTAGAATAACCTGTGGAAAGTCCATGCAGACATGGAGAGAATGTACTAACTGCACACAAGCAATGACCAAGAGTGGGATTTGAAACCAGGACACTGGACCTGTGAGGCAGCAGTTTGGAAAATGCAGCTTAAAATACACCTTACTGATAGGGTAAGTGTCTGTGTATCGTGTTTTTGTTTCTGTCATTCCAAAAGATGGAACTTCAAATATTTTTAGTACTAAAATGCATTGCATTTGTCATTCCAATGGATGGTGTATCACACAACTATTAGCAGTACGTTTATGAATTCCATCCCAAATGTCATATAACAGAGGCGTAAGCAGTACATGGTGCACTGTAAACATTAACATGGAGGTCTACATTGATTTCTAAGATTTCAACCCATCTTAGATCTATAGCACAGTTAGTTGAAATAACATAAAATTAATCTGCCTGGTAAAATATAGCAACAAACTGCAGGGAAATGAAAATTAGGAGTGCAAATGTAACACATGCAAAGGAGACGGGGCAAGTGAGCATAACTCCTTGATCTTTTCCATGAAGACATGGAAATGTTCTGCGTAACAATGCACCTCACTTCCTTTAGAAAGCAAGAATGTCAGCCTAACAACAAAGAGATGTGTCTCTTTTTACTGAAGTGTTTGGAGATGTTAACAATGTTAACAAAGATGTTATTGTGACATGGCTGAACAAGCAGATCAATTGCTGACTGTCTAAAATGTTATTACATGCACCTTCTAGGAAGAGGGAAAAGAAAAAAAAAAAAAAACACCACACAGACACACATAGTGCCTAAGGCATGCTTTATCTTTCTACCAAATGTAAAATATCAATGATCTTACATTTTGAAAGGATTACAATTTGTTTACTTAACGTGCTCCATCCGGTTCAAGTTTAATAGCGCCTAGAAGAGAAGTTTAGAATATAAAACAAATGACAATATAGAAACAAACTGTTTAAACTGCACACAGGTATTTGAGGTAGCCCATGATGGATGAATAAATGATGGTCTGGTCACAGTTTTCATGAAGTGTGAACAATGACCACGTTTTCATATAGATTTTCTCCAGGTGCCCTGGGTTTCACCCCCATCACAATTAGAGTTGCACCAGGAAAAGAAACCTGCATAATACAGCATAATGAATGCATTTGACTGGCATAGTTTGAAAGGAATGAATTCATGTTAATGTAAAAGATAATGCAAAGATATAATTTATAACAGACCAGTAATGGTGCACTGCAGAATACACTTTACTTGAGCATTCCTAGTTTTCATCCTCTTTCTTTCTCTGTATGTTTACCATTCGTTTGCTCAGAGGTTGATGCGCTTGCTGCTTCCTGAGAAGCTCTTCTTTTCTCCACCCTAGCGGCCTGCTGCTTCTCTTCTTCCGCCGGCATCATTTCACGTTAAAACTGATTGAGTTAGTTTTTGTGTTGCAATTACTTAGTACGTTTTTCTTAATTTTTCAGTTAAGCTGGCACTGAAGTCTTCAATATGCCTCAAGAATGATTTAAGATATGAAGAGGTAGGGGAAGTGACCGCGAAGGTGGTAGGGAATGAGAACGGCGCCACAGGCGCCACATGGCCGCTGCCGAGAGTTGATTCTACAATAAAATAAAAAATAAAAATAAAGAGTAATAAAAATCATCACCCCGAAAGCGGATAGTAGACTTCATGTTGTATCTGTGTACCAAATTTCAGGTCAATTTTTAGCGCAAAATGGTTTGCGAGCTACAGGTGATTTAAAATCCTGGACAGACAAACGAACAGCCATGGTAGCATATTATATAAGAAGATAAGGAAGATAATTTCAAAGTGACAGTGGGGAGGTGGGCAGAGGCCCATTAAATGTGGGCTACGAGCACTAAGATATAACCTAGACACAAATTTGAAATTGCCGGTTTGCGTTTCTTGATGACAATTTGATGCTTTTGAAAACAGCATCCCAGCAAACAGAAGTGTGAGATGCTCGGACCTCATTAAAATATAAGTATGTGGTGAATTTAAGCTGACTTGTAAAAAGGCACAATTGTTCCATTTCTCTTGCCTAGCTGCCTATGATGCCTATGCCAAGAGCCTATGATGCAAATCGTAAAAGAAGAAAGCTTTTTACCTCCCTTATCATGGCTCACTCCATCTGCTCAGAAAACACAATACAGCTGCACAGGGAGAACCTATGGTGGATTAAATAAGAACGTAAGGCCTGCTCTATTCTCTTGTAGGGGAGATTGATTGGAAGTTCATTGGCAGAAGTGCCATCCTGAAAATATATTGGAACAGACCGACAGAGAAAAGGGGGACAGTTTACTTCTGGCTTGTAAGCATGGAGGAACACCACCAACACTGGATAAAACATAACTAAGAGGAGAGGGTCTCAATCCCTGCACCACAGGACCTGCAGATCTGAAAGACCATTATTTGTATGTTCTGTTTAATCACCTTTAAAAAAAAGGGGGGCTTTGTAGACTGAATTGTTAAATCATCATTTATTCCGAGTTTAATAAAAACAACTAATCCTGACAATAGTATGAACATGGGGACATGGTTGGAAACTTAAGGGCAGATTTTGCAGAAATGTTAGAAAGCTTTTCTTCATGCAAAGAACAAGAGACACAAGAAATCAAGTGTGATGGAGAGCAGGACTTCTGGGAGCTTCAAATCTCAACTTGATGTTACAGCCATATGAAAACATTCAGTGGACCTCATGAAATGTTTTTCTTTAACTTATTATGATTTGATCTTCATTTAAACAGTATCCTTAGATAAAGATACAGTATAATATCAAAAACATCATGCCACATTTACATTTTGGTGCACCAAATCAGGTGCAAATGATTAGAACCTCATGAAAGAGGATCTCGTCTCTAAAAACCTGTCTTATTAAATCCTTAGACCCAGATCAAAAGAGCTCTCTGAGGCCTGCAGAAAGAAGGTTAAAGATATCTAGGACTCTGGCAAGGGATTTTAAAAGATCTCTAATAAATGGAAATCAACCATCCCACAGTCTGGAGATCATCTACAAGTGCAGACAATTTCAAATAAGTGTTAACTTGTCTGGGCTAACTTCAGTCCAAGAGCAGAATGCAAAATGCTGAAAAAGGACTCTAAGAACTTCAAAATTTCATTAGGCAGCCCTTGCCACTGTTGATGTCTGAAAACATGGGCCTACCATTAGAAAGAAGTTGCACAAATTATATCTACATGGAGGATGTACCATAAAGAAACAAAGAATGTGAAGGCAGACACCTAGGCACAGATAGTTATTTGGCTATGGTACCTAAAGACATGTTTGGAGACAAGCAAAGACAGCTTTTAACCAGAAGCACCTCAAACCACCTGTAAAGCGTGGATATATTCTGGCTTGGGAATGTTTTACATTGTCCAAGCAGCCCAAAATCATATTCCACTAGGGATTCTTCATTGCAGAAGAGGGTACTTGAAGATAATGTGAGACCATCTGTCAGAAGACCGAAGCTGAACCAAAAGGACCTTACAACATGACAAATTCCCTCAACATACCAGTAAATCCACCGCAAAATGGCAGAAAAAAAAGAAATGAAAAAGTCTAGAATGGCCAAGTCAAAGCCCAGATCTGAATTCCATTGAAATGCTATGGTGGGATTTGAAATAAGCAGTACATGCAAGAACCCCCTTAAACTTCACATAGCTTAGATAATTCTGAATGGAGGAAGGTGAAAAACTTCATGCTAGTCAAAGTCAGAGACAGCTAGAGAGTTACAGGAAACATCGACTCGAGGGGGCAATACCAACTAATAGAGACAAGGTTGGGGTTTGTTTTTTCAAAAGAGAAATGGTAAATCTGTTAATTTTTGAATTCAAATTTTCATTTTTTTTCAATTACATCATCTTGATACTGTTAAAGTGAAGATCAATTCTTGCTATTTCTACATACAGTGGGGCAAAAAAGTATTTAGTCAGCCACCAATTGTGCAAGTTCTCCCACTTAAAAAGATGAGAGAGGCCTGTAATTTTCATCATAGGTATACCTCAACTATGAGAGACAAAATGAGAAAAAAAATCCAGAAAATCTGTCTGATTTTAAAGAATTTATTTGCAAATTATGGCGGAAAATAAGTATTTGGTCACCTACAAACAAGCAAGATTTCTGGCTCTCACAGACCTGTAACTTCTGTAAGAGGCTCCTCTGTCCTCCACTCATTACCTGTATTAATGGCACCTGTTTGAACTCGTTATCAATATAAAAGACACCTGTCCACAACCTCAAACAGTCACACTCCAAACTTCACTATGGCCAAGACCAAAGAGCTGTCAAAGGACACCAGAAACAAAATTGTAGACCTGCACCAGGCTGGGAAGACTGAATCTGCAATAGGTAAGCAGCTTGGTGTGAAGAAATCAACTGTGGGAGCAATTAGAAAATGGAAGACATACAAGACCACTGATAATCTCCCTCGATCTGGGGCTCCACGCAAGATCTCACCCCGTGGGGTCAAAATAATCACAAGAACGGTGAGCAAAAATCCCAGAACCACACGGGGGGACCTAGTGAATGACCTGCAGAGAGCTGGGAGCAAAGTAACAAAGGCTACCATCAGTAACACACTATGCTGCCAGGGACTCAAATCCTGCAGTGCCAGACGTGTCCCCCTACTGGCAGGCCTGTCTGAAGTTTGCTAGAGAGCATTTGGATGATCCAGAAGAGGATTGGGAGAATGTCATATGGTCAGATGAAACCAAAATAGAACTTTTTGGTAAAAACTCTACTCGTCGTGTTTGAAGGAGAAAGAATGCTGAGTTGCATCCAAAGAACACCATACCTACTGTAAAGCATGGGGGTGGAAACATCATGCTTTGGGGCTGTTTTTCTGCAAAGGGACCAGGACGACTGATCCGTGTAAAGGAAAGAATGAATGGGGCCATGTATCATCAGATTTTGAGTGAAAACCTCTTTCCATCAGCAAGGGCATTGAAGATGAAACGTGGCTGGGTCTTTCAGCATGACAATGATCCCAAACACACCGCCAGGGTAACGAAGGAGTGGCTTCATAAGAAGCATTTCAAGGTCCTGGAGTGGCCTAGCCAGTCTCCAGATCTCAACCCCATAGAAAATCTTTGGAGGGAGTTGAAAGTCCGTGTTTCCCAGCGACAGCCCCAAAACATTACTGCTCTAGAAATGGAATGGGCCAAAATACCAGTAACAGTGTGTAACAACCTTGTGAAGACTTACAGAAAACGTTTGACCTCTGTCATTGCCAACAAAGGGTATATAACAAAGTATTGAGATGAACTTTTGTTATTGACCAAATACTTTTTTTCCACCATAATTTGTAAATAAATTCTTCAAAAATCAGACAATGTGATTTTCTGGATTTTTTTTCTCATTTTGTCTCTTAGTTGAGGTATACCTATGATGAAAATTACAGGTCTCTCTCATCTTTTTTAAGTGGGAAAACTTGCACAATTAGTGGCTGACTAAATACTTTTTTGCCCCATTGTATGTTAAAAAAGAAAAACACCTTAAAAGGGGTTACTTATTTTTCACATGGCTATATCTAGAGGAATAGGATAGATGAGTTTGTTGGACTGAAGGAACTGTCCTCCTGACAATGCTGTAATGTTCTAACAAAATATTGTGGTTTCTTAAAAATGTCCAACTGGCAACACCCCATATGAAATTGTTGTTGCAGACAAATCCAAAGCCTTGAGGGAAGAATAATTAGGATAATTCATAAGAAAAGTGGAAAATCATATTTAAAAAAAAAATCACCATTGATAAAAGCAAGAAGGGAGAATAAACTTAACAGCTAACTGGTACAAAGTTTATTTGGCATGTGCACACTGAATGCTTCACCTTCTCAGGATAGCATGGCAAAGACCAAGTTATGCTGTGTTGATCTGCTTACTCACCACCTCAGACTCTTATTTTTAATGTACTCCCATGAGCCATTCTTAAAACTTCAGGGCTGAAATAACTTTTTCAGTTTATTTGCATTTTTACGCAGTAAGGCACATTGTCTGGATTTGTCTGTCTTAAAATGAATCACAGCTCATCCAGAGGCAGCCTGAGGCCTTGACAAGAACACAAATTTTAAATTCCAGCAGCATGTTCTTTTTTACAAATCATTTTTTTTTTTTAAATGATCCTTGTATTCCAATGACGATCATTCTTGGAGCGCAGTTAGCTGAGTTTTGTCTGGATTATTAGCTGCCTGCACAAGAGCAATAGAGGAGTACTAGACAGAAAGAGGGGCGGCACGGTGGCGCAGTGGGTAGCGCTGCTGCCTTGCAGTTGGGAGACCTGGGGACCTGGGTTCGCTTCCCAGGTCCTCCCTGCGTGGAGTTTGCATGTTTTCCCCATGTCTGCGTGGGTTTCCTCCGGGTGCTCCGGTTTCATGCAGGTTAGGTGGATTGGCGATTCTAAATTGGCCCTGGTGTGTGGGTGTGTTTGTGTGTCCTGCGGTGGGTTGGTACCCTGCCCGGGATTGGTTCCTGCCTTGTGCCCTGTGTTGGCCGGGATTGGCTCCAGCAGGCCCCCCATGACCCTGTGTTTGGATTCAGCAGGTTGGAAAATGGATGGATGGATGGATAGATAGATAGACAGAAAGAGAGACTCCAGTATTTACAGATGTGCATTCCCATTTGTTTTGTATTCCTTTATTGTCATTATTCCTGCTAACTCAAGCTAAGACACACAAGAAGAGTGAATGAGGCCACGGTCACCAAACCTCAAAGTAAATGTGTGCTGTCTTGTCAATTTATGTTTGGTTTACAGCAATACAATGCAATAGATACAACAGAAGTAGGCAAATGACTAAAAATCAGATTCCAATAAATTATTTTTTATATTTAGAATAGAGCAGTGTAATAAATGTCACATTCATCCATAATCCGGTTAAAATGAAGAAGTGTTAATGATACATGTAATCGAACAACCAAATACACTAGCTATTTCTGCAATAACTGCTTCAGGTTCACACTAACTAAATGCTGCTGAAGCTGAAATCAATGTCACTAGGAGATCAATGGGTATAGTGCCAATACGAGTGTGGTAAAGTGAAAACATCTGACCAAGATGAAATTATCTGAAGAGTTAGGAAAATGGGGTGAGGCACCTGTTCTCAGAATCTTCACAATGAGAGAGAGAGAGAGAGAGAGAGAGAGACTGAGTTTCTTTAATGTGGGAATATTAGAACACACTAGACGAGAAGATGCCATTCAGCCCAACAAAGCTTGCCAGTCCAATCCACTTATTTCTTCCAAAAAAACATCAAGTTGAACGGTTAATAGTGCCTCATTGTAATGAGATCCACCTATGCTGCATAGTGTGAACGTGTTGAGATGACGTATGTTTAATACGGACGGTTCATTTAGAAATGGGGCTTTGTGTGTCATTTGTTATTTATGTTACTGTGGTCGTGGGTCTGAATCGTCGTTTTTGTGTACGTTTCGTGTGCTATGTCAGTAGTCTGTCCCGTTTCGTGTCCAATGGGCTTTGTGTGGTGCTTGCGGCTTCTTTTTTTGTGTGTGCTAGGGGCTTGTTGAATCCTCCTCTTTGTGTGTGTCCCGTTTCGTGTGCAATGGGTTTCGTTGCATTCCATCCGGTTCCCGTTGCTTGGGTTGGGGAGAGGATTTGTGGGGCGCCTGCGCAATACGTCTTTTGCGTCCACGGCCCATGGCCGGATGTCCCTGCGTCCATCCGGTTTACCATTCTCGGTTAGTAATGTGGATAATGTGGATGGTGTAGCCTGATCATAGATCAAATATCTCAGACGCCAGAGAGGAAGGCAGTTTGTTCAAAATTTCACAGACAGCCTGACCATGGATATGACTGGCTTTAGAAATGTAAATGCAGTGTGTCTCAATGCATGCTCAAGGAAATTCTAGAAAGTTGATTTTGTTCATCTGGACATAGTTTGGAAGAAGTGGAAAAGAGGGCGCTATTATCCTATCCTGGAACACCACCGAGCCATTTGCTCAGGTATGTGGACGACACCTGGGTAAAAATCAAATCTCAGGAGGTACCACAATTTACTGACCGCATCAGCTCAGTGGACAAACACATCCAGTTCACCAGGGAGGACATGAAACGTGACAGGCTAGCTTTCTTAGATTGTGAAATTTCCATCAGCAATGGACATTTGAAAGTTGATGTGTACCGTAAACCAACGCATACAGATCAGTATTTAAGGTTTGACTCTCACCATCCTCTAAAGCACAAAATAGGGGTCATCAGGACTCTACAACACAGAGCAAACACCATACCCACAGACACAGCGGCCAGGGAAGCACAAAAACAGCATATCAAAAAGGCCCTGAGTAAATGTGGTTATCCCAGCTGGACTTTTGTCAAAGCCGGGAAGACACCTAAAGAATGCTCTAAGCCAGTGTTTCTCAACCTCGGTCCTGGGGACCCACTTTTTTTTTTAATTGGACTCCTGGGCTAATTAAGTGAACTGTTATTTCCCAAGTTCTGTGTTTTGGGAACAATATAGAAATTAGAAAACTAAGTTTGGTTAAAAAGAAAAAAAAAATTAAAATGTACCAAGCAGTTATATGGGAATAATGTATTTTTTTCTTTTTAACAATATTTTCAGCCTGATTTTCATTCTACTTTTCTAGGTGTTCTAATTGTTTAATTAATCCATTATTTACTAATTAGTGGATCTGATGCTAAAGTAGTTGCAGCCTTTGCTTATTCAGTGTTGTTTGCCTGGGTGTCTGCTTTGCTCGTTTTAAATTGTCATTAATAAGGTACAACGAAGGGGAAAAACTGCACAGAGAAAGGACAAAATATAATGAAATCAACAAAAGAGAGTTAAGCATTTATATCTATAGCAAAAGCAGAAATATTTCTAAATGTCTTATAAATGTAAAAATCATGCTGCTGTGCTTTTCTGAATGTAGGATAAAAGAAAAATAATACCAACTAATTAAATGAGATCTGTGCTATCAGGTGTTGTCATTGATTAGGAATCTGGTTGGAACAAAAACCTGCAGCCACAGGGGGGTCCCCAGAACCGAGGTTGAGAAACACTGCTCTAAGTAATCCAGGAGAGGGGAAGGACAACCGCTGCCTAAGCGAAAACCTTTGGTGATCCCTTATGTATCAGGAGTATCAGAACAGCTGAAACGCATTTTTTCAAAACACCAGGTCTCGTGGCTTTCAAATCCCAAAACACACTAAGGCAAAAATTGGTCCACCCCAAGGATCGGGTGCCCCGGCACAGACAGAGTAATATAGTTTACGCAGTTAAGTGCCAAGAAGATTGCCGTGAATCATACATTGGGGAAACCAAACAACCACTGGCGAAGCAGATGGCACAACACAGAAGAGCTACCTCCTCAGGTCAGGACTACATCTATTTACATCTACAGGACAGTGGTCACTCATTCAGTGATGAAGATGTGCACATCCTGGACAGGGATGAACGCTGGTTTGAGCGAGGAGTCAAGGAGGCCATTTATGTGAAAAAGGAACGACCATCTCTGAACCGAGGAGGGGGCCTAAGGGTACATCTTTCACCATCTTACAATGCAGTGATTGCAGCCATTCCCCAACTCTCTGTGAATGGTACTCATGGCCATTGATCAATGTACAATTTGCATATCATTGATCACACGGCCCATTGTTAGTCAAAGGTGCTAGTTCGGTATTATGCCAAGGTACTGTTTATAGGGTTGGAGAAACCTACTTTTTTTTGGTCTCATCAGTTGCAAGAGATGGACATCTGAAGCGGAGCTCCGTTAGGTGTTATTTTCTTATTTCTTTATTATCCTGAGATATCCTGTATTTATCCAACCCGGGGGTTCTACTATAGCATTATATTATATTATATATATATATATATATATATATATTGTGGTGCCCGGCGGGCGTCCATGCCCAGCCGGGACGCCCAGGAGGAGTGGAGGAGGGCTTGTGCCTCCTCCAGGACACGAGGGGGCGTCCTCCCGCCAGGGGGTGCCCTGATGCCTTGGGGACCCTCGATCCCAGTGCTTCCGCCACACCAGGAAGTGCTGGGGGGAAGAGAAGAGGGGACACCCGGAGTGCTTCCGGGTACACAGCCGACACTTCCGCCACACTGGGGAGTGTCTGTGGAAGATTGCCGGGGAGCACCTGGAGCACATCTGGGTGTGGATAAAAGGGTCCGCCTCACTCCAGTCAAGGACAAGAGTCGGGAGGAAAGAAGATGATGTCGGGAGGATGGCAAGGAGGCGGCCTGAAGAGAGAGAAGGCATTGTTGTGTGGCCAGGACTTTGTAAATATTACTGTAAATAAACGTGTGTTGGATGACATGAACGTGTCTGCCTGTCTGTGTCCGAGCCAGTCGCCACAATATATTATATATATATATATAAACATGGTCAGCAAGAAAGGGGCTCAGAAAGAAATGGAAAAGAAAACTAAAGCTACATCCAAGCCCAGACCGACAAGCCCAAGTTCAAACTCAAGCTCAAGGTATGGCCTTTCAGAGACTGACCTGGAACAGATGGGCGAAAGCCCAGACTCTTTGGGACCACGGTCCGCAGCATCGTCTCCAGTTGAGAGCGAAATGGGGAGTGAATGTGCAAGTGACATGGGTCACGATAGCTCGCCGATTGGAGAAGATCATTTGAAACTGGAAAAGGCCTTGCAGACCGTGCTTTCACCTACTCCACGCGAGCCGGGAACATCGGCTGTAATAGTGCCCACTGCTTCACCTATGGTGCTCGCAAGCAGAAATGATTCGTCTGAACTGAAGGTGATGATCGCTGAGCTCAAGCAAGAGAAAGAATGATATAAAGAAAAGTGAGAAAGCAAGCAAAAAGGCAAGTGAGAAGCTGTGACGGGAGCTGCAACAGCTGCGGCAGAATAACAGACACCGAGAAACGCGTTTATATCCGCTTTGAGGCGGCCTTTAATGGTATGTTGGATAAAATTCAGGAGCACATTCAGGAAAACACATCTAAATTGAGCACATTTGCCAATCAGCTGGAGGATGTTAAGCAGGCACTCACGACTCGAATTGAAATAGCCGAAAATCTATCATCCACTGCTGATGGAAAAGCAACAGCTGCCAGTTCTGAGTGCAAAAAACTCAGAGACAGACTTGCTGCTCTGGAAGATGGAAGCAGAAGGAATAATATTAGAATTGAAGGTCTACCTGAAAATCGTGAAAGTCCAAACCCACTGAAATTCGCTGCTGAACTATTCTCTAAAATAATTGGAGAGGACTTTAAAATCAGATACCGAGATAGCAGCAGCTTATTGCATACTCTGATCAAATACCTTTAGACCTAGGTCTTTTATTATCCGCTTCGAGAGATTATTATGTAAGCTAGATGTGATGGCACTCCTCAGACGCAAGCAAGACATTATATTTGAAAATAACCACATTCGTATTTTCCCTGATTTCTCTCCCACAACAGCTTCTAAATGTGCAGCCTTCTACAACATTAAACAGTGGCTACAGCAAACCGATATCAAATACAGCCTCTTGTACCCTGCCAAACTGAAAGTGGATGTGCAAGGCCAATACTACATCTATTCCAGCAAGGAGGAAACAGAAAAGGAGTTAAGAAAGATGATTCCGACACTATTCTGAAACACAATAGTGAGTTGCATCCTGTCATGGCATGGCAAGGAGTTATCACCTGCTGTCTTTAAGATTGCTGAAGATTATATTATATATTTTATGCTTATAGTTTGTTAATGATTATATTTTAGGCATAGAGTATTTAGACTATATTGGCAATAGATATCTCTACTTTTTAATCCTAAAACACCGCTGCGTGGGGGCTTTAGATGTGCTTTGTCTCTAGGTATGTCAGAGGACTGAGACTTTGTGAAGTGGGGTCCAGCCTCATGTGTGGAGGCAAAATGGGGGGGGGATGGGGGGGAGAGAAAGAGAGCAGGCTATATCTAATCTATCCTTTTAATCCTTATAATTATAACTACCAATGTAACAATAGGCTGCATGGCAATAACTCATGGGGAAATAGGAAATTAAGGTTAAAGCTGTCTCACTTCCAGTATAAATCCTTATATTCTACTGAGTATAAAGAAGACACACAATCTAATGCATTTCTGGATACATTACAGTTACCACAATAGATACTTTAAGTGCAGTGGAACTGGATAAACCTCTGGCGCTATCAGAATTACTAGATGCTATAAAGTCACTTCAAGGCGGGAAAGCAGCAGGCCCTGATGGATACCCTGCAGAATTTTATAAGAAATTCTCTGCTCAGCTAGCTCCCCTCCTATTAGCAACATTTACAGAAGCTAGAGACAATCAAATTCTACCTCAAACTTTTCGCCAAGCATTAATCACCGTCTTTCCTAAACAAAATAAGGACTTATTACAATGTGCATCATACAGACCAATTTCACTTCTGAATAATGATGTTAAGATACTCTCCAAAGTCCTAGCTAGAAGGATGGAGAAAGTGCTGCCTTCTGTAATATCACAAGATCAAACTGGATTTATCAAGGGTCGACACTTATCCTCCAATCTTCGACGCCTGTTTAATGTAATATACTCACCAACAAAGTCAAATACCCCAGAAATATTATCATTGGATGTAGAAAAAGCATGTGACATGATTGAATGGAAATACCTTTTCACTACATTAGAAAAATTTGGGTTTGGCCTGAACATTTGTGCATGGATCAAACTACTGTACACCAATCCAGAAGCTTCAGTTTGTATTAACAACATTTGCTCAGACTACTTTAAACTAGAACGTGGTACCAGACAAGGATGACCCTTGTCATCACTGCTATTTGCAATCACCACTGAACCACTGGCGGTTCACTGTCGAAATGCTGATCAGATAAATGGGGTTATCAGAGAAGGACTGGAACAGAAAATTTCTCTATATGCAGATGATATGGTACTATATATATCAGACCCACGAAATTCTGTGCCTGCAGTCTTAACAGCACTTATAGAATTTCAAAAGATCTCTGGTCTCAGAATTAATCTGAATAAAAAAGTGTACCCTTTCCAGTGAATTCTCAAGCATACAATATCATATTGGACACCTTTCCTTTTATTATTGTAGATCAGTTTAAATACCTAGGGGTAAACATCACAAGTAAAAACAAAGCTCTTTATCAACAAAATTTCACTGTCTGTATGGAAAAAATTAAGCAAGACTTGCATAGATGGTCAACCCTTCATCTCACTCTAGGTGGAAGAATTAACGTTGTTAAGATGAATATTCTTCCTAAGCTTCTTTTTTTATTTCAAAACATTCCAATATACATCAATAAATCATTTTTTAAGAAATTAGATTCAACAATAACCTCATTTATTTGGAACTCAAAACATCCACGTATCCAAAGAGCGACCCTACAAAGACCTAAGGCAGAAGGTGGCATGGCTCTACCTAACTTTCAGTTTTATTACTGGGCATCAAACATACAAGCTATAAAAACCTGGACACAAACAGATGAACATACACAGGCCTGTTCCGCAATAGAAGTAAAATCCTGCAGTACTTCTTTATATTCCCTGCTTTGTGCCCCAATAAACGCAAGTTATCGCAAATATACTAATAACCAAATTGTGCTTCACTCACTCAGAATATGGAACCAATGCAGAAAGCATTTTAAGATGGAGAAGCTTTTATCTGTGGCAGCTCTGCAAGAGAACCACCTCTTTCAACCCTCACAAACATATGCAGTTTTTAATATCTGGAAAAAATGTGGGATTAAATTGCTCAGAGATTTTTATATAGACAACATCTTTGCATCCAACGAACAATTACATTCCAAATTTAACTTTCCAGCTATACATTTCTTTCACTAATTCTCCAACTTCCCGTGTAGGTAGAAGGCTGAAGTTTGGCAGGCTCATTCCTTATAGTTTACTTACAAAAGTTAAGCAGGTTTCATTTCGAAATTCTATGCGTAATGGTCACAACGGTCGACAACGTCCACCATGTTAAACTTTATGGCCCCATCTTCACGAAATTTGATAGGTGGCTTCCCTGCGCTAACCGAAACCAATGTACGTACTTATTTCGGTGGTATGACACCACTGTCGGCCGCCATATTGAACCTTCCAACGGTCTGTTACTTATGGGCCCATCTTCAAGAAATTTAGTACACAGGTTCCCAACGCTAACTGAATCCTACTTACGTACATATATATGTTCATAGCCTGCAGCTCGGTCGCCGCATGAGGCGGCGTTGGGTCCCCCATCCCCACGCAGTTGGCTGCCTGCCTATATAAGGCCGTCCGTCGCTCCGGTCTCTTCATTCCCTTCCTTGCTTCTCCACGGTATTCACGTCTCCCTGCTGATAACTGCAGCCTTTTTATTTAATCCACGGCTTCTCCGCCATTTTATTGTTCGTTTATTATGATTATAGTTATTGTGTAGGTATTTTAGACTTAGTTTACATTGTTCAGGTACCCATTTCCTTTATCGTTCCAACTGTACCCCCATTAACATGTCTATCGAGGTGATCACCATCGATCAAAGAACTGTCACTTACCGAGTGGTTTCCATGCCCGGAGATGGAGACTGCCTTTTCCATTCTCTGTGTTACATATTGCATGGCCATATCAGGCTCACTCTTGATATCCGGAGGAACATTGTGTCTTATGTATTGAATGACTGGGACAGGTTCAAGGTGTGGACTGATGACGGTACAGGAGATAATTATACTACACAGGAGCACTATAAGAGTGCAATGCTTAAGCCCTTCACCTATGGTTCTGCATGCGAGTTGATGGCTGCCACTGAATTGTTCGGTTGTCGCTTTCAAGTGTACCGAAATGGCCAAATATTTTACACCTTTGGACAACCACCAATGCCTCTTAAACATCTTAGATTCACAAGTGACGATTTAAGTAGTGGAGACTTTGATGTTTATGAATGTTTAAACTCTCAAAAGCTGGATGGGAAGTTATCAATGAAACCCATTTCAATTCAAATGCCTCCAATTTCCAGTAAGGCTCTGCTTCGCAATGACAATTAATAAGTCTCAGGGACAGACCCTACAAAAGGTTGGCATTGATTTGAGGCAATATTGCTTGTCACATGGCCAACTATACGTTGCATGCTCAAGAGTAAGCTCAGCGCACAGCTTGGTCATATTACAACCGGAGGGCCGAACTGACAACGTGGTATACAAAGAGATCCTTAAATAATTATTGGTATATTTTCCCTCAGTTTAAAAAGGTTTACTTTTCTTCTTAATAAAAATTTTAAAGCAGTACTTCGCCACTGCGAAGCACAGGTATTTTGCTAGTCCTTAATTCCTTTCATTAATTTTCCTGTGATGCATGTTAAGCTTACTGGCCTATAGTTGCTTGGATCTGCCCTATCACCCTTTTTATATAATGGGATGATATTTGTCATTTTCCAGTCCTTTGGAATCTCTCCAGTGTGCAGTGACTTCCTAAAAATATGTGTCAAGGGTTTATATATGTACTCGCTAGCCTCCTTAAGAACTCAAAAGGTAAATACTATCTGGTCCTGGTGATTTGTTTAATTTCAGTTTATTTAATCTGAGCAGCACTTCTCCCTCTACAATTTTCAAATCCCTCAGTATCTCCTTAGTAGTCACTGTTACCTCTGGGAGGTTATCCACTTGCTCACTTGTGAATACCTCAGAAAAATGTAAGTTTAGGGCATCCGCTATTTCACTGTATCTTTTAATTCTCCTTTACTATTTCTGATGCACTTGACCTCCTCCTTGACTGTTCTTTTACTACTAAAATACTGAAAGAATCTTAGGGCAGGGGTGGGCAAAAGCACAGCAGGTTTACAGTTAGTCGTATGAAAAAAAGACATGCAGGTTATTCTTGAACTCTACTTGCTAATAATAATAATAATAATAATAATAATAATAATAATAATAATAATAATAATAAGATGATACATGAGAAGACAAATACAAATAAATAATACTATAATAGATAATATAAGAATAAACTGTTTTGCACACTCACAACTGTAAACCTACTTTTGCCCACCCATGTCTTAGGGTCTTCTTTTGCCTTATCTGCTATATTCCTCTGTAGCTGTCTTTTAGCCTCCCAGATATCCTTTTTAATGGTTGCCCTCATGTTCTCATTCGCTCTATGATTCATTTTGCAGTCATTAGTCTTATATGCCTTATAAAGCAGTTTTTCCTTTGCAACTTCTTTTTTAAATCTTTATTAATCCCCTGTGGAGTTTTTTCTTAGTTTTCCATTAATTCCAAATTTAGGTATGTATCTGTCCTGCATTACATGTAAAACATTTTTAAACCTGTTCCACTACTCCTCGACTGTCTCCACACTTAAAAGCTTATCCCAGTGTGTCCTACTTAGACATTGTCGCATCTGCTCAAAATTAGCCCTAGCAAAGTTCAACTTAACAATTTTAGTCTTTGCATCTGTACTCTTACAAAATACTGAGAATTGTATTACATTATGGTCACTTGACCCTAGTGGTTCAATCACCTCTACACCATCAATTCTATCCTCATTATTACAAAATACTAAATCCAGACAGGCTTCACTCCTTGTTGGTGCTTTAACATGCAGTGTTAAAAAACAGTCACGGATTACTTCTAAAAGCTCTTGCTCTTTTGCTCCTCCATCTGCAAGGTTATCCCAGTTAATATTTGGATAATTAAATTCTCCCATGGAAGGCAGATAATATCTCCCTGTAAACTTGCCTTTTTGATATTACTAAAAAGATGTGTGTTGAAATTACTGTCTGAATTGGGTGGTCTATAACACACTTCTAAAATAAGACCTCTTTCCCTAATATTTTCCATGTCCTCACTAAGATGAGGCTCATCATCCAACTGAAGAGGACTTACATTTAAATCCTGTTTGGCATAAACAGCAACCCCACCTCCTTTTCTGTTCTGTCTATCCTTCCTAAAAAATGTGTATCCCTCTATGTTACACTCATCCCCATCTTTGTTATTTAGCCAGGTTTCCACTATTGCTATAATATCATAATTATGCTCTGCTACATACAACTCCAACTCACTTACTTTTTCAAACTTCTAGCATTAAGGCAAGCTATTTTTAATGTGTTACTCCTTCTACATTTAAAAGTTTGCTTAGAATTTACATTACTATGCATTTTTATTTCTACCCTGTTGTTTGTTCTTCCATGTATAGATCTAAACCTGGCCTGTCCTAAACTCCCTGCCCCCCATTCCCTAATTTAAACAGTCCTCAACTAGCCTACACATACGCCTCCAAAATACATTGGTGCCCCTCCAGTTCAGGTGTAACCATGTAACGGCCGACCCCTTACCCAGCCGGCAGCTACACCTCCAAGACCTGTGGCCTGGATAATTTACTGAGTATGTATCAAACTATCAAGCCGTACCTCCAACAAATTAAACTTTTCCCCACAATCGACGGTGTAAATATAAACTCACAACAGCAGGTATGTAAAATTAAACTGATTAAATGTATTAAATGAAACAACAAGACAAATGCAAAAATAGAAAGATAAACATATATAAATATAAATATCCCTCCACCACAGCAACAACGAGACACCACCATATATAAATACAACAAAACCCTCCCTTGCCCCTGTAACATATAACAACGAACAACAGCAATGAATGATATACGGAATGATCGTGAACTTGAGTCCGGTTATAAAAACTGTCCTGAATACGGTTGACTGAACTAGCGATAAATGAGTTGTTTGATTTTCCCGGCAATTGGAGCAACCTCACCGTGATTCCTCTGCGTGTTGTGGATGACGATCCTACCCCGGGGTCTCTGCAGATGAGGGACGGAAGACAGTCCAGCAAAATGAAAAACAAACTGGTGCAAAGGCGCGATGTGAAAAAACAGCAAGTAAGTTGATCCGTGGTTTTTAAAAAAATAAATAAATAAATAAATGGGTGGGGTGGGGTGGGGTGGGGTGGGTCTCTCTGGTCTCTCTTCTCTTCTCTTCTCTTCTCTTCTCTTCTCTTCTCTTCTCTTCTCTTCTCTTCTCTTCTCTTCCCTCCTGATTGCTTAAATAGTCCTGTGACGGCTGTAATTGATTAATAGTGAACAGGTGCCTTCCAGGTTTGAGGTTGCTGTCTCCTTCTATCATCCGTCCCCCTTTACGGGGATGGCATTCACTGATACACACAAACAGCAAACGAGACAATGGAAACAAGACGCACTCAGTACTAACATTTGACAACACTATAAACTATATAGCCCCGCTACAACCCGTCACAGCGGAACAGGTCCCATCTGTTCCAAAAATAGTCCCAATGCCCCATAAACCTATACCCTTCTACCCTGCACCAAGATTTGAGCCACGCGTTAAGCCTTCTAATCTCCTCAACTTCAGGAAAAACAACTTCACAATATTTAAGGATTACAAATTGTGACCTATAGGGGACACAACAGAGTCCCAAACACAACTAGACTACATAGTTGCAGGTTCAAATTATAATTACTTTTATTTAACAAACAACATTTTACAGGTTCTTCTTCTGATTGGCACAATCCCAATCCCAGTCACAATTCCTTTTATTCTCCTCCATTCTACTCCAGGCAAGCCCTGTCCACCATCTACAGACTCCAACCTCTGGATGAGGCGGAGCGATTTCTTTTTAACCCAACCTCGGCAGTACATCTGGTGCAACAAGATTGCTACTTGGGAGCACTTCTGGGTCAGGTGAAACCTCTCCATGGTTGGACAGCTCTCCATAGCAGAACTCAAGGACCCCAGCAGGGCTGCTCACTAACACTTTTCAACTCCCATAAAACCCTGTGAGTGTCCAAACAGGAGCCATACCAGAAGGATACCACCACCTAGTGTACTGGGGGAACACATAGCCACAGGAGGCAGTATCCTTCTGTCCTTCCCTTTTACAGGTACCACTAACTAACCTGGTCTTGACCCTTGTCCATCCATCTCCTTGTTTTATAAAGGCTTTCCGGTCAGGAAAGGAACCATCCACTCCACTTGGGATGCCAACCAACCTGTGTTAATAAATTAATTTCCTGATGTTGATCTTTATTCATTTATCTTTTATTAGTCCATTTATACAAAACAATTTGCAAAACAAGCAAATTTAAATATAAATTAAATGTATCCATTAGTTTTATAATGCTAAAGCAGTCCAGTTTCATCCTGGGCACAAGAACCCATTTTTTTTCTGTTTCAGAGTCCCATGGAGCTAAAGCTTATTTCAGGGGCATTGTGAGCAAGATAGAAAGCAGTGGAGAACAGAGAGTCAGTCCATCTAAGGATGCACTCGGTCTCACTTATACCTGAACAATTAATAATTGGCCATTAATGTTGGGATTTTGGAAAAAAATAATGACAAAGCTGGCTGGGATCAAACCCAACTACTGCACCAACAGAGTCACTTAGATTAGATAAAAATGAAAAGCTGGTAATTATCAAATTATATCATGAATACACAACAAGGCTAGTATTTTAAGTTACGATTATAATATTAAAAAAATTACTGTAGAGACCAGGCCCACAGAAAAAGAACAACCTGAGTCTTTGTAAAGGCATAGCATTGCCAAAATTGGTTAGAGTGACCTCATTTGTGTGGTAGTCTCAAACAAAACCATTTCTAAGGCCTCAGATTCAGATACATTCCAATGTAGACAGTCAGCCTCCTAATCTCAGTCTGATAACCTTATGTAGAATCCAAGAACATATTTCATGTGAACCAAAAAAAAAGTGAGAGTGAGACAGAAAATTCCACGCAGAGGAATGCAGAAGGACGTTTCTTGCTAGTTAGGCAGCTTGTGCTAAAATTTGTTAGCCGATGGCGCAGTGGTAGTGCTGCTGCTTTGCAGTAAGGAGACTGTGGAAGATTGTGAGCTCGCTTCCCGGTTCCTCCCTGTGTGGATAGCGCTTTGAGTACTGAGAAAAGCGCTATATAAATGTAATGAATTATTATTATTATTAACTTTACAAATCCAGATTTCTGATTCATGCATCTATATATTCAATTTATAAACACACCTAATCCGTCATATGACATGGAAGACCGGCGTCTATCCCAGTACCATCGGGCATAGGATATGAACTAGGACTATGTCCACACTACTTTCCACACTAGTGTTTTCACATCATTTACAAAGGTATTTTCACACACAGTAAAACAACTGAAAATGCAAATGATGTAGCTGTTGCCCTGCATTGGGTATTGTGAAAGAAAAATGAGATTAAGGGGTCACATAGTTATTCAACGGTAATATAATTATTGTACATAAAGTGTTTTGGTATACTTTCCACATTACAAATATAGCATCTATTTTAGAAGTAGCATAAGGGGTTAATACATATACTCTAAGCTTGCTCAAGCATATCAGGAAACCAGATAAAGGTCAAGTGAACACCAAGGAACAAGAAAGTTCTAGGTGATGCTTTGAAGAAGTGACTGTAAGACTTGGTAGTTATCACATACAATGAAAACTCCATAAAAGAATAAGAGTTGAACTCAAGAAGTATTGGAAATTATTGTAAAGGACAAGAATGTAGTGCAATGATACTTTTATTTTGGCTTTGTATTTGGGTGTGTAAGCTAATGAACCAATCAGAGTAAATGTCAGATGTTACGTAAGCATTAATTCAACTACACTATGCAAACTTAATTGTCTATAAATATGACTCTCTGCTGTGTTGTGGCAGCCTCTGCTCAGGACCCATCCTTTAACAGACAGCTGTGATGGGGTGGTCTCTCTTCATGAAAAGAAATTAAAGATGCATAAACAACCTTCCTCCTGCCTGGTTCTTTGGGTTAATTGATTATTTTATATTCAAAGAGGTCCTAGTTAAGGACAAAATTTCTTTAATATATTTCCAATTTATTTCTTCCACAGTATGCACGTGTCAGTGAAAAAAGGAAGAAATAATTATATTCCATACTAGGCATTAATTTGCAGCTTGCATTCATGCACAAGGGAGAGAAATGACAATGAGGTGGAATTGTTATTGTGAGTAACACATTGAGTATTAGGAGAGCAAAGTGACTAAGAAAATGTAATGAGCAGGATCCAATCAGAGCTCTGTTAGAGTCTGCATTTTCAGAGCTCTCAGTGTTCTCCCATCCACACCGCAATACTGAGCTGGTCTTTTCAGAAATATATGGCTCTGAAGAGTGTTTTCAAAAAGTCTACATTTTTGGGGGGCTAAAAACACTGGGATAGTGTGAATGAATAGATGAAAACAGAGGCTAATGTCTGCATTTTTAAACAAAAAAAATGTTGTAGTGTAGATGTAGCCTCAGAATATTTGGCAGGAGTGTAGAAAAATTTGAGGAGGATGATGGTGCATGGAAGGCACTGCAGTAGTTTTCATTTTAAAATGTTTCTTAGAGACTATCATTGTGTTGCTTATTTCAATAAATCAGACAAGAATTGTATTAAGTGTGAGCAGTCAGGTAGGGCCTTGGAAGTATTGAGTTTGAGGGGCTTTGCTTACTCTATGCTGTAGTTGTGTAATTCAAGCCAATATGTAACCCCACTGAATGTCTGATGTAACTTTTCTTTCTTTTTTAAATAGCAGACTTCGACTTTTATCATGCAATTCTTCATAGCTTTAGTTTTTGTCAATTTATAAATAACCATTTCTACAAAGGTTATATAAAATGATACAGAATGCCCGGTAGAGAACTGCATTGTGAACCCACTTAGCCCTGATTTGGAGAGCATTTTCATAAGTCTTTAGGGGTTACAATTGTCGGGATAGTGTGGATGAAACCTGAAAGACTAGTGTCTGCATTTTTTAAACAAAAACTTAGTAATGTGGATGTAACCTGACTTTGTAATGCCAGTCCATGATGGACCATACTCGGGACACAGCCACACTTGCTCACACCAGGCCAGTTTCAAGTTGCCACTGAAAACACGGAGACCGAAGTACCAAGACAAATATAGCACACCTGTGATGCATTTCAGATTCATTTTATTTGACTGATGACACATATAAACCATATTTAGCCCTTGCATGCTCTAATGAAGAAAGGGGGATAAACCCTCATCTAAAAACATAAAGCAACTCCTGGCAGCTTACAGATTGGGACAGAGGAGGCAACAGTGCAGACTTGCACCATTTGACATAGCCAGCAGGGCAAGAGAAAGCTGTATGCCTGACCCAAGCTATTGTATCAATTCACTGTTAATGGGTTGCCAAATATCAATAGGAATTAGATCCTAAAATCTCCTTAAAAATCACCCAAAATCAGCCCTAATGAGGTGAACAGTAGTGTCATGATATCTGTATCAGTATACAAATCTCAAATGCAGAGATGCTTGATACCAGAGGACACTTTTGCATTTCCATCTCTCTCCTACACTAAGAGCTGCAGCTTTACAATACACTTCCAGTGATAGAGTGGTGAGGTGTGGTGTGTTATTTAACACAAGCAAGTAAGAATTCCACTGAACTCTGTACAGTAGGCAATCGTGACTTTATAAACATAAAAACATAACTGGCTACTGCTTTGACTTTACTGAAGTTTCAACTTTCATACAAAATTCAGCTACTTATGAAAAATGACCAAGCACTAAAAGTCCTTAAAGGAATACCCCACCCAAAAATGATATTTTTTTATAAGTTACTTACTCCATATAATTTTTAGTAAGGGCAGATAAAAATTTTAATAACGTTTTCATGGAGAAGAGAAATAAAAAAACTTTGACATAAATCTATGTTGACCAACATTGTACAATACCAAACAATATCAAAACAGCCATTAACAAAATCCCATGCTACCTGTGTTGCATAATCTACATAATCTGAAGCAATAATAAGTGGACTTCATATAATGAGAAACTTTCTATTGCTTTCAAGTAAGTTGTCTGAACTGTTATATCTTAGGGTGAGTTCAGGTTTGGGTACTACGGAAAACCGGCTTACACCTCTTAATTCATATGCTATTTTAATGTTGGATGGATTTCATCAGATTGAGTGAAAGAAACAGGAGTTGAACTTGACATTTTTATGAATGTGCAATGCTGAAAAAGAGAGCACAGTACAAGAAAAGTCAAGACATTGAAATGTGGACTGAATTCATCCTGTCACTTGCCCAGGAAAGTAAGTTATATCACCCTGGCTGACTCAGAAACAGAAATGATTTGCTCACTATATCACTATCTTAGTGATGAGTCATTCTGGATGCGGGTGACATCAAGAAAGGAATCAGGAGTCTATTAGACATATTCCACTAGTGGACAGTACAAGCTGGGCCTGCTCTCTCCTAATAATGATGACTTTGGATATACGCCCAAGGTTCAATCTGAGCAGGTCTGACCTAAAATAACTGCCACTGACAGCAGCATCTCTCTGTTCTTCACATTTTTATGTGTTTGTTGTGTGTTGTTATTTATCTATCTTGAAACCCAACAGAGCTGTCCTGCACTCCAACTTCCATGAAGTCCTGAGGGAATCTGTGGTGCTGCAGCAACCCAGGGAGCTCTGGGGGAGGCCCCATGCTTCTTCTCTACCCTCATCCTTCCACTACATAGGCGTCACGGCCAGGTAAGGGCCATGGCCATCTGGCACTCCTACTATATAATAAAACACTAAGGTCTGTGTGTTCAGTCCCGCTGAGCAACCAGATTGGTTAGTTTGGCTTTGGTGTGATTGGTCAGTTTGGCTTTGGTAACACAACAAAAGAGGAAGTGTGGGTGTGAGACGCATGAGGAGGAGTAAAGGCATATTAGGCATACTGTGGGAGTCGCAAAAGGTGGGAAGTATGAAAGCAAACAGGAGGTGAGAAAGATGCCTTGAAAATAATGAGTTGAAAAAGCAGACTTTACAGGAACGCGCTTGAGAGGGAGCATTGGTGAAGAGGCATTCATAACGCACAAAAAATACAAGTAAGGCGCTAAAGGTGTTTAATAGGGTTGCGGTCAGGGCTCTGTGCAGGCAACTTGAGTTCCTTCATTTCTTTATGGACCTGGCTGGTTGTGCTCTTTGTACATTTGCTTATGGGATTAATAATCTAATCTAATCTAATCTAATCTAATCTAATCTAATCTAATCTAATCTAATCTAATCTAAAGGTACATGTTGGGCTAGAGTTAGCAAATATTCTTCAATTGTTCTATTGTATGTCTTCGACAGGTACCATGGCTAGTATATTTATATTTTTTAAATAATGTCAAATGTTGTTGGCATTGCAGATAACAAAGAAAAATTTTTACTCTTACCAAATCAATGATCTGAAATGGGTGCATCCCCAGGTGTTCTACCTGGGGTGGAATGGCTGATGAGCAGGCACTTAATTCTTCATTTCAGTTGATCTTCACATGCTATTTAATTTGAGTTTCCTAAGAGGAGAAAATGCAGTCTGCTATAAAAAGTCATCTAACAAAGTAACAGTAAAACACACAGACCTTTATCAGCAATTACTGCATTCTGATTGTGAACTGAGATCTGAAAAGAGCCCAAAGAACTGATAGTAAATCTGTGATTTTAGCTTTACTTCAATTTGCCTGTGCTAAGGAGTAAAGGGCCTTTGAATATTTACATCAAATTCATATCACACATTGCCTGGTATGACTTCCATTTCTGCTCTGCTGGTTGTCATAATTACTTGATTGCTTTTAATAGTTTCTCTCTCTTATTCACTTGTAATAAAATGTCTGCCAGCTGATAAAATTTTGCTACACCTTGAGAGCAGGTCACTACTGAACATGTTATGCTGTCTTAAATCATCTCTAATACCGTCCTACCACCAATTCACTAATTTCTTTTCTGCACTGGCTTGTTGGTATGATAGATAGATAGATAGATAGATAGATAGATAGATAGATAGATAGATAGATAGATAGATAGATAGATAGATAGATAGATAGATAGATAGATAGATACTTTATTAATCCCAAGGGGAAATTCACATATGAGCAGATGTATGTGGACACCCCACCAAATGATTGAGTTCAGGTGTTTCATTATTAACAGGCACATCAAATCAGCAATCTCCATTGCCTAAGCACATAAAAATGACACATTCTCTGTGGCATCACTCACAACAAAGTTCCAAACTGCTTCTGGAAGCAACATCAGCACAAGACATGAATTGGTTTTCCGTAGCCAAGCACCACAACGCTAGTCTAAGATCACTATGAGTAATGCCAAGTGTCAGCTGGAGTGGTGCAAAGCATGCCACCATTGGACTATGGAGAAGTGGAAATGTGTTCTGTGTAACAATGAATCACGCTTCACTACCTGGTAGTCTGACAGACAAATCTGGGTGCCAGGAGAGCACTACTTTCTGGTCAGTATAGTAAAATTTGGTGACGGCGGGATAATAGCAGGGTTTGGGCTAGGCCCAAAGGCTCAAAGACATTTAAAACAATTGTAAGCTCCCAAATTTTTGGTCATAGATTATTGATTGTTCCCCTGTGCACAAAGCCAGGTCCATTAAGACATGTGGTAACTTGAATGGCTTGCACAGAGCCCCGACCACAACAATATTGAACACTTTTAGGATGAACTGAAATGACAACTGCAAGACTGGACCTCTCTTCCAACATCATAAAAGATCTTTTGGCTGAATAAACACAAATTCCCACAGACAAAGTTCAAAGTTTTATTGGAAAATAGTGGAGGCTACTATAAGGGGCAATACTATATAATGTTCATGGTTTTGGAATGTCCAACAACCTCATATAGGTGTGATGATTTAGTGTCTACAAAATTTTGGCAATATAGTGTGTGTCATTTGATTGCACGGTGTAATCATCCACACACCTTCACCAGGGAAATTTAGTGTTGCCTCCCAATCTGACCAAGAAACCAGAACCTCTGGATGAAATCCAGATGAACACAATGGCAACATGTCAGTTCTGCATATAAGGCACTCCAACCATGAATCAAAGCAGGATTCAAGTGCTGTGCAAGGGGTGTAGCACCTGCTCCTTCAAAATGCCACCCTGTCTCTCAGTTCAGGTTACTACAATAATGTGAGTATTTCTGGTCAAAAGTGCATCCTTGGAGAAGTGGTAATGCTGTGTGAGCTATAGGGGGAGTAGCAGCACCCCAAACTCCCACACACTTTCAAATATGGTATTTTCCATTGTACAAAATAATTTTACAGTTTATCTGCTACCCATCACAATCACATTCCCAGTACCTTTCTCCTCCTCAACTCTCCACCAGAGAATGTTGTCCACCACCTTATAACTTTGATTCCCTTTGTGAGGCGGAGAGGCTGCTTTTTAACCCAAACAAGGTAGTACTTCCAGTGTCACCAGATTGCCACCTCAAAGCACTTCCGGATCAGGTGAAACATCTCAATGAGAGGAGAGCCTGCCTGCAGCAGCTCCCTCTAGCGGTTCCCTCAGGAAACCCCAACAGAGCTGCCTACCAAATCTACAACTCCCATGCAGCCCTGCTGGTGTCCAAATGAGAGCCAAGCCAGAAGAAAACCAGATCCTCTGTTATGGTGGGAGCAACCCTTTCCATCAAGCAGCCTCCCCTAGTCAGTCTAACTCTTTTTCATTCCTGAATGGAAAAGATTTGGATGTGAGCATCAGTAGGCATTGTGCCCTAGGAACCAAGTTACCCGAACAATTTTATAACATTTCAGTAATTATTTACCGTTCTGATGCTGATCTTTTTGATCATAAAATAGGTCATTATGATAGCAATTGATGACAAGAATTCATACTTAATTGCAGAACAGCTGTATCGAAGGGCTCCTCTAGAGTACCTCTCTTTCTCTTTCACGATTTAGCTCAAAAACTCTGAAACACATTGGGTGCCATGTTTGTTGAGGATCTTTTGGTGCCTTGTTTACAAGCAGTATGGCTTAGCAGGGTCTGGCTCTGCTCCCTAGACCTTCTCTGTGTGCACAAATCATGTCTGGCACCTTTTGTTCGTATCTGTTGCTATACAACAGTAATAAAACAGTAGTCAGGTCATGAAGGAGTAGGGTACATAACCCTGGGGAGCTCAGACAGCATTTTTGTTCAGGAATTGAGTTTAATAATTCTCACACAGTGCCTCTTTAGCAGCTTGCAGTTTATTTTTGTAATATTCTGCTTTTTGACCTTTGTCATCAATTGGTATTTTTTGTGTTTTGTTTAGTATTTTAAAAATCCATATGAACTTTGTTTCGTGAATTTTTGATTAATATTTTTGGATTTGTTTCACTACTCCTGCACTTTCTTCTCTTTATGACTCCCTGCCAGTTGTAGATTATGGTCTTATGTAACTAAATAACACATATTTATTCAAAAAGTCTGCTTCAGCACTGGCTCACTCACATTGACAATTTGATTTAGTTGCGGGGTCCTCTGTACTTTACCAAGTGACATGTTGCCTGCTGAAGAGCTGACACTGGAGGAGTTGCTCTGCTTGTGTTCCTGCTTCTGTGTGTACAGTGAGTTGGTGTGATCTTAACAAGTGGCTAACAAACTGAAATTAAAAGCACAAAGTTGCTGGTTCAAAGTCCACTGGTGAGTCACAGTGTGACCACAACCAAGTTTGTGCTCAATTAATAAAAATGGGAATGAGGCTTATAGTTCAAGTTCCCAAAGCAAGTGCCCATTGCCACGGTGTAGCCCACGGTGTTTCCACCCGTGCCTGCCACCCAACCCTCACCCTTGAACGTGCAGGTGGTGAGCTCAAAGGATGACTCCACATCACCATTTCAGCCTGAGCCCGGCAGGGTTATGGGGGTTGCCCGACCACCTGGTACTTGCTGGTGAATGCCACCTTCCCGCCTAGCTTCAGAAGTGGGTCCTGTGAAGTTGAAGTATCTTGGGATTTTGTTCAAGAGTAACAGAAACAGGGGAACATGAGATTGACAAGAGTGAGAAATTAGATTCTTTGCATGGTCTCAGGGCTGACACTCCGCAATTGGGTGAGAAGCTTGGCAATTTGGGAGAGTCACAGAGTGGAGTCACTTCTCCAAATCCAGAAGTGCCAGTTGGGGTGCTTTGGGCACTTCTTAAGGATGGCCCCCATTGAGCTGCTCCAAACATTTCCCCCTGGGTGGTGACCCATCAGGAAACCTAGGAAATGCCGGAGGGACTATACCTCTCTGACTGTATTGAGAATGCTTGGGATTTCTCCAAGAAGTGCTGGAATCTGTAGCTGGGAACAGGGAAGTCTGGGCCGACCTGCTTTCCCTGCTGTCACCACGACCCTCACAAGGAAAAGCAGATGGAATGAGATAGATAGATAGATAGATAGATAGATAGATAGATAGATAGATAGATAGATAGATAGATAGATAGATAGATACTTTATTAATCCCAAGAGGAAATTCACAAATGAGATGTGGATAAGGTTTACTACACAGAACAGCAGTGGGTTTCATATAAAAACCATTCTGCAGTAGCAAATGCAACAGCAAAAACAGGAACATGTACAGGTCGGAACAAAAATAACTCTCTTTAGAACCCCTTTGAGGAATTCAGCATGAAGCAAGCATCAAATCTACCCTTCAGAAAAAAAAATCAGTATTATAAAAACTGAAGTAACTATTTCTTTCCACCCTGGCACCTCTAATTAATGTATTAAAAATTTCAAAGGCAATCTGCTAATGTGTATTGATCAATCAATCAATCAGGCTGGTGAAGGTTGTGGCTGCAACAAGCTCAGCAGGGCATGTCTCACTTTCTCTGACAAGATTGCAGCTTCCTTTTGGAGATCATCAGATGTTACCAAGTTAGCCTTTAAATGTGATTCCTTCTGTTTATTCAGCTTCTACTCCCAATATTCACTCCAGGGTATCATCCTAATGTGATGCACAAAGCTTAAGGTTCAACCTATTGTGGATAGCCAGTGAAGTAACACTGCAGACAATGCTCATCTCTTTTATATGACCCTCAGACCCTGACCTTTCTGGTAATACTGCAGCAGTGCAATGTGGTAATACCCACATCTCATAATCAACTGGTAATCTTAGGGTTTTGTTAGATAACTTTGTCTCCCATCTTCCAAACCAACACTACCATTGTTTAAAGGCTCCTAAAAAACTGACTGAGAGTTAAGAGTCATTTTGTTGCAAAGAACCCAAACAAAAGGATCAAGCACATTTAAAAATTATGATGAAAAATGTGAGGAGAACATGTGTATTACTGTTGGTATTCTTCATCTCTAGATTCCTTTATCCATCCATTTTGTAACACTATAGCAGAAAAGGTGCAAATGACTGGGGGTACCACTCCTCTGTAGAACACACATGCCTGCAGGGTCCACACTGACTCTCCCCCTCTGCGGTAATATGGAATACTTGTGTATACTTATCAACTTTGCTTCCACTGATTTAAGGTCATGAGGGACCAAAGGCATGCCAGGCAGCAATGATAAAAAAGCAGGACGCAACCACAAAATGAGCTATCACAGGGCACAGTTATGAACACCCCCATGTGTATTCACACCAGGTCAGTTTAGAGGTGGCAGTCAAACAAACCTGTGCATCTTCAGGATGTGGAAAGAATGTGTGAACACTTTGGAGACAGTGACTAGGCCAACTTTTAAGCCTGGACACAAAAAAGCAAAAGCCACAATAGGTAAATACGGTGACTGAACCTCTTAATTTTAGATATGCTCCTATATTTTACCAAACAAGCTGGAAAAGGCAGTTTGACACGTTCACTGATGTCAGACACAAGCCAATTTACTTGACCCCTTCTGTCTATATTACATGCAGAACCCACAAAAAGTGCAGGCAGTACACTCAAGAGACAGTTCATTGGAGAAACTAACTTCTGTCCAAATATAGTTAAGAAGAAACTGGGAAGAACCACCACCTGCTGGGTCACTGTACTGGTCTCTCCAACCACTCAGTCCAGTGCGGGTCGCGGTCCATCCACCCATTCATATTGATCTCACTCAATCCAGTTTACATTTCCAGAGCCTGCCCAGAATGCTTTGAACAGAAGGCCAGAAAACCTTTCCTTAGGGCATCTGTCCATTGGATAGATAGATAGATAGATAGATAGATAGATAGATAGATAGATAGATAGATAGATAGATAGATAGATAGATAGATAGATAGATAGATAGATAGATAGATAGATAGATAGATAGATAGAAAATAACCCCTCAAACAAACATAAGAAGTACTAACTTGGATACTGGAGAGCTGCTGCGTCAGACCTGTCCAGGTGTACATTTGAAGGCATTAACATTTGAATACAGTAATCCCTCCTCGATCGCAGGGGTTGCATTCCAGAACCCCCCGCGAAAGGTGAAAATCCACGAAGTAGAAACCATATGTTTATATGGTTATTTTTATATTGTCATGCTTGGGTCACAGATTTGGACGGAAACACAGGAGGTTGTAGAGAGACAGGAACTTTATTCAAACACTGCAAACAAACATTTGTCGCTTTTTCAAAAGTTTAAACTGTGCTCCATGACAAGACAGAGATGACAGTTCTGTCTCACAATTAAAAGAAGGCAAACATATCTTCCTCTTCAAAGGAGTGCGCGTCAGGAGCAAAGAATGTCAGAGAGAGAGAGAAAAAAGCAAACAATCAAAAATCAATAGGGCTGTTTGGCTTTTAAGTATACAAAGCAGCTGCAAGGAAGAGCGCAATGTGAAGGTAGTCTTTCAGCATTTCTTAGAGGAGCGTCCGTATCCTCTAGGCCAGTGTGCGAACAGCCCCTCTGCTCACACCCCCTCCGTCAGGAACAGAGAATGTCAGAGAGAGAGAGAGAGAGACAGAGAAAAACAAACAATCAACAATCAATACGTGCCCTTCAAGCTTTTAAGTATGCGAAGCACCGTGCGGGAAGCATGCCCCTTTACAAAGCAGCTGCACAGAAGGGAGCAATGTGAAGGTAATCTTTCAGCATTTTTAGACGAGCGTCAGTATTGTCTAGGGGTGCGAACAGCCCCCCCCCCCCCCCCCCCCGTCAGGAGCAGAGAATGTCAGAGCAAGAGAGAGAGAGAGAGAGAGAAAAGCAAATGATCAAAAATCAATATGTGCTGTTTAATCTTTTAAGTATGCGAAGCACAGTGTGGGAAGCATATCGCTTGACAAAGCAGCCATATGTAAGCCCAGCAAGGAAGAGAGCAATGTGAATGTTATCTTTCAGCATTTTTTGAGGAGCGGCCATATCCTCCAGGGGTGCGAACAGCCCCCGTGCTCACAATATATTTGAGGAGTTTTATTTAATACATAATACGCACTCTGGTTGGGTAGCTTCTCAGCCATCTGCCAATAGCGTCCCTTGTATGAAATCAACTGGGCAAACCAACCGAGGAAGCATGTACCAGAAATTAAAAGACCCATTGTCTGCAGAAATCCGCGAACCAGCAAAAAATCCGCGATATATATTTAAATATGCTTACATATAAAATCCGCGATAGAGTGAAGCCGTGAAAGTCGAAGCGCGATATAGCTAGGGATTACTATACTGCAGGTCCCTCTTGTTGTGTTCACAAAAGGAACATGCTGTTAGAAGGTTGATCAGAATGACTCGCAGTAACAGTCTTGATATCAGAGTGACTCATTTCAGTCACAGGAGATTAAAAATAAACATCAACAAAGTGATGCAACCCCTCCTAGGCAATAACACGAAAAAACTCAAACATTTCAAAGTCATGAAAAAATTAAGTTAACCTGGTATGCACCCCTAACACATTTGGAACAGTAGTGTTATCCCAGGTCCAGGAGAAACATGTGGCTTAACTGGAAGAAGTAAGTTTATTTGTCATTACAGCTATACACAAATACTTAGCACAAACAGGACTGGTTCAATAACGGCATCCTTTGACGCAGTACACATACGTGTATACCAGCGCACAAGTACACTAACTCCACACATTCAACTTGGTGTATTGTAAAAATTACAAAGCACCGCACTACTACAGCATCAGACATATTGGTCCACATTGGACTTAATGAGTATAACAATGACAAAGAGAATTAACTTAAAAGTGTTACGTGGAAATAAAGTGTTTGGTATAGTGTGCATGTCTGTTAAAAGGGTGCAGGTAAATCTTTTTGTGTGGTGTGGGTACCATCTGGCAGGAGACGACCAAACCGTTCATGACAGAGACGTCTAGGGTGCTACATGATGATTAATCCTATAGAAATGGATTTTTCAGAGGGTCTGGAATTCACTGTGCTGTTTTAATCAGCCGCGTCAGAACTTTTCGCTCCGAGTCTGTACAGTTTTCGTACTAAATGGATACTACGTAGCTGATGCTCTTGAGGATGATCGTAGCTTTATATACTATCGTGTACTAATGCGTTAAAATGAGCTAAACACTCATAGAGATCGTGACAGCTAAAACGACGTATAAAATATTGGAGGAGAGATGTGACCCCCCCCTGTATCAAAAGGCAAACTTTGAGCTCGTCTGTTTCCTCGCCGTTGGCTAATGACAGTCAAAGAAGGGGGAGGTGGCGAAGGCGGGGCACGTGATTACGCTGCCAGTCCCCGTTGAGGAACGGCTTGACAGATCAATTCAGCCAATCACTGACGGGGGAGGCGGCCTTGTGCGCGATCGACAGCCAATTAAATTACCGTTGCTCTTTTTTTCTTTTCTTGTGCTTTTTTGGCAAACTTTGCATCGAGGGAGCGCTCAGGTTGCTTGCATTTTTCCCCTTCCCCTCCGGAGCCACAGTGCCGTTGCAATTGAGAGAGGGAGATAGACGGACGGACAGAAAGGGTGTGCGATTTCCACTGCATCCGTTTCTTCTCTGCCAGGAAAAAATACGCTGCGGTGCCAGCTCCAGCAAACATTCGGCGAGCAGAAACACCTCATTATTCAGCGCGACGGACCTTCATACATCCAAGGAGAGGACAAGGGGAACCCAGTGAAAAGAGTGAAGCTTTAAAATGGATCATTATGATGGAGATGGCAGCATTGACTACATGCAGCAAGAAGACGATTGGGATAGGGATCTGCTTTTGGACCCTGCCTGGGAGAAACAACAGCGGAAGGTAGGCGATCGACCGCCCTCCCGCCCCTCCGTCTCCCCCAGTAACCCCCCTCCCCGGTTCTCAGCGCTGAATTCGTGGCAGTGGTCTGTGTCTTCCATCGCGTGAGGCATCCTGCCGTACGGGGTAGCATTTCCTTTCGGAGTAGGCTTGAGCCTACGGGCGCTAAGTGTTGGACAGGCGCTATATTTCGTTGTCCTCTCGTGCCGTTTGCTCGTTTTTATGGGCACGTTTAGTATGGCGTGTTCAGGTCCCCCAACAGACGGCCTTCCTTTCCCGTTTATTAGCTTACCTGCCCGGGGACTCCCGCTCACGCTTAAGTGAAAGAGGTAGGCATCAATCGTTAGGCTGGAGTACGAACGTGCGCCCTTCCAATCCCACAATTCTACAGGATTTAATGGCGTAAATTATTTTTTAAATATTAAGCTTCAAAAAATATATCTGCTGAAAAGATTGGCCGCGTTCAGTCGTTTCAGGTGTAGGGTTTGTTTATCGTTTTGGAAGGGTGTAGAAAGTCATGTAAGACCCCCGAGTGTGATTCAGGTGTGCAGCACACCTAGAGGGGCGCGGTCTGGCCTTCGCAAAGCCACTTTCTTCCCTCAAGTCGATCTAAACTGCAGAATTGAGCGCCTCGTCTCAGTTACGTTTTATTTTGCTCGGGGGTGCGCATTCCTCGATTCGGGTTTTCTTTTGTCTGTCGTTTCATCTGAAGAGCTGCACGGCTTCGGTGTTTCAAGAGACAGCAGGAATGTCGACACGCATGGGATGCCTGTCCCATCACGCCCGCACTCCCTACTCGGTTTCCAATATCCCTTTCCTTTAAGCTACTGTCATGCCTACCATCTGTTTTCCCCTTTGACTTTGATTCCCCACATGTTATATTGCCAGCCATTGCCATTTTATATCACTTTTTGTATTGGCCAATACACTTTTACATCCCACGGATTTTTGATTTCTAGCTGGATGTCTTTTGTATTCGAGTGACATGGATTGGTGCTGCTGAACTTAACCCAGTATTTTTGCGACTCAGTATCACTTCCAGGGTTGGCTTCTGCTTTGCGACTTTCTTCTGAATACGCTGCCTTGTAAGAAATCCTGCACTGTGAGCGCATATTTAGGGGCATGGATGTGTTATTTGGGTGGGTGTTGATTTTTGAAGAAACACCCTTTTCTTTTTAAATATTTGCACATCACTCCTCATCTTTCTTTTTTCAGTCATGACCTGGCGACTAAGATTATGGGTTTGAATTTGTAACATGTTAATGTTTGCCCCTCCACTGACTGTATGTATGGCTTTTAACAAATAGCTAGCCTATTAAATTTTGTACCTTTTGGTATTTTTGACATTGTTTTAAATATGGAAGGATAGTTAATTTCTAAGTTACTTTGCAATTAAACATATCATATAGCTACTTTTTCTCATTGTACTGGAAATGTTCCTGGCTACTGGAGCTGGGAGGCAAACTGACCGCTTTTATTATGAAAACCACAATCTTAAAGCACTTAGCTACTGCTGATGGTTTTTACACTTTGAGCCCAGTCAGTGGTAGGGACTCAACTGACAATATCAATGTTAAGAGTTTTTGTTCTTGCTGCTGCAGAATTAACCATCGCTCCACCTAATTTAAAAAAAAATTAATTGAATGCTCCTTCTTGATGGCTCAGCATGTCTCTTATCCTCGAAGAGTCAAAGAAATTGGCCTTGCAAAGACTGAAACACCCCTTTAATTTAACAAGGTATTGCGTAGGCCATAGGGTCAATACATCCGCCCATTTTCTAAACCAGCTTATCCAGAGCAGGGTCATGGGGAAGCCGGAGCCCACAGGGTGTAAAGCAGGAACAAGCCCTAGACATGGCGCCTTCCTAGCAGTGGGTCAACAGACACAAACACACACATGGGTTGATATAACATCACCACTCCACCTAACTTGCTTGTTCATGGACTGTGAGTGGAAAGTGGAGCACCCAGAGGGTCAATAAGGTTGTCCTGAAATCCTTCCTTTCCATCCAAAAAACATTTCCTTGACCAGTAGATATACTGGTCCTTTAGGAGCAGATAGTCCATATCACCCTCAATGGTCAACTGATGATAAATTGCATCTGAATGGGTATATGCTTGCTGTAGATGTCATATCTCCTTTGAAACTTTTTAACATTTTTTTGGGACAAGTCCTACTGTAAGGAAGGATAGAACTAATAATAGCTGTGACAGGAAAAAAAAAGTTAAAAAGTGTGTGCTTTACCAGTCAGATCTAAATCATCAAATATATAGATGTTAACATAGCTGGAACCTTGCACTGGGAAAAAAAATATTAAACATAAATGAAAGTGTAATTGTTGGCCCCTGCCCTCCCGTACAAGTTTTTTCCCCTTCAGTTTATTACTGCCATTGTTAATTTAGGTATCCACTCTGTTCCCTAATTGCACATTTTCCCTTTATATGGGTAATTATGGCCATTTCTGCCTTTCTCTAAAGCACTTCCCTTTATTACAATTCTCTCTGACTCTATATATATATATATATATATATATATATATATATATATATATACACACACACACACTCACACACAGAGCCTGCAGCCGGATTTCACAGGGTGCTCCTGGCTGGGCGCGTCTGCAGTCAGCTTGCCCAAAAATGGAAATAATCATCCCTTCTCAGTCTACACTTAGGAAAAACTTTTTTTTTTTCCTTCTCTCGAAAAACCTTGGCTCGGACTGCTCAACATGAGGTCACATGTGCGAAAGTGTTTGAACTGGCTTGAAAAGGCGCTGGTGGGCAAACAAAAAAATAAATGTAAGTGACCTGCTATGCAGATTGCTGAATCGGTGAAAAATAACAATTGCTGCAGATGCTGCAGTTTGAAATGAAACGTGATGCTAAGCAAAGGAAACTGTATCCATTCAGCTGTGTGTATAGATACAGCTCTATCTATATATCTATATCATTCTCTCTCATATATAATGAAAATGTCAAAGATGTTTATATAGAAATTACCACTGTTGTAAAAAGATCTAATGAAATATCAATTTAAATAGATTTTTTTTTTCAGTTCAATAATAAGCGTACCCAAGGCAGACCCTATTACACTTGGTGAGTTCTGTGCAGTAGGTAGGGGAGGAGCAAATTGAATTCATTTTCCTAATCCAGGCAGTTTAATGAGGTGTTTTATTAGCAATTAATGGCCTATGGCATAAGTGTGGTCTTTCAGTTGTACTTTTATTTGTTTTAAAATATCAGCGAACAGCACTAGTCACGTCTCTGTTTTTAATAAATTGGATTTAATTTGACTATCTAGTGTGAAAGCATGGGCAGTTTAGTTTTTTTAATGTCTTCATTAATTTTAACATCCCTTGAAAAATCTGACTTTTAGCTTTAAGCCAGATACTTGCATAAAGACGCCAGCATGCTTTTATTTGCCATTTACATTTTTTCGCCTGACTCCTGGATATGATTTTTTATGGAGCTGATTCAATTCTATTTATTTTTTGGGGCATGCATATTATATTATATGTATATGTGTATATGTATGTATGCATGTATGTATGTATGTATATATAATTAATATCCATCCATCCATCCATCCATTGTCTCCCGCTTATCCGAAGTCGGGTCGCGGGGGCAGCAGCTTGAGCAGAGATGCCCAGACTTCCCTCTCCCCGGCCACTTCTTCTAGCTCTTCCGGGAGAATCCCAAGGCGTTCCCAGGCCAGTCGAGAGACATAGTCCCTCCAGCGTGTCCTGGGTCTTCCCCGGGGCCTCCTCCCGGTTGGACGTGCCTGGAACACCTCACCAGGGAGGCGTCCAGGAGGCATCCTGATCAGATGCCCGAGCCACCTCATCTGACTCCTCTCGATGCGGAGGAGCAGCGGCTCTACTCTGAGCCCCTCCCGGATGACTGAGCTTCTCACCCTATCTTTAAGGGAAAGCCCAGACACCCTGCGGAGGAAACTCATTTCAGCCGCTTGTATTCGCGATCTCGTTCTTTCGGTCACTACCCATAGCTCATGACCATAGGTGAGGGTAGGAACATAGATCGACTGGTAAATTGAGAGCTTCGCCTTGCGGCTCAGCTCCTTTTTCACCATGACAGACCGATGCAACGCCCGCATTACTGCGGATGCCGCACCAATCCGCCTGTCGATCTCACGCTCCATTCTTCCCTCACTCGTGAACAAGACCCCGAGATACTTGAACTCCTCCACTTGGGGCAGGATCTCGCTACCAACCCTGAGAGGGCACTCCACCCTTTTCCGGTTGAGGACCATGGTCTCGGATTTGGAGGTGCTGATTCTCATCCCAGCCGCTTCACACTCGGCTGCGAACCGATCCAGAGAGAGCTGAAGATCATGGCCTGATGAAGCAAATTAATTAATATATAATAATATTATAATTAATAATAATAATAATAATATAATTAATATATATATATATAAATTTTTTTAATTTTTTTTTTCCTTGGCCATGATGCCATATTTAACTCTTTTGGAATATGTTTCTAGTTGCAGTGCACTCATAAGTACCGTCTATAATGTGTTGGAATATAATAGTCATTTTTACTACAGTTATCTCTTTTGATAGTGAGTATTCTATCAAAGCATTGTTGTGTCTTTTAAGAGGGTGTACTTGATAAAACAATATGCATCACATACTTCTACTGAATTATTTGTTAAATATAAATATGAGCAGACTGAGCATCTAGCACAGCTTCTGCTGTATTCCAAGCCTAGGAATAGTACCACATTTTTTTTAAATCTTTGCCTGTGTGACAAAATACCCTGTAATGGGGCTCATTCTTATTTTAAATTAGGGGGCGTCATCCCCGCTCGCTTTTCTTGTCAACCCTTGCCCTGCCTGCACTATGCACCAGCAACTTCGCGTCTCTGCCGCTAACAAGAAACGAATCTTTTAATTCTCACGAATACGCCTCTTCATTGGGAAGAAACACTACTTTTCCCTGTCATATCACCTATCCATATTACTAACTGAGAATGCTAAACCGGATGGACGCAGGGACATCCGGCCATGGGCCGTGGCCACAAAAGACGTACTGCGCAGGCGCCCCACAAACCCCCCCCCCCCCCCCCAAGCAACGGAAACCGGCCGGATGGAATGCAACGTAAACGCACGAAGCCATTGCACACGAAACGGGACACACACAAAGAAGAGGATTGAGACCCACGACACCCAAAGCCCCCCTCCAGTAACTGAAATAAGAAATGAGGCCACGCGCCCCTAGAACACCAAAAACAAAGGAGTCACACGCAGGCACACACAGCACACGAAACGGTTCGCACACAAAAAGGACGATTCAGCCCCACGACACACAAACACCCCCTCCACTAACAGAAATAAAAACTCAGGCAACAAGCCCCCAGCACACAAAAAAAAACAAGCCGCGAGCGCCACACAAAGCCCATTGGACACGAAACGGGACAGACTACGGACATAGCACGCGAAACGTACACAAAAAGGACGATTCAGACCCACGACCACACTAACGATTGCGCCAGTTAGCTGACAACGCGTTCAATAATAAGTCCACTTTTCATGAAAATTCATTGGGATTAATGAATGTCATTTGCAATCATTGTCATTCACTTAAATTCTCTGAAGAAACAAATGCCAATACAAGTAATGAATTTACACGTTGTTGTCAAAAAAGTCAAATTACACTGCCTCCTTTACATTCATATCCTGCATATCTACAGAAGCTTCTAACTAATGAAGTACCTGAAAGTTAAAACTTTATGAACTGCATTACATCCTACAATAGTTCATTTGATTTTGCATCTACCGGAGTAAATATCAGGTCACCAAAAGGCAATGATCCATACTGCTTTCGCATATGTGGACAAATATTACATCGCATTGGAACAGTGCACCCTGAAACAAATCAAGAACGCAAATATGCACAAATCACGTCGGCACCTACAAAGCGCTTCTGAAACCGCGGAAGAAAAAATGTCTCGGCTCCAAAAACACATGTCACTCCTTATTCCAAATACCGGTCCCAATCACAGAAACATCGGTATCCACTATGACAATGCACAGTAACGAATAATAATATTCCCTTTGCGGGAAAGGTACTTTTATTAGGAGGAGATTTTAGACAGTGCTTAACTATTACTCCACTTACAATGCGCTCAGCTATTGTTCAGTCCACCTTAAAATACGCGGACAATTGGCATTGCGTTGATGAATAATAATATTCCCTTTGGAGGAAAGGTACTTTTATTAGGAGTAGATTTTAGACAGTGCTTACCTATTGCTCCACATGCCATGCGCTCAGCTATTATTCAGTCCACCGTAAAATACGCGACGATGTCATACATAAACGACAAGAGACCGAACTACAATACATATACAGGCACGAGACCTGATTGGTGATAATACGAAGAAACGAACAGTCCGCATATTAACAGTGAGTTCGATCCTACTTATTACTTATCCATATTCCTAATGATAAAGATCAAACAAGTCATCAATTCACGATCACGGCTACAAAACTAGACGGCTCAAGTAACGGGACCACAAACACGAACCCGCATCAAAAAAAAAACTTCACCTCGGCGCGCTTCTAAAACCGCGGAACAAAAAATGTTACGCGAACAATTGGCATTGCTTTCTAAAGATACACTTGGTACAAAACATGCGATTTCCAGATCCCGAATATAACAATTGGTTATTACAACTAGAACATTGTACACTCACCAATACAGATGGACTTCACCCAGATATTATTACAATTCCTCAACCCTTCATCTGCGACGACTTACTTACGGAGATATTTGGAACAGCGGTCTCATTAGACCAAATGCCCTTTTTAACACAACGAAGTATATTATGTCCAAAAAATATTATTATTGATCACATTAATAACCAGGTCATTTCATTACTTCCTGGAGAGTCACACCTCTTTCTAAGCTCTGACAAAGTTGACTCTGATGACGACAATGACCATCTTAATTTCCCCTTAGCATATTTGAACACTATTAACCCAGCCGGATTACCACAACACAGTCTTAGCATGAGTATTGTTCCGTTTTTAAGGCTATTAAGAAACCTTAACACTAAACAGGGTTTATGCAATGGTACACGTTTAGTCGTCTACACCATAACACACAATGTTATTCAAGCAACAGTTCTTACAGGATCACATGCTAACAATACTGTTCTAATTCCTAGAATTGACCTTACAAGTTCTGACCTGGAATTACCTTTTACACTTAAACGGAAACAATTCCCCATTAAACCTGCCTTTGCCATGACCATCAACAAATCACAAGGACAAACCATGCACAAGGTTGGCATCTACCTATCTGAGCCCATTTTTGTACATGGACAACTTTATGTGGCCTTCTCACAACTTCGACGTTCATCTGACGTTAAAGTTAAGGTCATAAATGCTCCATGCCAAGGAAAACTCATTCAAGGACAAGACACCATCTTTACTACTAATGTTGTTTACAAAGAAATTTTCCAATAAACCTTTACACTGTGCCAAACACTTTATTGTTTGCTTCCTATCTGCGTCATCTACACCTTCACACTATGCTATATCTCATTCATACATCACGCTCTTTGTAATTTCCCAACACCAGGGGTTGGCGAGCGAAGCGAGCAGGGGGCGGAGCCCCCTAGTGTCCATATATTCGATCTCTTTTCTCTTTTAGGCAATATCGCATTGAATTTTGATTCTGTGTTTGGAATTACTTTGTGTCAATGCAACGTATAACTGCCCATGAGTGAATATCATTTTTCTTTCTTTCTCTACACGAACTGTGTCCGATAGGAGCATTCAAACAAATCAAAAATGATTGAACAGTGTGCATGCTTGTAAATGTTTGATGTGGGCAGGACTTTTCCAAATCTCTTTGCATAAAGTCTTGTCTCGCTGGGCTTGAAATTTTCTTTCGAACTACAGTAATCCCTCCTCCATCGCGGGGGTTGCGTTCCAGAGCCACCCGCGAAATAAGAAAATCCGCGAAGTAGAAACCATATGTCTATATGGTTATTTTTATATTGTCATGCTTGGGTCACAGATTTGCGCAGAAATACAGCAGGTTGTAGAGAGACAGGAACGTTATTCAAACACTGCAAACAAACATTTGTCTTTTTTTCAAAAGTTTAAACTGTGCTCCATGACAAGACAGAGATGACAGTTCTGTCTCACAATTAAAAGAATGCAAACATATCTTCCTCTTCAAAGGAGCAAACAAATCAATAGGGCTGTTTGGCTTTTTAAGTATGCGAAGCACCGCGGCACAAAGCTGTTGAAGGTGGCAGCTCACACCCCCTCCGTCAGGAGCAGACAGAGAGAGAGAGAGAGAGAGACAGATAAAAAAATCAATACGTGCCCTTCGTGCTTTTAAGTATGCGAAGCACCGGACAGCATGTCGCTTCACGAAGCAGCTGCACAGAAGGTAGCCAACGTGAAGATAATCTTTCAGCATTTTTAGACGAGCGTCCGTATCGTCTAGGTGTGCGAACAGCCCCCCTGCTCAATCCCCCTACGTCAGGATCAGAAAAAGTCAGCGAGAGAGAGAGAGAGAGAGAGAGAGAGAGAAAAGTAAGCTGGGTAGCTTCTCAGCCATCTGCCAATAGCGTCCCTTGTATGAAATCAACTGGGCAAACCAACTGAGGAAGCATGTACCAGAAATTAAAAGACCCATTGTCCACAGAAACCCGCGAAGCAGCGAAAAATCCACGATATATATTTAAATATGCTTACATACAGTGGTGTGAAAAACTATTTGCCCCCTTCCTGATTTCTTATTCTTTTGCATGTTTGTCACACAAAATGTTTCTGATCATCAAACACATTTAACCATTAGTCAAATATAACACAAGTAAACACAAAATGCAGTTTTTAAATGATGGTGTTTATTATTTAGGGAGAAAAAAAATCCAAACCTACATGGCCCTGTGTGAAAAAGTAATTGCCCCCTTGTTAAAAAAATAACCTAACTGTGGTGTATCACACCTGAGTTCAATTTCCGTAGCCACCGCCAGGCCTGATTACTGCCACACCTGTTTCAATCAAGAAATCACTTAAATAGGAGCTGCCTGACACAGAGAAGTAGACCAAAAGCACCTCAAAAGCTAGACATCATGCCAAGATCCAAAGAAATTCAGGAACAAATGAGAACAGAAGTAATTGAGATCTATCAGTCTGGTAAAGGTTATAAAGCCATTTCTAAAGCTTTGGGACTCCAGCGAACCACAGTGAGAGCTATTATCCACAAATGGCAAAAACATGGAACAGTGGTGAACCTTCCCAGGAGTGGCCGGCCGACCAAAATTACCCCAAGAGCGCAGAGACGACTCATCCGAGAGGTCACAAAAGACCCCAGGACAACGTCTAAAGAACTGCAGGCCTCACTTGCCTCAATTAAGGTCAGTGTTCACGACTCCACCATAAGAAAGAGACTGGGCAAAAACGGCCTGCATGGCAGATTTCCAAGACGCAAACCACTGTTAAGCAAAAAGAACATTAGGGCTCGTCTCAATTTTGCTAAGAAACATCTCAATGATTGCCAAGACTTTTGGGAAAATACCTTGTGGACTGATGAGTCAAAAGTTGAACTTTTTGGAAGGCAAATGTCCCATTACATCTGGCGTAAAAGGAACACAGCATTTCAGAAAAGAACATCATACCAACAGTAAAATATGGTGGTGGTAGTGTGATGGTCTGGGGTTGTTTTGCTGCTTCAGGACCTGGAAGGCTTGCTGTGATAGATGGAACCATGAATTCTACTGTCTACCAAAAAATCCTGAAGGAGAATGTCCGGCCATCTGTTCGTCAACTCAAGCTGAAGCGATCTTGGGTGCTGCAACAGGACAATGACCCAAAACACACCAGCAAATCCACCTCTGAATGGCTGAAGAAAAACAAAATGAAGACTTTGGAGTGGCCTAGTCAAAGTCCTGACCTGAATCCAATTGAGATGCTATGGCATGACCTTAAAAAGGCGGTTCATGCTAGAAAACCCTCAAATAAAGCTGAATTACAACAATTTTGCAAAGATGAGTGGGCCAAAATTCCTCCAGAGCACTGTAAAAGACTCATTGCAAGTTATCGCAAACGCTTGATTGCAGTTATTGCTGCTAAGGGTGGCCCAACCAGTTATTCGGTTCAGGGGGCAATTACTTTTTCACACAGGGCCATGTAGGTTTGGATTTTTTTTTTCTCCCTAAATAATAAAAACCACCATTTACAAACTGCATTTTGTGTTTACTTGTGTTATATTTGACTAATGGTTAAATGTGTTTGATCAGAAACATTTTGTGTGACAAACATGCAAAAGAATAAGAAATCAGGAAGGGGGCAAATAGTTTTTCACACCACTGTATAAAATCCGCGATGGAGCGAAGCGCGATATAGCGAGGGATCACTGTATTTCACTTTCACCAATCTTGATTCTTGCGGATACACCTCTTCATTTGGAAGAAACACTACTTTTCCCTGATGGCAACATGAATTAGATGATCTACAAGTCTCCGACTTAAAGTTTAAATCCGAACAATATATTCAATCTCTTTTCACTGTTCTGTTATTTTACCGAGTAATTTCTGTTTGTTTGCACTAATGCGATCATTACTATCATTTTTTTTTTCCATTATCTCTAACCTGCTCTGCATGTATATCGTGCCAACGTTTTTGAATTCTTTATGATGTTCTACTTTGTCATCTACCCTTTGTCTTTTATTTCCGACCCTGGGCGTGGCTAAATCTCTTGGCACAAAGTCTCATCTCGCGGGAGGTGAAAGTGTCTCACTTCAAAAAAATCACATCTTGGCGCAGGATAGAAAGTCTTGCCACCCAAGATTTTTTATTATAATAGAGAGATAAACCCAGTATGCATATCTATATAGAGTTGACAGCGTAACCTGTACACCTTTAGGATGCAGGACTGAACAACAGAACATGCAGACCTCACAGATTTAGTGTTGTCTGCGATTGTCCACTGCCAATAAATGACTCTTCTTCTACATAAGGTATATGTATATTATTAAATTATTATTAGGCTTGTTGTATAATAGTGATTTAAAATGAACAGAAAACGACTAAAGTGTTAATTGCAATTATTCTCTGGCTCCGCTAAAAACCCGTTCTGTTTCTTTTTTTTTTCTGCCCCTTGGTTTACGCCTGAACTTCGGCTTCTGAAAGCTAAGGGCAGGCAACTTGAAAGGTTGTTTAAAAAAATCCGGACTCTTTGTCCACAAAGAGATGTATAAAAATCATCTTCTCTATTATAAGGATTGTATAGCTCAAACCAAATCTAATTATTACACTCAGTTAATTACTCGTAATACAGGTAACACCAAGACTTTGTTTTCTTTACTTAATAATGTTACACAACCTCCAGACTCTTTACCATCTCACCTTTATTCAACTGCTTTCTGTAATTCTCTTATGTCTTTTTTCAACGAGAAAATCCAAAAGATACATCAGCACCTTGGTCCAGATCCTCTCTATATTCCTTCTGAACTACACTTGCCTATTCACTCTTTCTCTTCTTTCCAGCTTCCCACTTCCTCTGAAATCTCAGATCTCATCTGCAAATCCAAGTCATCTACTTGTCAGCTGGACCCCCTGCCTACAGTTCTGGTTAAAGCCTGCCTCCCCTCTCTAGTCCCTCTCATTTCTGCCATCATTCACTCTTCTCTTACTACTGGTATTATTCCCTCTTCTCTTACTACTGGTATTATTCTCTCATCTTTTAAAACTGCTGTTATAACCCCAATACTAAAAAAACCTGGTGCTGATCCTACTAATTTCAATAATTTTCGCCCCATTTCTAACTTGCCCTTTATCTCCAAAATTTTTGAAAAAATAGTAGCTATCCAACTTCACACCCATTTATCTCACAATAATCTATATGAAAAGTTCCAGTCTGGTTTTCGCCCCCTTCATAGTACAAAAACGGCACTTGTTAAAATTACTAATGACCTCCTTATGGCTGCTGATTCTGGTCTAATCACTTCTCATCCTCCTTGATCTGAGTGCGGCCTTTGATACTATTTGTCATACCACTCTCCTTAATAGATTATCTTTGAATGGCATTACTCACACTCCACTTGATTGGTTTAGATCCTACCTCTTAGGCCGCACTCAGTTCATACAACTTAAAACCTTCACATCCCAACCCACCGCTGTTACTTCTGGTGTGCCCCAGGGCTCTGTCCTGGGGCCTCTTCTTTTTATTATTTACCTTCTTCCCCTTGGCAATATTTTTCGCAAATATAACATTAATTTTCACTGTTATGCTGATGACACCCAGCTCTACCTTGCTGGTAATCCCACCTCCTCTTTTCCACCACCCTTGCTTATTGACTGCATTGCTGAAATTAAATCCTAGTTTTCTTCGAATTTTCTTAAATTAAACAGTGACAAAACTGAGGTTCTCCTCATTGGTTCAAAATCATCATTATCCAAAACCAATAATCTTTCTCTTATTATTGATAACTCTGTTTCCCCATCATCTCAGGTCAAGAGTCTGGGTGTCATCCTCGACAGTACCCTATCTTTCCAATGTCACATTAATAACATCACCCGGTCTGCTTACTTCCACCTACGTAATATTAATCGCATTCGCCCCTCCCTCACTCCTCATACTACTGCCATTCTTGTTCATAGTCTTGTCACTTCTCGGCTGGACTGCTGCAATTCACTCCTCTTTGGTCTCCCTAATAAATCTCTTCATAAGCTTCAGTTAGTCCAGAATTCTGCAGCACGTATCATCACTCAAATCCCATCTATTCACCATATTACTCCGGTCTTGCAGCAGCTTCGTTGGCTCCCGATCAAGTTTCGTATTGATTTTAAGATTCTACTATTAACATTTAAGGCCATCCATAACCTCGCCCCTTCATATCTGTCTGACCTTCTTCATGTTGCCATTCCATCCCGTAACCTTAGATCCTCTTCCTCCACCCATCTGACTGTCCCTCTCGCCCATCTAACCACCATGGGGAGCAGAGCTTTCAGCCGTTCTGCTCCCAAGCTCTGGAATTCATTGCCTGCGGATCTCCGAAATATCAAATCACATTCATCCTTCAAATGTAAACTTAAAACACATCTGTTTAAAATGGCTTTTTCTTTTTCCTCCTGATTATAATGGTTTTGTTTGGTTTTAATTTCTAGATTTTCTGATGTTTTAAGTTTTTTATAATTGTGTCTTTTATTTAATTAATTAATTATTTATTTATTGTTTGTTTGTTCGGTGTCCTTGAGTTCCCTGAAAGGCGCCTTGTATAAATAAAATGTATTATTATTATTTATTAATTATTTGTATGACAATTATTCGTCATCTAAAATTTCTGGATCGTGACAGCTCTTTCCCCAGATCTTTGTAGCTCTGAACCACTGCTACGCCCTTCCCTTTAATGATGGCTAGTCACAGGGGCTCTTTGGCACACCAGAAGTGTACCACTAACTCTCTTCATCATGCTGATCCTGTTGCTGCTGGTGGTCCTTTGTTCACACAAAATGAAGAACTCCATTAGCCTCCTACATCTACTCCCTTTAGCAAAAAGGCACATGTGTAAGTAGTGGGTGCAATGTGTTTTGACAAGTTTAACAAAGGAATGAAGCCATGAACATGATATGGGGTCTCCTTTTAGGGATTTGCAGTGGATCCACTATACCATACTTGAGAGCCTTTTAGGGATTTGCAGTGGATCCACTATACCATACTTGAGAGGACCTTTTAAAAGAGGTTTTAACAGAGGTACCAGAAATGCTAGTGTGTAATTTCTATATTGTCATTCTATATTGTGGTTAAGTGAAATTTTCAATGGTGCTGTATCCATATTACTAACCGAGAATGGTAAACCGGATATGGACGCAGGTACATGCCCATGGACGCAGGAGACCTAGTGCGTAGGCGCCACACAAAAACAAGGAGTCAGCGCCCCGCCCCAGAGTGAAACGGGAGAGACTACGGAGTCCACAAAGGTTCACAAATCAAACCTGAGATAGTACAGAAAGCAGTAACGATACAGCCCCCCGCCCCAGAGTAAAATGGGACAGACTACAGAGTCCACAAAAGTCCACAACACACAGCATAATCAAACCCGAGATGGTACGGAAAGCACAGGCGCCTACAACGCCAACAACGAAAGAGCTTAACTAACAGAAATGAGAAATAAAGCAACAAGCCCAGAGAATACGGAACCCTAAACGTCCAAACCACACAGCTGAGGCAAACCCGGCATAGTACGGAAAGTGCAGGCGCCTACACAGCATAGTGAAACCCGACATGGTACGGAAGGTGCATGCGTCACCGCCATATTGTGAGTGGCACTACTGCGGAGTGAAGGTGCAGGCGTCACCGCCATATTGTGAGTAGCACTACTGCGGAGTGAAGTTAGGAATAATATGCTGCTTGGGATTGTACAAACCACTGAACGCTTTACACCAAATTCAAACACAATACAGCTCAACGATACAAACACGAGCCCACCTGGATAAGATCAATGAACGCAGGCACCTACAACGCGCGTCTGAAACTGCGGAAGCAAAGCAGGCACAGGTTCAAAACGAACGATCTCGACTGACGGATATACAAACACAGGCCCGCCTGGATAAACTCAATGAACGCAGGCACCTACAACGCGCGTCTGAAATGCCGCGGGGAAGCCGGCTCGGCTCCAAAACGAACGAGCTCGACTAATGTATTTCAGGATACCCAACGCCGGGGGTAGGCGAGTATCATATAAGAGCTCACCCATCAAAAAACACTCAGTCGTGTAGTACACACAGATCATGTGCTCTCAGCACATATAAAGCGTATAAGGACAATACGGAGAGTAGAGACCCAAAGGCGTTGGAGAGAAAAAAAGGCAGATAAGAGATTATAAAAGCAGTGGAATTCGAAAGGCTCCAACAAACGATGGCGCGATACACATGCAGAGAAAGGTACAGAATATGAAAGCAGTAAAATCCAAAAGTATTGTAGCGTCCCAGCCAGGTTGAGGGCTGTTTGGTTTTAAGTGACTGTTAGGTCCGATGGAGGGAGGGCGGAGTACAGCACGGAAGACTGATAGCGGGGTATTGATTGATGCGGTAAGCGGGGGCGTTGGAGAGGGTGCTAGAAAGTTGTGTTTGGGCTTAGGAAGTCGGCGATTGTTCAAGTAAAACTTTTGTGACACTTCATCATGTCATTCGCTACAGTATCAAAGAAAAGATAGAAAAGATCGCATTACCGCAAACAAAAGGTGTTTAATCTTCAGAGCCAGGTGTAATTGAAAAAATAGCAGGACAAATCAGGGTCAGAAATAAAAGGCAAAGAGTAAACAACAAAGTCTATTCGCATTTGCATCATTCAATGCACAAAACGTGGATTTACACAATAATGGACCATACGCAATGCAAATCTGTGGTCCCGGAACAGTTAAAGCAACAACAAGTTAAATCTCAAAGAATACACAATTCGGTCAGGTGTATATTGATGATCACGGAGAAGCGATGCAAATTTTAACAGGCAAAAAAGAAAGGTTATGTATATATTCCGCAAATAACATTACACACCAGAGGAGATCGTGATATGCCATTCGTATTAAAATGTTTATAGTTTACTGTGAGAATAGCATTTGCTATGACAATCGATAAATCACAGGGACAAACATTAGAAAAAGTCAGATTATTTATTAGAGAAACAGAAACAATATTCACTTACGGGCATTGTCACAATGTGTCTCCAAACAAAATTGTTTTTAATGAAGCTTTAAAGTAAAAGTGCAAATAATGAAATTGAAACAATTCCAAAGAGAAAAAAAACATGTAAATTGTATATCAGATTAACCAAACACGGGGGTTGGCGAGCAAAGCGAGCAGGGGGCGAAGCCCCCTAGTTAGTTAAGAGTGGTTTTTAAATCCCTTTGGTTTATGTTGTTTTCACGTTTTTTATTAAGGATAGTGTCTTTTTTATATACTAGTCTTATTATTTTTAAAATTTTCATTGTAAGATAAATGTTGATTAGTTGCTCAATCGAGTTTTAATTATTGCCTCATTTGGCAGGTGCCATCTTGTGACCACCTGCACCTTACTCTTAGTACTGGTGAGTTTTTGTTTCGATTGGCCAGTCACATGCATTTGTAACTGACACCAACGATAAGTAGCATTTCAGCTTGTTTTTATCAATAAAAAAACAAATGTCCTCTCTTTCCCCACACACCGGTTTGTCCTAATTGGCCTATCCTACTCATATGGACCTCATTTCACAATTAGCTCTTCACATAAGCTGCATGTCTTTTGGCGTAGGCTTGTGCGGTATATCAGTACTGGAAAGGTACAGAAAAACCCAACATTTAAAATGTGCCAGCAGTTTGGGATTTTTTGGTACTGGAAGTAAGCATCAGCTTTCCACTGAAACCCCTCCTCTCGATATTTGTTTTTGAGTAGCTGGCTAAAATGTGCGATGTGCTGGAGAACTGATGAAACCATATGCTTAAACAATGTTTTGATTTTGCAGTGTGCTCAGAATTTCAACCTCCAGCTTAGACATGAACAAAGCTTCACAGGAGACACTCCACACCATCCTAATGCTTTGACGTAGACTTCATGCTATGATATGAAGAGGGAAGCAGTGTGGAGTGCGATGAACCTGGAGGGCATGCAATGAAGCCATGCACCAGAAAGGCTGGAGTAAGATTTGGGGAGGTTTGGTAGTTATCTGTTATTTGCTTCAGAACCGTTCTTGTACTGGTACTGAGGTTTGAAAACTAATTTAGGTACTGAATTCAAGATTTTAATGCTGATCCAACATTACTATGGTGTCATTGGAAAAATATTGATGCCACACAAATAAGGGATCTGAGCGTATTATGGTGGGTCAGTGAGTGAACAGTGTTAATCGTTGCATATCTTAATTCTCTCGTGGCTTCCAGTCTTGCAGATTATCCTGCTTCACTCCCTATACTTTCATGATTTGTAACCTCCCTCCTTGCTCTTTTAAAGCTTAGGTCCAGGAGACACATAGGCCATTTATTGTATGTTAACTATTCAGTAAGCAAATATTAAATATGCAGGATTCAAACTCCAAAGGTCAAATAATATTAATTAGCGAGATAGCGGTTTAAAGCAGGAAGGATGCTGTCAGAGAGTGCTGTTAGGCAAGATATACAGTATGTTTCAGCAGAAGAATGTGTCAAGTAGGAGCCAGCTTGCTTAATGCTTAAAAATGCAGTGGACTGTATTTGGCGGAGGGAGCTTTTAATCAGACTAAATGTTTGGTTGTGGTAGTGATTGCCACCTCATCTTCGCTTCTCCTCAGTCCCAGCCCTTTACCATCTCCATGGATTTCTGTTATGACTGACTGAATGTGTCCAGTGTGAAAATAAACTGTACAGTATGCATAAAGCAACATGGCATAGTCTGTTTCAGGTGATTTAGGGTCACAGTTTGGGTGAAAGCAGGAATCAACCCCCGACAAGGTGCCACTTCATCACAGAACTCCCTTTCTCCACCTACGTTTGGAATTGGCAAGTACTTTGACTTTCACTCGTGTTGTGGGGTAGACACTGACCCTTAAATTGACATGAGTGGGCTCTTCAACACATGTAACCAGATTCTTTCTAGGTTAACCATTCCAAAAAAGTTTATCGATTTGACCCTTCTATATAAGTTATAAGGGTAGTTAGTGACTGAGCTTCTTATCTAAGATGGGTAAAAGTCTAAGTAATATTGTGTTTTTACTAGACACATTGGTTGCATATTCAGTTTGGTATAATAATATTCCCCCATCCCCTTTTCCTTGTAGTAGGCCTTTTCCTTTTGAGATAATTACCCTTTTTTGCACCTGCCTTTCTCAGTGCACATCCATTTATCGGTACTTTCACTTATCCATTGCTCACCATGTGAAGTTATCATTCATTAGCATTACAGATGTAAACTTTGTTCATGTGGCCCAAGCAGGTGCAAGAAAGTCAATACCATGCTGCTGTTGCTGGTATAAAACTTTGGACAACAGAATAAACAGGCTGATAAGACCAATTTTCTTTTTTTAAGACCTTTATTTTGTATTATTATATACTTTTTGACCCTTCAACATGTTTTGCTTATTTCTAAAGTTTTCTTCCTAACTCTAGTAGCCAGACAGACACACACAGACACCTTGTCCTTTTATTAATTTGGATTATGGCACTACATTGACAGACAGAAACAGTCAATTGGCAAGTTAATTTTATTCTGCTAATAGCTAATGTTTATATTGTGTTTAAATCATAGAGTGTCATGAGTCTGGTTCACTGATTAAATCCAAAGGTAATGCGAAAAGATGAATATCCTCTCAGGAGATTAGCAAAGTATATCAAATCCAAATCAAAAATGTACTTCTCAGTCAATAACTTTGTCATGAATTATTTAATTTTTGATGTATTATTTGTGCTACAAAGTCTATTTACTTTAGTTACAGAAATATGTTACACACCACATTTATGATTGTTATTATATTAGCATTATTTGTTTTCGGTGATGCCGTCTTTGTTTTGGTTTGCACACCACAATTTTGCCTGTTGATTGTCAGGGCACACTGTTGGGGTGCTGGGGCAGAGACAGGAACTCGTGTCGGCATTTAAACTGGTTTGGCAGTGTTATCAAATATGCAAGTTTTGGAAGGAGAAGACTAATTATTGGTTTACTGAAATTTTGGATTTGATGATGCGTGACTTTGCCTTTGATTCTTGAGGTCTCATTTTGGCACAGGTACTTGCTCATCCTTATCTTCACGCTCTTTCCTCTGTAAGCATTCGTTCATGTCTTGTAAACCTCTGTACGTTTCCTTGTCTTGCATAATAATAATTTTGGGTTCACTTCCCAGGTCCTCCCTGCGTAAAGTAGCCAGAAAAGCACTACAGTAATCCCTCGCTATATCGCGCTTCGCCTTTTGCGGCTTCACTCTATCGCGGATTTTATATGTAAGCATATTTAAATATATATCGCGGATTTTTTGCTGGTTCGCGGATTTCTGCGGACAATGGGTCTTTTAATTTCTGGTACATGCTTCCTCAGTTGGTTTGCCCAGTTGATTTCATACAAGGGACGCTATTGGCAGATGGCTGAGAAGCTACCCAACTTACTTCTCTCTCTCTCTCTCGCGCTGACTTTCTCTGATCCTGATGTAGGGGGATTGAGCAGGGGGGCTGTTCACACCTAGACGATACGGACGCTCGTCTAAAAATGCTGAAAGGTTATCTTCACGTTGCTACCTTCTGTGTGCAGCTGCTTCCTGAAGCGACATGCTGCACGGTGCTTCGCATACTTAAAAGCTCAAAGGGCACGTATTGATTTTTGACTTTGTTTTTCTCTGTCTCTCTCTCTCTCTCTCTCTCCCTGCTCCTGACGGAGGGTGTGTGAGCTGCCGCCTTCAACAGCTTTGTGCCGCGGTGCTTCGCATACTTAAAAGCCAAACAGCCCTATTGATTTTTGACTGTTTGCTTTGTTCTCTCTCTCTCTCTGACGTGCACTCCTTTGAAGAGGAAGATATGTTTGCGTTCTTTTAATTGTGAGACAGAACTGTCATCTCTGTCTTGTCATGGAGCACAGTTTAAACTTTTGAAAAAGAGACAAATGTTTGTTTGCAGTGTTTGAATAATGTTCCTGTCTCTCTACAACCTCCTGTGTTTCTGCGCAAATCTGTGACCCAAGCATGACAATATAAAAATAACCATATAAACATATGGTTTCTACTTCGCGGATTTTCTTATTTCGCGGGTGCCTCTGGAACGCAACCCCCGCGATGGAGGAGGGATTACTGTATATAAATGTAAAGAATTATTACCTGGTCCTATTCAACCATTCTTTTCTGCCTCAGCAGATAGAAGAAAAAGATGAATTTGAGACATGAACTAAATTGTAATCAAAAATCAGCGAAAACTCATTTAGCCAGATACAAATCAGCAGAGTTGAAAAATTTTTGCTATTGCATAATGCAAACAGTGTCTATTCCAGGAGACCTTTTGAAGACCACGATGCGGACTAATAACCACCTTGAAGACCACGATGCGGACTAATAACCACCTAAGTGTGGTGGCAAGAACAGCCCACGTCCTCCTCCTGGGACCATATCTTGTTGTAAGTGGGCTTAGTAATTTTCCTGTTCACTTGAATTAAAAAAGTATTAACCTTTTTTTAAATTACACTCTTAAAAAGCTATCTAGCAAAAAAGAATTCTACTAAAAGATCAAGCATGACTTTAATTTTCCGTCATCCAAGTCTTTTGTAGGAATACCTCTGTGTCTTAAATAACTTTACATGCTTTGCTTACAAGTTTTTCTTGCTTTGTTCATGCATATCCCATCCCAGGAAATTCCTGGGAAGAATTCTATGTCTTGACCTGAGAAATTGGCAAGTCGACTCTCCGGGTGTTCTTGATAGCTTTGTTCACACATGCCCTTGAACAGTTTCAGGATGCTGCTGTGGTTGTTGTAAGCTTTTAATTGTACACATTTTAGTCCTCCTTGTACAGATTATGGGAATTGCTTTGGGTTATGGATGGAGACTGAACTAGGGTATACAGAAATTGTCAAAATTTGACTAAAGAGAAAGTGGACTCAAGGTTATTTTTGAAACAGCCTCTTTACAGTTGAACCACTGATATGCTCATTCACACATGCTGCAGTTATCTGAGGCATCACAGCAGTTGTGGTCTTCTCAGATCTCCCACAACCAACCTAAAAATGAACAATAACTACTAAGGCTGCATAATATTAGGAATAATTGTGATGAACGGTAAAGTTGATGATGTTGCGGTAATGTAATAAAGATTAAAGTTGTGTACTGTGAAGTGTACATGATACCAATACAGAAGATAAATTTTGACTGTTAGCTGTATGATTATTAAAACACAATAATTACGGTCAATAATTAATATTGTAAAAAAGTAAACCTTTTTTTTTTTTTTTGCAAAAAGCAATACATGCTTCAAAATATTTACAAAAATAATTCTGTAGAATTTTCTGTGCCAACAACATTACATTTTAAATAAATATCAAATCAGATTCAATGCAAAACTTAACAATCTAGGTCGTGGGGTGCAATTCCCTGCAACATTATATAACAGGCAGCAGTACACTTCAGGGGGGGACTTAAGTATTGCCTTTGTTTTACCTTATGTCAGGAATTCAGTTTGTTAGCAACTCTGGAGTGGTCAATCTTTGCCAGTATACTTGAAACATTTACCTAGATGACTACATCGCAGTCTCGTTAAGTCGCCAATAAAGTGTCTGGTAAATGAGGGAAATATAAGTAGTGTAAGGCATAATAGAATGGCAACCTTTTTTAACTCTGAATTACTCTGTGTTACTAGCCAGTAGTGCTGGGCGGTATACCGGTTCATACCGAAAACCGTTTTTTATTTTTTTTATGATATGGATTTTTCTTATACCACAACACCGGTTTAAATTGCCTAAATGACGTTCGGAACATGGCGCAGCGGGAAACTGTTCAAGTGGGGACCTTTTTCACTGCTACACTGCTAAACACAGATTTGTTGCACTAGGGCTCTTTTTCACTGCTACACCACCAAATAGTGGGTGGTAGCATAGGTATGCCGCGCGGTGAAAATGGACAGAGAGCCAAAAAAAATGAGTCACATCTGTCGCCTGGAGATGCTTTAGTTTTAAAAGGTCAGATGTGTAAACACTGTTTCTATACTACTGGATAATACTGCAAGCCAAGTTGTACTTGTTTTATTTGTTTTCAATACAGTGTAATGTACCTGGGTACTGTGTAATATTGTGACGACATGTTGACTTTATTCTCGTACTTTGTCATTAAAGTAGAACATCGTAAACTAAACTTCATCGTAAAATGAATATTTAATTTACTAGATTTTCTCAAACCCCGTCATAAGTTATATAGCACATTAAATGCTTTGTGTTAAATGTTCCCTGAGCTTCTTAAACTGACTTCCACTGCACTAAGAGGAGGCACCGGCAGCGATCGCCACACAGAATCCATTCACATGATATTCATGCTCTCTGAACATTTAGAATGCCAAGATAAATACTTGATATAAATAAATACTTGATATAAATTCTAAATTTTCAGAGAGCAGGAATATCATACAGTGAATGGATTCTGTATGGTGATCGCTGTCTCCTCTTAGTGCGGAGGAAGTCAGTTTAAGAAGCGTAGTGATTAACAACTGGGTCGGGGAACACAACACAAAGCATTTAATGTACTACATTAACTTATGACGGGGTTTGAGAAAATCTAGTAAATTAAACAATGATTTTAGGATGAAGTTTAGTTTACGACATTCTACTTAAATTATAAAATAAACTATAAGAATAGAGTGGAAATGTCGACTTTATTCTCGACGTATAGTTTTTTTTTTTCTTCCCTGTGTCCGTATTTTTTTTTCTTCACTGTGGCCCTAATATGATTCCGTAGGGCTATACCACAAATACAATTATAAATGCAAGTTTCAGTTGTATTATATATGTATATAGCTTAGCTTGAAGCAGGGTCCATATTAATGCAGTTTGCCTAAATGATAGTTCAGTTGGTAAAGATGTCATCACCAAGATTGCACTTGTTTTATTTTATTTTAATTTGGTGAATACTGTGTAATGCACCTGGGCTTTTGAAGCCTTGAAATAATAGTGCAACTATCAGTAATAATACAATTATTTATTTTATTGTTATTATTTATTAGTTTAAATGTTATGCAGTTTAATAATGGTAAAGTTGTTTAAAAAGTCACTTTAACGTGTCAGTGGACAGAGATTGTTAACATTAACAGAAAGTGTAGTTGTTTTACAAAAAATATTTATTTATTCCTTTTCTAAGACTTGTTCAGTGCAATACAACTTTTGACAAGCACTTCTGGATATTTTCCTAAGTCTAAATACCTCTTTGGATGGTTGAAAATATGTTGTCAAAATTATAATTTAAGTTTTTGCAAAATTTGTTAAATAAAAAGGTTCTATATTTTGACTGCATCTGTCATGCAATGTGATTTCCTTCTCTTCATTAGTGCCACCTCCTTGAAAAATATCACTTTATGGGGCAATGCAAACCTGTATTAATACTTGTGTGCACATTAAAATGGTTTTTTTGTACAATGTACAATGCTCTTGACAGTGGAATAGGTTATTCTTAGCCAGTAATTGCAGTGGAAAATGTGTTTAACATCCACTCATGCATGGGAAAAAAATACCGTCAAATACCGTGAAACCGGGATAATTTAGAAAAATACTGTGATATAGAATTTTGGTCATACCGCCCACCCCTACTAGCCAGTTAAATTTCTGAAATAAAATAAACATTTACCTTACGTCAATGTGCAGTCTGTGACCAAAACACTGAAGTCTGGGCCAGTCATTTACTTATGTAGCTTTGATAATATTTTTCGCATTGTCATTATTAAAACACACTGGCCCATCTTTGCATAAACACCAGCCATTCAAAGCCTTGTTTAATCCCATAGATCTTTTCCCCACTGTAGTGTTTGGGGAAGTAGGACGTCTGTAAACACATTCTATAATTCAAACTTACACCAAATGAAGTGAATTGACAGGCTTATGTAGGCCTCTGTTGTCCTGCTTGACCAAAGATCGGTTGAGCATGCGAAAAATTATGTTTATCAGCTCCTCCATTAACCGTTTGCAACACCGCTCATTCAACTCCAGGATGGTGACATGGGAAAAATGTGTATGGGGTGGAATCTAGTATTGTTTATCAAGTTTCTTGATAAGGTAGAAAACTTTTTTTTTTTTTTTAAATTTATTTATTTATTGGACAGTATTTATCGGCACCATGCCTTTACTAAGGTAATGGCCTGCGTTATTTATTTATTTTTTTTAATGTTGCGACCGGGGGTCGTATGGAAACATGCATTCAAAACTTTTGGAAATCGATGGCTGCTATAGAGATGGTTCAGATTTTACCTTCAGTTTGGCCATGCTGCTTGCACATTTTTGTGAACAGCACTCTTCATAGTGCCCTTTATGTTTGTGTTTCAAATGGTGGAACAGGCTTGTTGTGTTTCCTCTCAAAGAAACCACCTGTGTTTGTAAGTGGTCTTCCTGTTTAAAGGCAAAATACTGCCATGCTATGATAGTTCTTTTGGGGACCAAATCATTTGCTTTTAAGCCAGAATTCTCGGTGTCTGTTATGTACATGCTGTGGCTGCCTTTGCTTAGCTGAGGTTCATATTCTTGTTTATGTAGTTTTTGTTCACTTTTGGGTCATTATTTTATATTAATGTTACTGTTATGTATCGTGTGTTTTGTGTACTATTCCTTGGTAATGTTCCATTTGTTTTGTGGATGGTTCCTCCAAGAGGCGGGGCCATCTGCCAGTCACTGCCAGGAACTACCCTCCGCTCTATAAATCCCTATATAAAAAAATTGTCCACCTCCTGAACCTGTCCGCTTAAATATTACTGTATGATTGTGAATGTGAGTGTATTCAGTAAGACAAAAGCACCGTTTTGCATTCTGTTAATTGTTTGGCAGTATTTTCCACACTGTTCATGACACTGTTGGTTTAGAGACTAAGGCTTGGTGCAAGCACATTATGTACTATACTGTACACTTTGACATTCTGTTTATAGTTCTTCAGAAACAGTATTTGCTACGTGTATGAGTTCTTATGATAATTAAATTAATATGTTTTATAATGTGCTTTAAGAATATGTTTTATAATGTGCTTTAAATGCACCTTTGTTAGTGTACATACACAGATTCCCTGGAATTTTGAGGATAAGTAAACTTTGTTGCAGATGTGGCATAGTTCATCAATAATTGCACACACCAATGATGTTCTTGTCGAAACTGAAGTTGTTTCCCTATAAACCCTAAAAACTGTTACACCCCAAAGTTCTCGTTAACCAATTAATATAAATCATACCACTTGAATTATCTTACCAGCATACACAGATCCTCTTGAGGTTTTGTTGCTGTGTCGAAAATATAATCATTTTCAATCACTGAAATGTTTTCAAAGGCAAGAACGTGAAACTGAAATATTCATAAAAATAATATTTCAAACTTTCTTTGATATACAAGAGTATTTCATTGTATGTTGACCCTGTGTTAACCTATATATGACAAATAAACCTAAACCTAAATAATTAATTATCTGCACTTCATGATCATTTTGTTTGAGTTGGTGGTACAGCTTTCCACGTGCACCTTTGGACACATGGTATGTCTGTGTTCTCAGTGGCGAAGCTTTGATGAGTCAGTTTCTCTTGTTGTTTTCTAGGAGTAAACCTGATTACTCCACTGTGTTTGCACCAAAGAAGAGCAATGATCTGATTTTTATGGCCTGAACGTGTACCAGGGTCAAAATGTCATTGGTTTATCACAATCATGGTATGAACTTGCTCAATGGTGGTGTTGGTTATAGACATGGATAGGCGTCCCCACTTCTTCTTTGTTCTTAATGCTCGTCTGACCATTTCGATCAATTTATAAACTAAACTCTGCCTTGTTCAAACGCTATCTTCTAAGGATTTCGGTCACTGGTACACCTTCAGTATCCATATTACTAAACGAGAATGGTAAAACGGATATGGACGCAGGGACCTGCCCGTGGACGCAAAAGACGTAGTGCGCAGGCGCCACACAAAGCCCCCCTCCAACCAACGGAAAATAAGAAATGAGGCAACGTGCCCATAGCACACAAAAAAAAGGAGTCGGACGGAGGTGCCACACAAACCCATGGCACACAAAAAAGAGGATTCAGACCCACGCCCGCCACACAAAGCCCCCCTCCACTAACAGAAATAAGAAATGAGGCAACACGCCCCTAGCACACAAAAAAAAAAAGGAGTCAGACGCAAGCGCCACACAAAGCCCATAGCACACAAAACGGGACAGACTACAGAGTCCACACACTAACATAAATAAGAAACGAGACACAAAGCACCCCTCCACTAACACAAATAAGAAATTAGGCAACGCGCCCCTAGCACACACACAGCCCATAGCACAGGAGTCAGACGCAAGCGCCGCATAAAGCCCATAGCACACGAAACGGGACAGACTACGGAGTCCACACATTAACATAAATAAGAAATGAGACACAAAGCACCCCTCCACTAACAGAAATAAGAAATGAGGCAACGCGCCCATATCACACAAAAAAGAGGAGTCAGACACACGCCCCAAACTGAAACGGGACAGACAACGGACTCCACACACGGTCACCCATCGAGCCAGAGATTGAGGCTCAAAAATGAAAGAGCAACTGCAAGCGAACACTCGAGATCATACAGAAACCCCACAACATATTTGAATCAGATTAACCCCGCCTAACAGTAAAACGGGACAGTCTAAGGAGTCCACAAAGGTTCACAAATCAAGCCCGAGATAGTACTGATAAAGAGTACTCACACCCCCACTCCACAGTAAAACAGGACAGACTACGGAGTCCACAAAGGGTCACACATCAAGCCCAACATATTACAGAAAGCGAATTGTGTTTTGGAAAACGGCAAATACTACGATACAAGCATTCGCCTACAACACGCATATGAAATCAACGTGCACACTATACAGCAGATTCCACGCACTTCTAAAAAAAAATGCACGCCGACAAACAACGTCATTCATAAACAACAACAGACCGGACTACGATACATATTGAAATCACATTGCAGTGATACAATTTTAACAGGACAACCACAGATAACACAGGCGCAACACCTGATGGGTAATAATACGAAGAAACGAACAGTCCGTATTACACATGCATCATCTACACACGTACAAACTTTACAGCATAGGTGAATCTCATTACACTGATGCACTATTAACCGTACAACCACAGAAAACGCTGCATATTAACAGTAAGTGCGATCCTCCTTATTACTTATCCATTTTACTAACGATGAAGAAAAAACAAGTCGTGAATTCACGATCACGGGTACAAAACGATACGGCAAGAGTAACGGGACCACAAACACGAACCCGCATGAAACAAAACAATAAACGTCAGCGCCTACAATGCGCTTCTGAAACCGCGGAAGAAAAAATGTCTCGGCTCCAAAAACTAAAAGCTCGACTAACACAGTTACAGAAACGAGCCCAAATGGACAGATACAATGAACGTAGACGCATGCAGCGCGCGTCTCAAAGTGCTGAAGCAAAGCAGGCACGGGTTCAAAAGGAAAGAAAAAAATAAATGAACGCAGACGTCTACAACGCGCGTCGGAAATGCCGGAAAACAAGCAGGCGCGGCTCAAAAAAGAGAAAGCTCGACTGACCGGGATACAAAAACGGGCCAAGCTCAATAAAAACAATGAACACCGGCGACTACAACGGGCTTCTCACACAACACAAGCAAAGCGATTACAGCTCCAGAACAACACATCCCAAATACTGGACATGCAACAACACGCCTCTCAAACGGCACAAGCAAAAGATAAACTTCAAAGACATGAACGACTAACACCTGCTAAACGATTCTGCCAGTTGGCTCACAACGCGTTCAATAATGAGTCCACTATTCATGAAAATTCATTGGGATTAATGAATGTCATTTGCAATCATTGTCATTCACTTAACTTCCCTGAAGAAACAACTGGCAATACAACTAATGAGTTTACACGTTGTTGTCAAAAGGGTCAAGTTAGACTGCCTCCTTTACATTCATATCCTGAATATCTACGGAAGCTTCTAACTAACGCTGTACCTGAAAGTAAAAACTTTATGAACTGCATTAGATCCTAAAATAGTTCATTTGCTTTTGCATCTACCGGAGTAAATATCAGGCCACCAAAAGGCAATGGCCCATACTGCTTTCGCGTATGTGCACAAATATTACATCGCATTGGAACAGTGCACCCTGAAACAAATCAAGAACGCAAATTTGCACAAATCTACATCTTAGATCCAGATGACGCAATCTATCAACGAATGAACCTTCCTGAAAACAAACAATGCACCGAGCTTATAATGAGAAATGTCACTAATGTCATAAACAATCACCCATTAGCTAAGTCTATAAAAATGCTACATGAGGTTGAAAGAGAGGCCAATACAAAAGCAACAGCAGAAGGTGTAGCAGCAACTACAATTGCTTTAGTCTTAATAAAGGACAAAGAACAAGATCCAAGATGATACAATCTTCCCGTCGTTAATGAAGTGCCAATTGTCTTTCAAAGTAAAGATGGGGAGCCTCCATTTGACCGCGATATTGTTCTGCATTTACGTCCTGATGGAACCAACAAACCTAGATTCCAACGCATAGACATTTGCTTTCCACAACTTGATACTTTGACATACCCCATTTTGTTTCCAACTGGACAGGAAGGATGGAGTGCAAGGATTTCCAGATTTAGAAAACATAAGGCACAGAGACGATCACGTGTATCCATGAAAGAATATTTCTCCTACAGACTTTCAGTAAGAAAGGACTTTACAGTAATCCCTCGCTATATCGCGCTTTGCCTTACGCGGCTTCACTCCATCGCGGATTTTATATGTAAGCATATTTAAATATATATCGCGGATTTTTCGCTGCTTCGCGGGTTTCTGCGGACAATGGGTCTTTTAATTTCTGGTACATGCTTCCTCAGTTGGGTTTGCCCAGTTGATTTCATACAAGGGACGCTATTGGCAGATGGCTGAGAAACTACCCAGCTTACATTTCTCTTTCTCTTGTGCTGACTTTCTCTGATCCTGACGTAGGGGGATTGAGCAGGGGGGCTGTTCCCACACCTAGACGATACGGACGCTAGTCTAAAAATGCTGAAAGATTATCTTCACGTTGCTATCTTTTGTGCAGCTGCTTCCTGAAACGACATGCTGCACCGTGCTTCGCATACTTAAAAGCTCGAAGGGCACGTATTGATTTTTGCTTGCTTGTTTTTCTCTGTCTCTCTCTCTCTTTCTGTGCTCTTGACGGAGGGGGTGTGAGCTGCCGCCTTCAACAGCTTTGTGCCGCGGTGCTTCGCATACTTAAAAGCCAAACAGCCCTATTGATTTTCCTCTGCCTTTATGACAGTCTCTGCTCCTGACTCCTTTGAAGAGGAAGATATGTTTGCATTCTTTTAATTGTGAGACGGAACTGTCATCTCTGTCTTGTCATGGAGCACAGTTTAAACTTTTGAAAAAGAGACAAATGTTTGTTTGCAGTGTTTGAATAATGTTCCTGTCTCTCTACAACCTCCTGTGTTTCTGCGCAAATCTGTGACCCAAGCATGACAATATAAAAATAACCATATAAACATATGGTTTCTACTTCGCGGATTTTCTTATTTCGCGGGTGGCTCTGGAACGCAACCCCCGCGATGGAGGAGGGATTACTGTAATCCATTACTCAATGCAGGAAAGCTAACTCAACAATACATCGTTGACGTTTATATCCGAGCGGAGTCGAATGATCTACAGTGGATTAGAAACAACCAACCTACACTTAGAGCCGATAAGTACAAATCACTAATGGACTACATAAATCGTGATGCTGACGTGATGGAACACCCTGCTGGAAAACCTGTTATTCTACCATCCTCCTTTCAAGGCAGCCCACGCAATATGCAACAACATTACCAAGATGCAATGGCTATCGTAAGAAAGTTTGGAAAACCTGATCTAATTATCACTATGACCTGCAATCCTAAATGGACGGAGATTACGACTAATCTTATGCCATGGCAAAGAGTCGAACATCGTCCTGATTTAGTTGCAAGAGTCTTTAGACTTAAACTAAGTACCCTGCTAGAACATATCAAAAATAGATCTCTATTTGGAACTGTTAAAGCCATTATCCACGTTATCGAGTTTCAGAAGAGAGGTTTACCACACGCCCATATATTATTAATACTTGATGATGATTCCAAAATACGCACAGAATATGACATCGATAAAATAGTCAAAGCTGAAATTCCAAACCGTGACACCGTGACACCTTTCCACGTCTCTTTCAGATTGTTATCAGAAATATGATTCATACACCATGTGGCAATAGAAATCCAAACAGTCCATGTATGGTTAATGGCAAATGTTCAAAAGGCTTCCCCAAAGACTTCCAAGACGCTACACTTGGTAATATAAATGGATATCCTAAATATATGAGACGAAAGACAAGTGAATTGCAAATTATTCCAGGTCGTTCATTTGACAATAGATGGGTCGTACCATACAATCCTTATTTATGTTTACGGTACAACTGCCATATAAATGTTGAAATCTGCGCTACAGTAAAAAGCGTTAAATATCTATTCAAATACGTTTACAAGGGACACGGTTGTGCTAATGTCTCAATATCTGAAAGAAATGATCATGATGAGACTCGAATGTATGTTGATTCATGGTACGTCAGTGCTCCAGAGGCCATATGGAAAATATTTTGCTTTCCTATGCACCATCAGAGCCACACAATATGTCGCTTGCCAGTTCATTTGGAGCACGAACAAACTGTCTGTTTTCATGCAGGTAATGAGCTACAAGCAGCGAAGAGAGCAGCCACAAAACATACTAAACTTACCGCATGGTTTAAACTCAATCAAAACGATCACAGTGCTCACCAGTGGAAGTATTGGGAAATTCTGGTTCACTATGTTTGGATTGACAATGGCACATTCTGGAGAAAACGACATCACCACGGTGATAATGTCATAGGCCGAATGTACACTGTCAGTATTAAGGAGCCGGAAAGGTTTTATGTCCGATTACTTCTTCAACATGAGACCGGAGCTACATCATTTGATGACATTAAAACTGTTCGAAATGGCTGCACCATCAAACTCTGTAAGACATTCCAAGAGGCAGTAAATGACAAAGGATATTTATTAGATGATACACTTTGGCAAAAAACTCTACATGATGCAATATCCTATTCAATGCCAGGTCAAGTTCGACAACTATTTGCTTATATCTGTGCCTTCTCCTCCCCATCAGATCCTTTGAACCTCTGGAATACAAACAAAGTAGGAATGATGGAGGACATATGCCACAAGCTACATGGAAAAAATGATTCCTGCATCAATTGTGAAGCCTATGCACTAAACGACATTCGGTTAGCTCTAATGCTCCTTGGGTATACATTGGATAACTTCCATTTACCAAATGTTCCAGATTCCTTACCAGATCTACATTCCACAACAATAGATCTCCAAAAAGAACAACAGATTGCACAGACTATGATTTCCAGTTTAAATGCCTTACAATCTGATGCTTTTCACAAAATTGTTCTTGCCACAGACGATGACAGCCCCATACCCAAATGCTTCTTTCTTGACGGACCTGGAGGAAACGGAAAAACATACCTTTATGAGACGCTTATACATTTCTTTACTGCAAAACAACAGTTAATTCTCGCATCAGCTACAACCGGAGTGGCAGCTAATTTGTTAATAAATGGTCGCATATGTCACTCCTTATTCAAAATACCGGTCCCAATCACAGAAACATCGGTATCCACTATGAAAATGAACAGTAACAATGCACGTGACATCCGTCTTGCGAAACTGTTAATTATAGATGAATGTACAATGGCATCCAGTCACTTACTCAACACGATTGATAAACTTCTACAAATGTTGATGAATAATGATATTCCCTTTGGAGGAAAAGTACTTTTATTAGGAGGAGATTTTAGACAGTGCTTAGCTATTGTTCCACATGCCATGCGCTCAGCTATTGTTCAGTCCACTTTAAAATACACGGACAATTGGCATTGCTTTCAAAAGATACAGTTGGTACAAAACATGCGATGTCCAGATCCAGAATATAACAATTGGTTATTACAACTGGGACATGGGACCCTCACCAATACAAATGGACTTCACCCAGATATTATTACAATTCCTCAAGCCTTTATCTGCGACGACTTAGTTACGGAGGTATTTGGAACAGCAATCTCATTAGACCAAATACCCCTTTTAACACAACGTTCTATATTATGTCCAAAAAATATTAATGTTGATCACATAAATAACCAAGTCATTGCTTTACTTCCTGGAGAGGCACGGCTGTTTCTAAGCTCTGACAAAGTTGACTCTGATGACGACAATGACCATCTTAATTTCCCCTTGGAGTATTTGAACACTATTAACCCAGCCGGATTACCACAACACAATCTTCACCTTAAAATCGGAACAATAATCATGCTATTAAGAAACCTTAACACTAAACAAGGTTTATGCAATGGTACACGTTTAGTCGTCAACACCATGACACACAATGTTATTGAAGCAAAAGTATCACATCACATGCTAACAACACTGTTCTGGAATTACCTTTTACACTTAAACGGCGACAGTCCCCCATTAAACCTGCATTTGCCATGACCATCAACAAATCACAAGGACAAACCATGGACAAGGTTGGCATCTACCTCTCTGAGCCCGTATTTGGACATGGACAACTTTATGTGGCCTTCTCACAAGTTCGACGTTCATCTGACGTTAAAGTTAAGGTTGTAAATGATCCATGCCAAGGAAAACTCATTCAAGGACAAGACCCCATTTTTACTACTAATGTTGTGTACAAGGAAATTTTCCAATAAATCTTTACAATGTGCCATGCGGTTTATTCTTTACTTCCTATATGCGTCATATACACCTTCACACTATGCTATATCTCATACATACATCGCGCTATTTGGAATTAACCAACACCAGGGGTTGGCGAGCGAAGCGAGCAGGGGGCTGAGCCCCCTAGTGTAAAACATAAAGCGGCCATGTTTACTCTTAGACAACAACAGAGAAACTGACTTGCCAAGTTTGAAACCTTAACAATTTGACCACAGCAACACCATGTTTGGAAATGAGCTTTGGGAAAGCTTTACCGCTGACCCTTACAAAATGATCGCAAAAGTGCTGATAATTATTGACTTACCCTCGTATTTATAGCAGAATGTTAGCTAGACCATGACATCATGTTGCATAAGCTTAGCATCTGCTTGAGTTTTGATTAGTTTAAAATAAGAAGTAAATCAAAAAATAAACTTTCAGTCCTGTGGTCATCCTTTTAACATTCTTATGGAATCAGCATCTGAAAGTCTGATCTAAAATGCTGTTCTAGCATTTGAAGTACCCTGGTTGTTTTTCATATGATTTATTTTGAATGCATTCTTGAGTAATTAACATGTTGCCAGTTTGGACTCCATTGCCCTGCCTTTCTGCGGTCTGTGCGGAATTGATCTTTTTTTCCTTTGTTTAATACATTTATAAGTTTATAGAGACAGACACTATAATAATTTAAAAGTTTGTCTTATGGTTTGTTTATTAACTCACTAATCATTCCTCACAGAATTAGTGGTCCAAAGAGAAAAGTCAAAGACCATACTGAGAAGTGAAAGTTAAGAGTGTATTGTAGTTTAGGTAGTTAAACTCTTATACAGGTCGATGTTGATTTTTTACAGTTTGCAATCTAGTAGTGTAACAGAGGTTTTGACCTTGTAATGCCCTTTGAGGATGAGATGTTTGATCCAGGATAATACAACAGATGAAAATTCCTGGGTAAGGAGTCCAATATATTCTGACCTAGATGATGTTAGGAAATAAATAATTCTGTGTCAAGCCTATGGTGTAGCCTGACAGCTATCTCCTCAAAAATGTGGCTATGTATCCTGCCAGCTTGTACAATACACAGAGCACTAACACTCAGACTGCCCAGTACTATGTATTTTTTGAAATGTGTTGCTGTTCGTATACTGTTATTCCGAAGTAAACATGGAACAGAGCAAGGAATAATGTGTCAAAAAATATAGAAAATATATGCATTAGTATCATACCTCACAGCAATATAAAGACAATCATGTGGAATTCATGGTGCAAAATATCGGCTAACCACGATTTGGAAGTCTGGTTGTGTATGATAAAGTGGAAAAATGTGAGGGTCAAATATGTTTGCCAACAGAAGAAAATGTGTAGCAAGGGGAGCAGTGATCCTGGAGGATTAAAAACTGCCTGCGCTGGATGTTTTTTCTCTCCTGGCTGGCACCACATGTGAAGCACAGAGATTTAGTCAAATGTCACCAGCTAGTGTTAGGCAAGAGCCTGCAGAGCACATCACAGAAGTGCATACATCTTTCTACGCAGAAATATAAATTAGCCTTGAAGGCAGAGCCAAAAGACACTGGCAAGCTAAACTGGTATTTAGTGAGTTTTCGATAAAATAATCCATTCTCTGGGTTTTTTTTCTTTTTAATCATTTTAATTAATGCATGGCATGGATTGACAAAGAGTGTGTCCTTTGTATAGGGGTTCCTGCTTATTGTCAATGCAAGTAAATGTAAAATACTTCTGCCAGGAAACTTGAAAGTTAAAGATGAGTTGACTTAACACTAAAAAATTTGAGATTGCCCTCTTAATTTTACAGTTTCCTAATAACAGAGTCTCGATAGTAGACCACTGAATTAACTGGTAAGTGAACATATATGTTACAGTGAGCCAAATCTATAGTTGTCAAATGTACTGTCTAAGTATGCTGGATTTGTAGAGCTGTTTGAAAGACACATAGCTACAGTGCCCTCCATATTGTTTGGAACAAAGACACATTTTTCCCTGTCTGCTCCACAGTTTAAATTTGCAAATCAAACAATTCAGGCATGAAAAAAGTGCTCTTTGCAGACTTTCATTTAAGGGTTTTTGCATGCATTTTGCTTAAACCATGTAGAAATGACCGTTTTCTTACATTGTTGTCCATAGCCCCCACCCCCAATTTCAGGGTACAATAATGTATGAGACAATTGGTGTCACAGGTGTTTCTGATTCCTCAAGTGTATTTCACGGATTCATAAGATACCTCGGCTTGCTTCTGCCCATTGGAGTCTGGAGTTGCCATTGTTCAACATGAGGACAAGAACTGTGCCAATGAAGTCAAAGAAGCCATCATGAGGCTGAAAAACAATAAAACCATTAGAGACATCGGTAAAATCTTAGGATGACCCCAATTTACTGTCTGGAATATAATAAAGAGTGCACTGGTGAGCTGAATAATCGCAAAGTTCAGGTGCCTCTACTGACGATGACAGAAGATTCCTCACTATGGTCAAGAAAAAGCCCCAAATGCCTGTCTGACAGATTAGAAACCGCCTTCAGGAGGCAGATGTGTATGTGACAAAGATGACTTATCTGCAGAAGACTTCATGATCAGCAATACAGAGGCCACACTGCAAGATAAAAACCTCTAGTTAGCCACAAAAACAGGATGACCAGATTACAGTTTGTGCAAAAGGACTTTGGAAAGCCTGCAGAATTCTGGAAAAGGACTTTGGAAAGCCTGCAGAATTCTGGAAAGGCCTTAATAATGATAATAATAACTTTTATTTAAAAGCGCCTTTCAAGGCACCCAGGGACACTGTACAGACATGACAGAGATGAGCCTGTAACAGAGTGATGACAAGAGCAAATTGTGGAGATGAAAAGGAACTGCCCAAGATCAAATGCACACCACCTTTTCTGTTAAACATTGTGGTGGGGGTATTATGGCTTGAGCATGTATGGCTGCCTCAGGTCCTGGCACACTTCTCTTCATCGATGTTGGAACTTCTGACAGCAGTGGCACCGTGAATTCTGAGGTGTTTAGAAACATCTGATCTGCTCAAGGTCCAGTAGAAATGGGCATGTAGAAAAAGTGACTGAAATGGATAAAAATCCACTTAAATGAAAGTTTGCCATGTGCACGTTAACCATGTCTGAATTGTTTGATTTGTCATTTTAAACTGTGGAATGGAGGGGGAAATCAAGGAAAAATGTGTTTGTTCCAAATATTACGGAGGGTGCTGTATATACAAGTTCCCAAGTGTCTTCATATCGTACAATTGAAGTCAGAATTTTTCATACACTTGGGATGAATCCTTTAAAGCTCCCTTTATAACCCCTCCACATATTGTATACTAACAAACTATTAATGTGGCCTTTCGTTTAAGATATCTACTTTGTGCAGGGCAAAAGTATTTTTTTCCAACACTGTTCACATACCTCGGAGTATTTCACTTTTTTTATTGACTATATCACAAGTGGGTCACAAGTTTGCATACTGTATGTTAATATTTGATAGCAATGTCTTGAAATGTTTAACTTCAGCCAAATGTTTTAGGTTACCTTCCACAAGCTTCTTCCACAATGGTCATTATGGCCAAACAGTTCAATCTTGGATTCACCAAAGCAGGACATTTCTCCAGAAGGTAACATCTTTGTCCCCATGTGCCACTGCAGACTTCAGTCTGGCTTTTTTTATGGCGGCTTTGGAGCAGTGGCTTCTTCCTTGCTGAGCAGCCCTTTAGGTTATGTCAATATCAGACTCGTTTTACTGTGGATACCAGTTTCCTCCAACAACTTCATGAGGTCCTATGCTGTTGTTCTGGGATTGATTTGTACTTTTCATGCCAAAGTACATTCTTCTCTAGGAGACAGAATGCGTCTCCTTCCTTAGTGTTATGATGGCTGTGTGGTCCCATGGTGTTTATACTTGTGTATTAATGTTTATAAGGATGAATGTGGAACATTCAGTCATTTGGAAATTGATCCCAAGGCTGAACCAGATTTGTGGAGGCCCACAATTTTTTGTCCGAGGTCTTATTTGATTTCTTTTGATTTTTCCCTATGTCAAGCAAAGAGGTAGTGAGTTTGATGGTAGGCCTTAACATACATCCACATGTTGACTCCAGTTAGACTAACTGGCTAGCAGAAGATAATTATCTAATTGCCTAAAGGTTTGACATTATTTTCTGGAATTTTACAAGCTGTATGTAAATGTGTGACACACTGGAATAGTAATATAGTCAATAAAAAGTGAAATAATAATTTGTTTGTGAATATTGTTGGAAACAATTGCCTTTTCCTTGCACAAAGCAGATGTCTTAAACGATACGCCAAATTTATAGTTGGGTTATATAAAGTGAGTTTGAAAGAATTCATCCTAAGTGTAAGTAAACTTCTGACTTCAACTGTATGTGTCAGAGATAGTTGTGTACTTTCTTTCTAACTGCCAGCTTTTCTTCTGAATTGGTATTTAGCTACAACAGCATATGAATTAAAAAAAAAACAAAACAACATACATGCTGGAGAAAATGGACAAAGTATGCGATGTAAGATTCTCTTCAGATATCCCACAAGTAGAGCATCTGCTTTTTTATTGGATGGTATTACCATCTGACATAACAAAGTAACAACTTTCACTTGTTTTTCCCCACCAAGCAGAGCCATATCTTTTTCATATTAAATGTGTGTATAGATCAGTCTGATATCTTAAATATGGTTATATACTAGAACACAATATTTTTTTTCTGTGCTATTCTTCTTTCCAAGTAAAATGTCTTTTGAATTGTTTGGGCAGGTTCTAATTATTATTATGCTCTGGAAGTCTAAGTAAGTATTTGAAAGTTTGTACAATTGTGACAGTTGGATATGTACATTTTTTTTTGTTGTGTGTGTAATGGTGCAAGTAAAACTGCTTACATTTAGATTATTTGCTTTTAGTTCAGTTTTAAACAGGTTTCTCTTGGAAATCTCCCAATATTTTTAATATGCAATGAGGTCCTGTTGGAGATTATGAGCAGTGTAAAGTCTATATGTAAGAACATCCACACTAACACTGGTAAAATCAAGAGCAGAGAGGGAAATTATACATGGTTCTGCAACCAAGACCTAAAATGTCAGATTTTGTGATGATTGGATGCTTCAGGAATTAAGTTAGGTTTATGCAGGCTGTGATTCAGTGGAGTGTCAAACTATTTAAATTCTTTTCAGAGTCCAAAGAATGTAATATAATAGGTGCTCTAACTGTTAGAATGAACAGCTGATAAAAACAAACAAATGAAAGTGTCTGCCATTGATTAAACTCTCTCTTCTTGAGAAATGACACATGGCAATTTATTTTCTAGATTGTTTCCATGTTTTGGCATCAGTGTTCAATAGAGAAATTAGTCACTAGCATTTAATTTTGAAAGTTTTCTTTGTGCTTATTTGATTTATGAAAGGTTTAACTGTTTTATATATTAAAATTTGAAAACTGTGTGCATCCATCAGGTTTTGTGGTTAGTTACATCTACAATTCCATTTTCCTCGTTTGTTGCCATTTCCTACATTAGGGGTTAAATATATGGTCCCACTGGATCCTTCTGTATATTCTTTGACACTCATTAAACAAAGCCATTTTCTTTCACTAATGTAATGTTAAAACACATTACTAGTGATTTTAAGTATAGCACTGTTAGACATTTAGTAAAGTAAGGCTTTATGATCACTTTAAAGGTATTGAATTAAGTAGAAGGGATTTGGAAGGAGATCACCCACAGTGAAGAAGAAATGACCTATAGTTGGTTTCAGACATCAATTACAGTCCCATCCCACCTTAAGGTTGAGTGCACATGCTAGTAGGAGAAGGAGAAAAGATTCGGCCCACTGTCCCTCTAGCTAGGAGCAAGAATCGAGCAAAGCTATGATCTGTGAAACAGTAAATTAGATTTGCAGTCAGCTGTTCCGAAACTGGCTGATCCTTCTCCCCTTTTCTAGATGGATGGGGTCAATGGTACAATTTTATTTTGATGGGCCCATGAATCGTTTCTATGAATAGTGCTCAGCATTGATTTGCTTGGTTGCATTTTGTCCCCTTTTATTATCTGCCCAGTTGTTATTTATGTTTAAATGAATGCCCTACTGCGTATGGACACAGCTATATGGCTACTTTAGACATTTTATCTTTTATTAGGACACTGTAAATAGAGTTATAGGTGGGTAAAACTGCTTTTATTTTATAATAAAAACTCTGGTGTTTTGCTGTTTATATTTGAACTGCAGTGTGATAGTCCACTTAACATTTAGAAGCCTCAGTGTTAGAAGATATTGAAAGTATGCAAATTCAGAGATGCATTTTCTGATTGTATTCAGAAAGGTTATAACTATTAACATGGCCATTTTTGCTTAATTTGTTCATTTTCTCTGCAAGCGTTATTTTACGACACAGTTGTGAGGAGGCCATGGTTTCTCAAGCAGTATTAATTAGAAGGTAAGCATGAATCCAGGATGGTGTGCCAGAGACAGTGATTGGACTGAAATTTCTACCTCTCCATCACTTTGCCACTGCTTTTTCATTCAGTTCATAATGTTTTTGCGTAATGCACTTGCCATTTTCAAAAACATTTAATCCATTATCCTGTCTTGGTAACTGTACCAAACTGTTGTTTGAGTGAATAAATGAAATATGGTCCAAAGACCATGCATTGTTTAGGTGTGCACAGCTGTTTTTTTTTTTTTTTTTTGAGACGTATGGTCTTTTTTTTATTTAGGTATTTCTTCCAACCATTTTTCTCACTTGTTTATCTGGGGTGGCGTTGCAGGCCAGCTGGAGCCTATGTTTATCCGGGGTGGCGTTGCAGACCAGCTGGAGCCTATACCTGCAGTTTTAAATGATGTAAAGTGAATTGTTTACACTATATACAGTCTACAATATGGGAACATCTGAAAGCCAATAGTCATTCTGAAAAATTGGGCCATCCAGCGTCTTCCATCCTTAAATTTTAACACAACACTGTTGATAGATAAGTTTGGTGTTTTTCAGGTTATTTCTTCACAAACATGGTATGTATGCATTTACTATTAGAATATGTGCTCTAAAGTTAGGTGTTTTCCAATAGATTTAAGGTGACTCATCAGTATTCATTAGTACGTCAGAGCCTTCAACCAAAACACACAATGGCATGTAAATGTAAGGCTATAAAACCAGTTTTAGTACAAATTGAAACTAAAGCATGAGTTGAATCGAGCAATGTGAATTGTGCTTCAGACATTGACACGGATCGTGAAACCGATGCATACAGTACTGTATGACCTAACCACTGTAATATGCCTGGTGAATTCGGTTATGTGAAGCTTTAACATGGTGTAAGTAGGCCCATTGAAAAATGTTTGCAATCAGATAGAAAGACAAGAAATACTTCTGCCACTTAAGTACTCTTTACAGTGCAGCAACTGTCAATGTTTGTGTTGGGGAAAATGTAACTAGGCCTTGCGTTGTCGTAGCCCACAAAAACACAAGGGTTGGATTGGTCATGTGAGTCAGGAACTGAAATTATAGCCTCTCTCAGAAAAGTTATAAGAAAAGCGTGCAAGGAAACATGAGTTTACTGTCCTGGTTGTGATGTCAGGCTGTGTGTTGGTGTCAGAAGAATTATTATTGTTATTTAACATGTCACATGAAGGATATGTAGTAAATCTGCTTTAGTACAGCTGTGACCTTTCCCACTGTATTTATGCTGACATTTTGGTTATTTACATGTTTCTCTACATGTAATATTTTTGTATTTTCTTTTTTTTAAACAATGCTAAGGAGGCTTCAAAAAACTGAAATCCAAAGCATTATTAGGTTAGCTGACAATGCTAAAACACTTAGTTGCTTGACTTGATTTAAATACTGAGCTCAATGGGTTGACTGAATTGTTAGCAGGTTTCAAAGAGTTCCATCCATCCATCTTCCAACCCCGCTGAATCTGAACACATGGTCATGGGGGTCTCTTGGAGCCAATCCCAGCCAACACAGGGCACAAGGCAGGAACCAATCCCAAGGAGGGTGCCAACCCACCGCAGGACACACACAAACACACCCACACACCAAGCATACACTAGGGCCAATTTAGATTCGCCAATCCACCTAACATGCATGTCTTTGGACTGTGGGAGGATACCGGAGTGCCCGGAGGAAACCCACGCAGACACGGGGAGAAGATGCAAACTCCACGCAGGGAGGACCTGGGAAGCAAACCCAGGTCCTCAGGTCTCCCAAATGCGAGGCAGCAGCGCTACCCACTGCGCCACCGTGCCACCCGTTTCAAAGAGTTTCTAAGCTTAATTAATGGCTGAAATAGTTAAAAATCTCCAATCTTAAAATATTTAATCTTGTAACTGTAATGTAAGCAAAGGAATAAAGCCATTAAATTGTACTCAGTTATGAACAGGTGAAGTATACATTGAAATGCAGACACTGTATGATTTAGAGGGGGAAATGCTCAGTTAGTCTAATAGAGAAGTGTGCACTTTACGAAGTGGATTCTGTAAGAAGGAAAGGTTGTCCTTTCAAGTAAGAGAGTAGGCATTAATTACAAAAATTGGTTTCAGAGGTGGACTGGTACACCATACAAGGATGATAACTCTAGTTAGGTGAGAGTAGGCATTAATTACAAAAATTGGTTTCAGAGGTGGACTGGTACACCATACAAGGATGATAACTCTAGTTAGGTGGGCGTCATGGTGGGTTTACCCTCTGCTTCGGCACATGTCCCAGCACAATAGCAGAACAAATGGCTTTCTATATCTGTTAAGCCACGGACATCTAAAAACCAGTGCCTTTGCCATGTTGCAATTTCTTGCACTCTTGCCATTGACCTTAGTCTGCCAATGTCACAAGATAGGCGTGCTCCGAGTGACGGGGCAAAGCAGGAAGCATTTTGTATCGTGATTAATTTCCTTTATTTTTTTTCCCTCTAAAAGCTGAAATTGAAGCCTAATCTGAAAACAGTTGCTCAAAACAAAAGTATGTTATCTGTTTGTTTTGTTACTTTATACTGGAGTGATTATTTATTAAAAGAACAAAATACATCATTTTAAATGTAATACATGAATACAGTCTAAACACAACTTCTCTTTCACTTTGGAAAGACGAAAGGCTTCTAAAATATTACAGCATTTATTGTTCAAAAACCACATTTTTAATCTCTACTCTAAATATAATATTACCTTCCTGCGTTGAACTCTTGCTTTCAGACTTTCATAAACTAGTTTTCATTTTTCAAGTACTGCCCACTCTTGGTGTTCATTGAGCACACATTGTTAATGAAGCAGACATTTCTTGTAAGGCAACAGTAGTTGTCTTTTTTTTTTTTTGTGTTTTTTTTTTTTTCCCTTCCACATAAGTGGAAGTTTGGTGATGGAGTCAAAAGTTTGTTATTGCGTTCAGACTGATTCGTTGATGTTTAAATTGTCAAGGAAACTTGATTTTTAACATGGTGTCTTTGTAAAAACAAAATGGATTGTTTTTGTCTTAAAATTACAGTCTGTGTCCAAAAATTATTTATTTATTTATTTTAATGATGTGTAGAGCTCCTGGATAACTACATCCCAGAAAAGATGGAACAAGTGGTTTCCAAGATATCCACCCTGAACCCCTAGACCTGTTGTTTTCAAACAGCATCTGGTTTGCTTTGGTACTTGCTCCAGGTGTATTTTTTTTGGTCCAGTACCTACTTTATCACTCGATCCTTTAAAAAACAATAGGCAAGCGATAACTGTTGTAGAAATTACTTAATTTTTTGCAGTCTGTTCTGTTTAGTCATGTGACCAGACCTACTGATTTGCAAAATGTCTGCACGAAATGCATCATTTATTAAAATCCAATCATATGTATGCAAATACTCTTCACTTACTTTTCTTTAACTGGCAGCTTGCTTGTTTGCCCCACCACAGCACATGCAGGATGGTGAAGAGTAAGAAATAACAAATATACTGTACATAAACACAATAGATCAGCACAGGTCGATACACACAGAGGCACTGAGCCACCCACTGTACCAATACATCCGTCTGTGCAGCCTGTTCACTTCATTTGACCCAACGTGTTTTGTTTCAGTTGAATTATTATTGAAGTTGTTTATTTTATTGGACAGAAATACTATTGAGTGATCTCCTGCAGTATCACTAATGTATAATTTACATGGTAGGGTTGGATGGACCATTGTATACCATGGTATACCAGGAAGGTGACCAAGAACCCGATGGTCACTCTGTCAGAGCTCCAGAGGTCCTCTGTGGAGAGAGGAGAACCTCCCAGAAGGACAACCATCTCTGCAGCAATCCACCAATCAGGCCTGTATGGTAGAGTGGCCAGACGGAAGCCACTCCTTAGTAAAAGGCACATGGTGATTTCTCAGTTTTTTTATTTTTAATAAATTTGCAAAAACCTCAAGTAAACTTTTTTCACGTCGTCATTATGGGGTGTTGGGTGTAGAATTCTGAGGAAAAAAGTGAATTGAATCCATTTTGGAATAAGGCTGTAACATAACAAAATGTGGAAAAAGTGATGCGCTGTGAATACTTTCTGGATGCACTCTATGTGAAAGATTATGTAATTAGCCTCTAAATTGAACTTAAAGCAAATGTCCTTAAGGAACTAATTTGTTGGTACCTTACAGTTGTAATTCTGTCATTCATCATTGCAGCAAAAAGAATTCCTGTACAGTAAAACCTTTATCTGTCAGGAGTCACGGTTAACAGAACGGCTGCTTTAAAAATTATATACAGCAGATTAGTTTAGCAAATAGTCATATTTATTTACAGAACAAAACTATATTAACAAAATATAATATCGTTTTTACAAAATTATTTAATTCATAAAATATTGTAACGACCAACATAATAAGCAAATACAACTCGGAGGTACTGGAGTTTTCTATGTGTTACTTGGAGTCTTTGTTTTGTAGCAAGCGGTGCTGTCTTATACTCCATGGGTTACAGAGTACACCTCCAAGACAATAAAAGAAAGCTTTTCCTTCCAATCGGTTTATCTCCTGCCACTTATTCTTTTTTTCTCTATAGATGTCACTCATCTCCTAACAGATGTGTCCATCCCTTACAGAACAAAAGCCCTTCACCCAGTCCCATTACTTACTTACAGCATTTTTTACACACTTTCTGCTCCCCAGCAGCACATTACAAGCTGCCTGCATGTCACATTATATTAACAAAACATAATATAACAGAATTTAAAAAGAAATTACAATACAGGAGAATATTAACATTAATACAGAATAACATTACCATCAGTGGTTTCCATTTTCAACACATTTTTCAATTTTGTTGCCATTACGCTTTATATCATTCATTGTTCTTCCTACCCCATAAACTGAAGCACTTCCGCCATTTCGTGACTGTTTAATAATTTTAGTTTTTTTACGATTACGATACCACACACATATGTTTATTGGCCATAACAATGTGTATAGAAGATTAATTATAACAAAAGAGAAAAGTTATGAAATGCTGTTAAAACTGAAGGTATGTAACTGACACTGTGGTGTTGGGGAAGTGCACTATGCATTAGCACAAGGGAAGGTTGTTACATTGAGCAGGCCTCACAGTGTACTGCACAGCAGTAGGTAGTACCCTAAGTTCTTGTCTATAAGCCGGACTCATGTATTAGCTGGAGACCAAAAATCATACGAATTTTTAAAATAAAATCGTATCATAGATAAGCCGGATTCATGGATAAGCCGAACGTACTATAACCTATAACTAATAGAAGGGAGGGAGGTCAGTGGTCTCACTCGCGCCCATTTAATTTCTTTAAGGGGGGAGAGAGTGTGAGATATTGCCGTCTCTCTCACTCCCCGCATGGAGCGGCCGGAGCGCGTTCTTTCTGCTCTGGGCGTCGCCGAGTCAACACGAGCGCGTAGCGGTCATTTAAATTGTGATTTTATATGTAAGCATATTTAAATATATATCGCGGATTTCTGCGGACAATGGGCCTTTTAATTTCTGGTACATGCTTCCTCAGTTGGTTTGCCCAGTTGATTTCATACAAGGGACGCTATTGGCAGATGGCTGAGAAGCTACCCGGCTTACTGTTCTCTCTCTCTTGCGCTGACTATCTGTGATCCTGACGTATGGGGATTGAGCAGGGGGGCTGTTTGCACACCTAGACGATACGGACGCTCGTCTAAAAATGCTGAAAGATTATCTTCACGTTGCTATCTTTTGTAAAGCTGATTCCTGAAAAGACATGCTGCACAGTGCTTCGCATACTTAAAAGCTCGAAGGGCACGTATTGATTTTTGACTGAAAAACAAACTCTCCCTCTCTCTCTCTTTGTCTGCTCCTGACGGAGGGGGTGTGAGCTGCCGCCTTCAACAGCTTTGTGCCGCGGTGCTTCGCATACTTAAAAGCCAAACAGACATATTGATTTGTTTGCTTCACTCCTTTGAAGAGGAAGATATGTTTGCATTCTTTTAATTGTGAGACGGAACTGTCATCTCTGTCTTGTCATGGAGCACAGTTTAAACTTTTGAAAAAGAGACAAATGTTTGTTTGCAGTGTTTGAATAACGTTCCTGTCTGTCTACAACCTCCTGTGTTTCTGCGCAAATCTGTGACCCAAGCATGACAATATAAAAATAACCATATAAACATATGGTTTCTACTTCGCGGATATTCTTATTTCGCAGGTGGCTCTGGAACGCAACCCCCGCGATGGATGTATAAGCTGGACTTATGTATAAGCCGATATTCTATTTTTTCATTTTCACAACTTTTTTCCTTAGATAAGCCGCGGCTTATTGACAAGAACTTAGGGTAGTACAGTAATAGGTAGGCACTGGCATGTGCGAAGGTGTGTTTTTTTTTTTTTTTTTGCCCTGACGGTTAATGGAGACTGACGGTTGATCGAGTGACAAATAATCGAGGTTTTACTGTATTTCTTTGTCTTTGGCTGGTTTAGCAACTCTACCCTTGCGATCTTTGCAACTTTACCCTTGCGGTCTGCTTGCATTGTATGTGACCCTGAGATTTTTAGGCTAACATTTGTTGTGCTTCCTTCCCTGATTTCCAGTGATATACATCTTGGTGATTAAATGTGTAGCACAATATCCAGCCCACTTTCGTCACCTCTGCATTGTGATTCTGGCCATGTCTTTAGAAAGTTATGAGATGAGATGTGCAGAAGTCTTCTCCAGTAGTAAAGGAAAGATGACCTCATATCCTGGTCCCTCTCTGTCCTTCACCAACACAGTGAGCTATGCAGTTGTGCAGATAGGACACCACTTGGGTACTGATGTAATTTGTTGCAGTTTTATTGCTTTTTTTTTTTTTTTTTTTTTTTTTATTATATAACTGAGCATCAATACCCTGTGGCAGTTCTTAACCATTAATCTTTATTGGTACTGTTGTGTACCAATGGGTAGTCTTTTGGCTTTGCAAAATAAGATAGACTAGTATTGTATGGAGAGTTTCCCTGATAGCTCTGGTGTGTCATTAGCAGTCTGCTGCATAATTCAGTCAATGACAAGGTTTTACTGCACCGTATCAAGGCAGTTAAAATGAAGAGAACAGAAGTTAACTAGCAGCAAATACTGGTCAGTAATTAAGAAAGGGCTTAGAATGAAACCTGCAGCCACCGTAATGCTCCAGGAAAGGAGTTGGACACCCATGCTCTAGTATTGACTTGATTGCTGTAACCACCACTGCAGGGAAAGTTGTTCTTGAAGCTTTTAGCAGCTGCACCAAGCTATGTGTTACAGATTGGTAGAAGTCCTCATGCTTTTTGAATTAAATCAAAATTTGAGTCCGTTGAATAGATTGTCAGTCATCTGAAATTCTGCTGTCTTTTATATTAAACTAGCGGGAATAGCTGGTATATAACTGGACAGACACATTCAGCTTTTTCTGTTAGATGTGTGGGTTCTGTTCATCAATGTTTTATAAATGCTACATTTAGGTTTGCATTTCTATCTAAAGGAAGATTTGGTTCAGGTTCCTTATCACAAGGTTTTCTTTTAACCACTCAGTATCTTGAGTAACTGTAACAGGCAATCAAAAAATTTAGCCGTTCAACTGATGAAGTTGCTCCTGCTTTGTTCAATGCTTGCATGGATTGGGTGTTGGGCAATGTTGTGGGGTCCAGCGGCTGTGGGGCATCTGTTGGCAAAGAAAGATTCACATTCAGCTTCTTCTGTTAGATGTGTGGGTTCTGTTCATGAATGTTTTATAAATGCTACATTTAGGTTTGCATTTTTGAATGTATGTCTTTACTTTCTGTCTAAGGGAAGATTTGATTCAGGTTCCTTATCACAAGGTTTTCTTTTAGCCACTCAGTATCTTGAGTAACTGTAACAGGCAATCAAAAAATTTAGCCGTTCAACTGATGAAGTTACTCCTACTCTGTTCAATACTTGCATGGACTGGGTGTTGGGCAAGGTTGTGGGGTCCAGCGGCTGTGGGGCATCTGTTGGCAAAGAAAGATTCACTGATCTTGACTTGCTGTGATCTTTGCTGAGTCAATGAAGGCTGTGATCGGGGCTGTCAAGAGACTGAGCGAGGAGTCTGGTGTCTGGGCTTGTGAGTGTCCTGATAAAAACCAAAGATCCAGGCCTTTAATGACCTCTTAGGCACAGCCATCAGCAGTGTGTCTGTTTGCAGAGAGAGCCTGTCTACCTTGTTTAGTGGTTTACTTACCTTGGCAGTGACATTCTTCCTATGAAATCAGTAGACAGATTGGGAGAGCATAAGGTCACTGAAAAGGGGGGTGGTGGCGCTCCTGATATATATGCAAAAGGACTAAGGTCCAAGTATTTAGAGTCCTGGTGCTTCCTGTTTTGCTATATGGTTCAAGACATTGATGCTATCCAGTGACCGGAGACGAAGACTGGACTTCTTTGGTACTGTGTCTCTTCGGAGAATCCTTGGGTATAGCTGGTTTGATTAGTGTCGAATGAGCAGTTGCTCATGGAGTCCTGCATTTTGAAGGAGCATCAGTTACGGCTCTATGGCCATGTGGCATGATTACCTGAGGGTGATCCGGCTCTCAGGATCCTCATTGTTGAGGACCAGAGTGACTGGACCAGGCCAAGGGGCCGCCCACATAACACCTGCCTGTGGCAGACAGAGGGTCATTTACGGAGGGTGCCAGCCAGGATCCAATGCTGTTTTGAGAACAGAGGGAATGCTTTATGTGCATGGAGACAGAAACCTGTGTGAAGTTCTGTGGTAATTAGAACCATTCAAGCAGAGTGACCATTAAGTTTGTCATCTGCTACTTTAAGTGAGTTGTGTGGTGGTTAAAGCTAATGCCTCACAGATATAGCATTTGTTCCCCATTTCTGTGCATGTTTAGGTGATGGACTTGTGCCCAGTGCTACTGTGATAGGCTCTGGGCCCCCACAGCCCTATAGTTGGTTATGGGTATTTGAAAATATTAAGTTAAAAAAATACCAATTAAATAGTTTACATTGTACTTAAATGCATTATTTCTGAGTAATAAATATGTTTTGCACGTGAAAGATTTCTTTCAGATTGTGCATAAAACACATTTGACTGACATCTGAGGAAAGCTGACATGGAGGGTTCTATGTAGGAGCTTTCCAAATAAATATTTTGCTTTGAGCTGTAGGCAGAGTGAACAGAGACACAAAAGCTGGTATTTTCACAATTAATAAATTAGTGATATTATCTTTCATCATATATTAATATTTTTGTAAGTGCTTCCTTGATAAAATAAGTAGAAGGTAAGAAATAGTCAAGACCTGGTTTGACTACTGGCATATAGTCTTATTCTGATCATTTGTTACATTACATCCATGAAATCCGAATGGAGGATTTCCTACTAGTTGTTGTTTTCCTGTATCTGTAAAGATGGGGAATTTGAGAATTGCGGAAATGCCACATTGAAGCTCATCTGTTGTCCCACTTGCTGCTTGCTGTCAAACAGTTGGAGGATGCCCTTTAGCAAAGCAGTAAAGTTTCTGCTAATCAATTGTGGTTTAAGATGGAACTTTTCGTAAGGGGGAGTGGAACTTCTGTGGTTTTAAAAATGGGAAACTGTCCCTATCAAGCTCTGACAGTTTCCTTCTGTGTGACATGATGGCCGAGTATAACTGCTACCAGCTTTACAGCTGTCAAAATCCATAATTATCTGAGACTGTTATGTTTTTTTTTTGTTTTTTTTTTTTGCTATGCTAAGCAGTGTGTTAATATACATTTCTTTTTATTCTTATTAATCCTGCTCCTATTTGTATGCAAAATAACTTTTGTTATTGTGTTTTTTCCTGCAGTTGTATCTTTTAGGCAGGAATGGGTAGCATAATGTATTGGCAGAGGCCATCCAGGCAAGGCTGTAGAACAGAGAAGGAGGCAGATGCTGTTGGTGATAATAATAATAATAATAATAATTTGCATTCATATAGCGCTTTTCTCACTACTCAAAGCGCTAAGCAATTGCAGGTTAAGGGCCTTGCTCAAGGGCCCAACAGAGCAGAGTCCCTATTGGCATTTACAGGATTCGAACCGGCAACCTTCAGATTGCCAGTGCAGATCTCTAGCCTCAGAGCCACCACTCCGCAGTGATGATGGCCATTGTCCTGCTAATGCTGAAAGAAGGTATTGCTATGGGTCACAAACCCTGTGGAGCTTCCTGCTAGGCGGATAATGAAGTAGAACATGACACACTGAAATATGGGCAACTCTCCTCCGGCACACTAGAGCCTGGGAGGCTTGGCCAATGCTAGGGAATCTGTTAGTTTAAGGCTGTAATGAGTGGAAAAGATGGAGAACGATCTCTGACTGTTGTATAGAAGAACACCATATGAGGCTTAGACAGCCTTGAACATGATTGGCACTGCAAAACCTTTGGCTATTGTAAAGGGTTCTTGTGTTGCCTAAGGATCTAAATTTGAGTTCCTGCTGATTGTCTCTAGAGCAAAAGTATAGCAACTCCTGATTCCCGGGCTGTCCACAGAATGCAGTTTCAAGCTTTGTCAACATAATGGTTTATTTGAGTCTGGAGCTGGGTGGTGAGTTGAGGCAAGAGTGCAAATGAAGGCAGAAGTGAGAATAAATGACTGTATATGAAAAGAGCTTTTTGTGTTTGAGTGAAGGTATGTGGGGGTACCACATCATCTGATACACGGTCTCCAGCACCTGAGAGGCTGTGATCCTTTTTGTGTTTGTTTGTTTGTTTGTTTTCAAGCATTCAGCATGTTTTATCCTCTGTTCTGTTAGTGTAGTGGGGAGTGTAGCCGAACAGATCAAATAAATTTACATTTGCTGAAATTGTACAAGCAGCATAGCTGCACAGTATTTTGCTTGTTGTCTGGTTGAAGCTTTCATATTCTTTGTGTCTGTGAGTTTCCTCTAGGTGTTCCATTTTTTCGCAGAGAAGTTCTTGTTAGGTGATTGATTGTAAAGTGGCTTATTGTGTGTTGGTGTGCCTTGTGATTTAAATGCCATGTCATCAAGAATATGGTGCAGCCTTTAGCCTGATACCATCGGAATAGAGTTTGCCTTCATGTCATCCTAATGTGGAATACAATGGTTTAGCATACAGATGGATCACTGCTAGATGTGTGTCAATCTCTACTGGAGGATATGTCCTGTCAGACTTGTCTTGCACCCTGCTGTGTTGGGATAATCTGTAGTTAACTGTATTAGAAAATGTGCATTTACAGAATGGATTGATGCACCTTACCAAAACATTAAATTTGTTTTTACTAAATGTGTGTCAAAGTGTGGTTATGAGCTTTAAGGTGAATGACTTCTTGAAATTTAATTGTCACCTACTAGAGTGCATATGATTGCTTAAACCTTGGTTTTATTTCCCAGGGAGTCATATAGTGATCTCATAGAAGAAAATGGAACCCTGAGGACAAGTGCTCATATGATGGACTTTTCAGTAAATAAGCTGCCATTGGGATTTTTTGCCTTGATGTGTTTACCTTGAAAATTTTGTAAAATGCCTTCCGTGAGCATTGACCCAATGGGAGAGTGAAAAGTAGAAATTCAAAGCATCTTGTGTGTTTGAAGGGTGCTGATGACTGACTATAGGATCAGGTTCATATGCTTTGAGAACTGTATTTGGCTTTTGATATCTTTTAAAGTGCATCTTTTTGATACAGTTAATTTTCCTTATCATTATGGCCAGTCCTTGTTTATTTTCTGCCCAAGTCAACAGTCTACATATGTAAACTTAACATTCTTGTCTTGTGTAGGAAGATTTGTTGAATTTAGACAGATTTGGCACTAATGTTGACTGGCAAATTTTGCTGAAGTGTTTTTCACAGTGAATATGCTGTGTCCAATTCTGACCTTATTAGCCAAATATTTTCCTGGAAATTTGCTGTGCAGCTGGCTTAGGGGAACACAATGCTTTCCCCAGTGCCTCATGGTGTGACATCACAGAATTGCAGCAGCCATACACAGAACTTTCATGCATGTATAGTGTAAACGTACTTCAACTCACAATTTATAAATTAAATGAAAAGTGAAATTTGGCCGATCACAAAATCAAATCTTTTCACCCCCTGCTTTATGCTAATTTAGTTGTAGTGCTCCTTTATGCCAGGTATTATGGTAGTTGAGCCAGCACACATCTTTCTTTTTTTGCAGCAAACTTCCTGCTGTGTAAACAAAGAGCAGTCAAGGCTTGTTTTAGCAGAGTTTAGCCTTTATCTTAAAGAAACTGGAGTAATAAACGGAGAAAACTGAATCGGAGAAGTCATCCTGTGCTTTTATACAAACGACAAGAAAAACTACTTTAATGAATTCATGCCTTTTTTAGTTTGTAAATTAAAACAGCCATTTTTTTACATTTAAACAGACACCCATTTCAGTTTGTACGGCAAGATTGTTTTAAGTACAGCAGCTTACATTTTTAATTTGAAAAAGGAAAGAAAAAGAATTTGAAATTGCTTCTTAGTAAACAATATGCTTGTTAACCTACCAACAAAATGCATCTTTTTACTTATAAAACAGTATGTTTTGTGTAAAACCAAATATTATATAATTAAAATTTTAATCCATATTTTATAATTGCATCTCCAAAATTATGAATATTCAGCTGATTCACTGAAGAAACAAACACACCATTATATAGTAAATAATGTTTAACCGCAAAAAAAAAAAAGCTGGAGTGCAATTAATAATTTATATTATTTATATTTAAGCAGTATTGTTAATATTAAATGATTTGTTTGAATATATACACACGTACATACAGGTGGAATTCCATTGTAACAAAACTCATGGGACCATAAAAACATTTTGTGTTGTGACTGGGGTCATGGTGATTCTCCATCTCGAATGGCAGCGGTGCAAGGACCGCTCCATAGCTGCTGTGCTGCATCTGGTAAACATTAAACCCAGGGCTAAGTAATTGGTTGTCCTGTGCAGAATTAGGGTTACCATGTAATGAGCTTGTGGCACAATGTTTAACATTTAACACTGGGCTTTGACGTGCTCTACCTCACACTCTCCTGATCTCTCTTCTCCAGACCACATCTGCTACAGCGGTGATTTTTTTTTTTGTTGGAGAAATGGTGAAAATTGCTTTTTTTAAAATTATGCCTTGTTTTAGATAGATGCATTACAGAAAAAAAAATAAGATAACCGCTTTGTAATTATAAAAGGAGTTTATTTTCTTTCATGCCGTATGTATTATAGATACATAACTTATTTTATTAGTTAAATGAAATTTCCTTAAAGTACTATATTTATTTTAGTTTATTATGGTCACTGATCAATAAGCCTCCAGAATTTCATTTTGTTAATTAATAATAAACTGTAAATAGTTGTGTTCTATAGTTTAATTATGTCATACTGAAGGTAACACTTAAATATAGAACACAAGTCTTCTATGTGTCTGGTTATGCAGTAACTACGGTAAGTGAAAAATGTTTTCTAAAGCGACTACGCGCTGTTGTGAAATGGGGGGCTGAATGCACCCCAAGGAGACATGGTTGCTCCTCTGAAACCTCGCTTTGAACATTTAAAAGCCTGTACAGCAGCTGTCCTTTGGTCTCACTTCCTTGTCTCTCTTCTCTCCCAGACATCCTCAAACACTATTTAATCTCTTTTCTCTGTGATCTTTACTATAATTTTTTTGAGACTTTCAAATTTTCCTACTTCCATTATCTCTAACCTGCTCTACATGTGTATCACGCCATTCTGAATTCTATACAACCTTCTACTTTGTCTTTTTCTTTCCACCGGGCGTGGTTAAATCTCTTACTTTCCTTATTTTCAGAATTTGCACATACTGTAGATTGTTTTTATTTTTGTTCTTTTTTTGCTTTCTTTTTTGCATTCTTTTCTCTCCAACGCTTTTGGGTCTCTTTTCAATGTGCTGCTCTTTCTTCTTCGCTTAGTTGTTGGCGTGTCATCTAGGGGAGCGCAGGAAGTGTGTCTGCCAAAAGCATTCTAACAACTCAGTGGTTAGATGACCATGGTCTTGTTTGATGTTTGTAAGTAGCTTTGCAGGACTTTGCTGTGTAAAATGTATGTGAAATCATAGAGTTTGCAGGCTCATATAACATGCAAGACAGTAACATTTGTCAAAAGTAAATATTTTTTGTTGATTTGATATGTTAAACAATTGCTTTGTGTTCTTTTTTAAAAAATGTTAGTTTTTGGAAAAATATTCAGCCCTGGGAGAAAAGAAACAAAAAAAAAATTAGCCCTAAAAGAGTTAATAGGTTGCTGGGATTCTGCCTGGATTTGACCAATGGCATAAGATGCTTTTTTATAGAGATTATTATGTATTGATTTTCATGCTATAGCATAATGAATCAAATCATGTCATTATTCTTTATTGAATACACTAAATGAAAAGACAGTTGCAGTTAACAATTAGTTAGAGAACTAGCACTGTAGGCCTTGCACTTTTGCTGAGAAATAAATGCATAATTAGAAACGATTGGCTTTTTTCTTGATGATGGCAATTGTTTGTATTCTGAATTATCTGTTGTGAACCTCGAGTGTTTGTGGGGTATATAACCGATTAGCATAGTTAATTAGATACTTAACATTATATGTGTGATGTGTGGCTGTTTAGTAAAGCTTTTTTTTAAACAAATACTATACATTCTCAATGTGGATTTTAATTTTGGATGTAAATGTATGTTTTTGTTTTTTATTTCAACCAGCAGTCAGTGGCTGCATCAAAAATAAAATCAAGCAAATGAAAATGAAATACTCCCAGCTGGCAGGAAGTGCAAGCTGATTATCCCATGTGGGAGACAGCACTAGTGCACTGACTGACTGCTAGTACAGTCAAAATGGGCCGACGTATGATAGCCTCTACTCATTTTTTATTTCTATAATGATTGCAATAAACTTTTAAGATTTAGAATAATGCTTAATTTCCGCTTGCATCAGTGCTGTGTGAAGACGGCCATTCTCAAGCAGCAGACCATCCAGTGTGAAGATGGAGAGAGAATACAGTAAACAATAAAATTTTAAGATTTAGAATAATGCTTAATTTCTGCTTGCATCAGTGCTGTGTGAAGACAGCCATTCTCAAGCAGCAGACCATCCAATGTGAAGATGGAGAGAGAATACAGTAAACACACATAGTCGAGAGCATCATTTTATACTTTGCAGAGGTAAATATTCTGCACATACATTTTAAAATACAGGCAGTTGTCGACTTATGACCACGTTTGATCTGGACGCAAGACGGACCAGTATTCAAACCTGAGCGTATATATAGTATTGTATAATAAGACCCTTAAGTCATATTGTTTGTTTTATATCCTTTTTTTATCATCATTCTAGGGGCATTGTGTAGATTTTCTTTCTTTTTTTTTATTGTTTTATTATTACTGTTGCTCACATGGGTGTCAAACCTTTAGCAGCTTCATAGATTCTTTCTTTGGTCTGTTATGTTTTGTCATCAGTATTTACCTCTCCCAGTGTTTACTGTGGTAACTGTGAGAGGAGGAGTTGAACCTGCAGAGTTGAGAATTTCTGCCTGTTAGTAAAGAAAGGTCCAGCAAAATGACTCCTTTTATTGGCTAACTAAAAAGATTACAATGTGCAAGTTTTCGAGGCAACTCAGGCCCCTTTTTCAGGCAAGATGTAATACAGAAACTGGAGTTGCCTGTGTTTATATACACACTTGGACAAGAAACAACATTGGTAAATCTTTAAGTGATAAATCTTAAATGTAAAAAAATTAATAGATTCCTCCAGGCTAGGGTTCATTTAACAAGAGAGAGAAGAACAATGTATACATTAACAGATATAAGGAGTTCAGTGTGGTTTCATTACCCCTTCATGATGGTTTACACGAAGCGGCACTTCATGAGTCACAATGCAGAGGCTCCGGAGTTTTAACTGGATTCAAAGCCAAAGCATACCGATACAGCGCGTGCAGTAAAAACTGGTTAGGATAACTTAGACACATGCAGTCGCATTTGCTTTCTGTTCTACCTCATACTGCTTGATCATCTTTGTTTTTGTGTCAAGATCAATTATTCTTCCCCTGTAATTGACAAATGCAACTGAATGTAGCCAGAACTGCTGTAGATAATAAACCGAGATTGAGATGAATGAGTTATGGATACAGAGCTGGCATGGCGAAAACTGCCATTTGCCTGTGAGACGCGGTAGCATTAGTAAGTTGAATGTTCGTAAGACACATAAGTAAGACTTGTAGGTTGTGAGTCGATGGCTATATGAAGGTTTTTTTTTTTCTTTCATTTTTTTTTAATTAAATGCCATTTATCCTCGACTGTTGCTTTACCCAGCACCTCTGTATCTCTCAAAGCTCCATATAACCCCAAATATGGCCATACTGTACTTACTTTAAAGAAGCTTTGGAACTCCTCTTTTTTTTGTACAAGTCCCCCAGTCCTCACAAAACCTGGGCACTCTATGCGCCAGGCAGTTCCTGTTGTGAAGAGGGGGGCTGAACACACCCCAAGGAGACACGGTCGCTCTTCCGAAACCCTCTCTTAAACGGTGATACAATGGGAAAGAAATAGTTTTTTTTTTTTTTTGTTTTGTTTTTTTTCCTTTTCAGCTTGTCATGCAGTGCTTCAAACATTTAAAATCCTTTACAGTGGCTGTCCTTTTGTCTTGCTGCCTTGTCTCACGGGTCGTTAAAGCAAAGTGTCTCCGAGAAAATCACATCTTGTTTCCTTCCAAGCCTTCCAAGATTTTTTTTTAATAATAGAGAAATACTGTATGATGCATGGTAGGTGCATTTTAAAAAGAAGTAATAAAAACTTGGTCTGCTTAAGATTTTCTGGCAGAAGTGAAGTGTGATTGAAAGCTTTTTCTTTCAGCCTCCTCATGCAATAAATTTATCAGTATTGATAATGACACTGTACACTAATAGTATGGCTACTTTATTAGGTTTTAAGGCCACATGATGCCAAAGTGGCTTTTTATGTCACCCACTTAGACCCACTGCCACCAAAGTGTGTTGATCAAACTGAGGTTGGCGGAAAGCTTTTGCTATGTTTGTCTCTTTATAAAAAATAAAACTATAGATTTTAAAGAATTTGAAGTTTTCACATTGTTTCTTCCCTCCATTTTTCTGTTAAGCATCAAAATCTAGCCTTCAAGTGCCAAAAAATCAAGGAAATATAACTTAGCTAAATTGTAATTGTTTCTAATAATGTAGTGAAATGAACTCCCACTAATTGCATGACCTTTCAGATGAAGGGGAAAGACTTGCAGCAGCAGCAGGTGTGCACCTGTGAAAGTCAAACCCTGCGATTTGCTGGCAAAGCTAAGCCTTCAGTAAACACATTGACATCTGTTTCATTGGACCTGCTGCTTTGCAGTAAATGGTTCATTGTTTAATTTCATGTTTGGTACTTTCTAAAACTGCCTTTAAAGTAGGTCATTGGACAAAAATATGCAATGACATCTGTAAAGTTTCAGCTTTTGGAGCATCTATAATTCACATTTTTAAAGACTATATCCATCCAGTATTGCTTATTTATCTTTGAACGCTTTACTTTTACTAATTATTTAAAGGATGGAATAGTTGTCAGAATGATTAAAAAGTCATATTTGACTTTACAAAATGAAACAGCATGTTAACCACAAGTCTGGAATCCATTTGGACACCAAAAGAACAAATTCTTGACTCGTGAGAGCAGAGACATTGATAGAGAGGGAGTATAGATGACGGATGGGACAGCTGGCAGTATCAACAGGGTCACCATTTAAAAAAAAAACAAAAAACCAAAACCAAACTAATATACAAGGTGTGATCAAAAAGTATGGTGAATGTTGATGCAGAGCACCATCCAAGAGCAACGCAAAACAATTCAATGCAGGTTCTGACATGTCCATCCTAGAGCCTAGTTTGTGACAAGTTTCAGCTTGTTTGATACTGTCAGTAGTTTGTGAGCCACTGTTGAGTTCAAGTGTGTTTTTCAAGTTTGTCGTTAATAATGGATATCGAGCAACGCATTAACGTGAAATTTTGTTTCAAATTGCGAAAAGCTCAGGAAACCCATCAGATGTTAATCGATTTATGGTGACACTGCACCTACAATTAAGACTGTTTACAAGTGATTTGATCGATTTCGTAATGGATCTGACTCGGTTGAAGATGAGAAAAAATCTGGACGTCCTTCAACATCAATAACTGAGGAAAATGTTGAAACGGTTTCATTCTTCATCATGACAACACTCCTTGTCACACATCCCTTCTAGTATGACAATTTCTGTTGAATAAAAACATTACGTTGTGTCTGCATCCACCTTATTTGCATAGATCTGGCACTATGCGACTTCTGGCTGTTCCCTAAATTGAAAATGACCAAGAAAGGTAAACGATTTCAATCCATTGAGGACATTCAGACAGCCACGACAGCCCAACTAAAGACACTCTCGAAAGAAAACTTCCAGAACTGCTTCGGACAGTGCCAACTAAAGACACTCTCGAAAGGAAACTTCCAGAACTGCTCCGGAAAGTGGCAGGAGCGTTGGGATAAGTGCATTCAAAGTGGAAGAGAGTATTTTGAGGGTGACTAGTAGTTGTAAATCTTTTACTGCAATAAACGTTTCTTTTTTAAAATGTTAAACAGTATTTTTTGATCACACTTTGTACCACGGCAATGACAAGTACTTTGGCTAGTTCCATATAATGATGTGCTCTTTTTTTGAGTGATTGGGTCAGATTATTATTATTAATCGTAGCAGTGGTCTCAGCTGTATCACCATTTTGCTTACCTTACTTTGTGGCTCTTGTCGCAGATTGCGGCCCTTGCCGTCCTCTTGAACCCTCTGACTCGACTCCAGACACCAGGTAAAAGTCCAAATATTACTTTTATTGGACAATAATGTGCACAAAGCACCCTCCACTCCACAATATTCATAAATCAATAATAACAATACTCTAATCAATCCTCCACACTCTCCTTTGCCAACCTTCCTCCCAGCTCAGCTCAGTGTCTGGGCTTTCCCATGAGTCCTTTATACACCCTGACCCGGAAGTGTTTCTCCCTTCTGTCCATGTGATCATGAACACTTCCGGGTCGGATAAAAAGCTGCTTTCTTCAACCCGGAAGCACGTCGTTTCCTCTTGTCATGTGATCATGACGCACCTCCGGATTATAGGGCAAGTAAGAGTCCGGCAGTCTCCCCACAGCGACTCCTGGTGGTTCCCAAGGTATCCAGCAGGGCTGTGCATATAAACTACAAAGTCCATGAGGCCCTGCTGGAATTCGGGGAACGTCCACGCTGTTGGGAGAGCTCCATCTGGCGGCCTGGGGGTGAGGGCTGGAATATTTAGCCGGCCACACACCACACTCTCCAAACAGTAATAATGTAAGGCAGTGGCAATGCACACATATATTTTCTGCTGGAATGTGATGAAAGTAATATTTTCTTTTGTGTAGTGAAATGCCAGTGTGTCTCGTACAAGTATTTAAGGATATAATTTGGTAGTTGCAACATGTGCCATTTTAGAATAAAGATTTAATATGTTGGTTAAGATGTATTGTTGTTATTATTATTAATTGTTGTTGTTGTTATTGGTTAAAGATTGGGTTTGGTTAGTGCTGAATGCAGCTATAGTCACAATGGACTGGGGAATTTGGATGTTCTTAAGAAAGTAAGAAATTGTGAATATTCATTTTCTTATTTTTTTAAATGTGGGTTTTACTACTTGTTTGTTTAATTAGCAAGTGAGCCAAACATTTAGATGTACATGCCTGTGGTTTTTCCCTTACTTGGTAAGAAAAACAAGGGTCTGCTTTTCCTAATGTCATTTTATATTTCCTTGTCTTAATACTTCACAAAAGCATTTAGTTGGGAGCTTCTGAATTAAAATGGGGACTTTTTTTAGAGGGCTGTGATTCAAGTGCTGAAATATTTGAACAATGTTTGAGGAGAAGCCTGCCAAGACATGTTTGTGTTGAGTAGTCATTGCTGGTAGCTTGACAAACTGTTTAAGAAGCCAAAAAAAAGTTTTCCTTTATTATGTTCAGTAGCTCATTACTTGTAACCCTTTTAAAGTGTGCAAGGGACTGTGCTATTAATGGTCCACAGACTTACTAATGGGCTCAATCATGTGAGTTTGGACATTCATGGAAGAGTTGACTTTTCTTAACAGGTCATGTAGCCTGTTGATTGCAGCCACTGGTGCATGTTCCTCTAGTGTACACAGTAATAAGCCATGAAAACATTGTACGACTGTGCCACTTTCTACTGAACCAGTGTAACTCACTCACGGTGTCCTAGCTTTGAACATTAGGACCACTAGCATCCTTGTTCTGTTCAGTACAAGCCAATAGGCAGACAAGCCCTTGTATCTTGTTTTTCAATCATTTCCCATATATTCATTACCTGAGTTGAACTTAGATGCACTTAGATTATATTTAAACATTTATTTCTGCAAATGTTGATTTGAAAATGCAAGATTGTCCTTTTTCCTCAGTTTTTTTCTTTAGGTTAATTGGTTTCCCATGAATTTGTTCATAAACCAATCATATGAAAGTCTAGACTGTACGAGTGTCTCTGCAGGTGAGTGGCACCTGGTTGAGCCCTGGACCATCTTAAATCCTTTAGGGCATGGGCCTCAATTTTTTCAGTCATTTTTAAAAATGATGGTCCATTGAAATATATATGTATTATGTTTTTACAGACTACATTGGCTGATCCCTTCTCTAACCTCTCACTGTGGGTCAGTTTTAGCATGTTATACGTTTCATCTTGTTAGGGCTATCAAATTATACCAAAATTAGGGTGCAAATACTTGTATTAAAAATAAGTTAATATTTTAATGTACTCAGACATAGCTTGAAAGTTCTAAGTGCCACTACATGTACATTTGTATTTGATATGCTTTTTGTATACTTTAATTTTTGCTTTTTAGCTCACCATGCATCTGCCAAACATGCAACATTTAGGACTTGTGCACTGAAACGGCCTTCACAAAAACGGGATTTGCTGTGCATGGAAAGTGACAGGATAAAGAGAAATGTGGAGCTTCAGGTTCTGGTAAAGCATTTATGAAACCCATTCAAAATCATGCAGAATTACCTCAACACGTTAAAGACATGCATTACTTTAGTCTCCAGCCTTCCAGTCCGCTTTGTGCCTTTCTAATCCCTGGGTGCACAAAGATGTGAAGTTAGTGCCCATCTAGATTTTCTGAGTGTATTTGTGTTTAACAAAAGGAGTCACTGAATGGACTAAATTTTGTAATTGTACTAATCTTTTAAGTAATCTCTCCTTTTTATATTTTTTTATTTGTCAAACTTTTGTTAAGAGTAACTGTAGTACTAGGGTGTTAAGTTAAGAGTAACTTAAAATCCTACATCTAAGTAAAAAAAAATGCAGCAAAATGTTAAAACAAATCACAAGAAGAATCACAAAAAAAAAAGCCAACTTGTGGGTTATAGGTCATGCGTGCGGAGCAGCCTGGTTTGATACGTTTCTAGAATGGGAAACCGGTGGTCAAACAGTAACATACATGATTATACGTGATGGGAGTCTTTTCCTCTTTTACAAATGCAGCTCAACAATGAAAATACTGTTTAAAATGTCATTACAATAATAAAAGGAAATTAGAAATATAGCTGTTGTTTATCATGTTTAATGAGAAAGAAAATCATCTTTTGTTTGTGACAATTAATACTTATCGGTTTTAATATTAAACAATGGAAAATGAGGAGTAGGAATCAGAATAGGATCAGGAGCAAAAGGATAAAATCTGCTGGCAGTATACCTGTTAATTAAAAAGAACAGCAATGCAATCTGTCCATTTTTATAAATGAAAATACAATCTACAAATTTTAAAGTATAAAAAGGCTGATAGAGGAAGTGAGCACCTAGAAAATGCAGCACAGTATGTCTGCAGTAACACAATGTTGTAACTAGTGAGAGGTATTAAAAAAAAAAAAAAAAAAGGCTGTTGTTTTACAATCGAGTACCAATGTTTACATTCCAACATCTATTCAAATTATATATGAATAGTGATATTAATTCTCATAGCCCTGCAGTTTATCACTAGCCAGCAACTGTTCAACTGGATTTCCAACTCGGAGATTGGCTCAGTTGAAATTAGGAAGCCTTACACACCAATGAACCTGAATTTCACATGAACACCACTTCTGAAACTATCCCATTTCCTTCTTGTAGGTTTGATATCCAGCTTTGCACATCTGTCTCCTGCTTATTGCATCAGAATGGTGGAGTGTTTTGTTTTTATATGCCCAGTGCATTGGTGGCTTCTCTAGTTATGTCCTCTCCTAAATGAGTTCTGATGATTTTAACACTGACATGCCTATATACAGTACGGTAGTATAGTGGCTTAGTATGAAACAGTATAGCCCCAGGGGATAAGGGTTTCTTTCAACTTGAGTATTACCTATGTGTTGGTATGGATTTGTCTTCCTGTGTATCTAATTCTTCCCATGCCACAAAGGTGCCATTTAAATTTGCTAAGTATGAGTGAATACACGGGGAGTGCAGCAGATAAGGCTTGTGTCCTACCCAGTGTCGACGCTTTGCTGGAATATGCTGCGGCTCATCATTATCTTTTAATGGAATAGGTAAGTTTAGAACTTTTAGTGAGGGTTATATTCAGTTCTGTCTGTGCTGGTATTAATCCTACACTCTGTAGGAGTCTCTTCAAGATTCTTTGCAAGGCAATAAAGCTGTTAATAGTCAGGTGGTGTTGAAGTGGTCTTGCAAAAAAAACCAATTTCCCTGTGGGGATTAAATCAAATAAAAAAAAAAATACAATATGGTTTGATTGTTGTAAAAAAAAAATATTGTAACACCGTTGCAAAAGGATGAATTTATCCTGTCATGGCAGTAGTTTGCGGGCAGTGATGTTAAGCAATCAACAGTGACAGAATATACGTTGATTAGCCCTTCCAAAAGTACTTTAAATTGCCAATGCTTGATAGCTCAGTAGCTGCTGAGAATTGAGCTTTAGTATTATCTACCAATCAGGCACTTGATGGTGTTGGGGATTTTGTTCATTGTGGTTTATACGTTAAATATGAGAGAATCTGCTATTGTATTTAAATGGTATATTCATATTATATGTGATAATTTAAAGCCATATTTAGCTCAAAATATTTAAGTTGCTTAGAAGTGTTTTAAGAGTATAATGTGTGTATGCAGGTGTTATAGGTAGTTTTCAGCCACTCAAAAAACACACGCATTGTTTTACAGTAAGAAATTTTCTCTTATAGCTGTAAAAAAAAAAAAAAAAAATCTTGGTGGAAATACATGTGTGAAATTGGAGAAGTTCCCTTGAGAACTTCATTCTGTATGTACTTCTCTATATGTATGTGAATACGTTGCCCGTTCTTCCGTCTTAGAGCACAACTTTGTCCTTTGTGTTGTATTGCTGCGGTTTAGATTCTGGGTTTATACAGATGGACAGTTGTAGTCTATAAAGTTAAAACTCATATGGTGCGCACATTTCGCCATGCCACTCATTTGCTGCTCCCCTCCCTTCCTGAGACTTCTATGGAGCGTGTGCGCATTTGTGGTTGGCTTCACAGTATTTCTTTTGTCTGCTATTAACTAGGCTTAGACTGATGGGCATTCCCCAGCTGGATTTTCTGGCATCAATATTGCTTGATCTCAATCCACTGTAGGAATCTCGGTTTGTCCGTTGCACTCTGCACTTTGGGTCTCTGCCAAAAATTTGTTGTCTGTAGATGTGTATGTATATATGTACACAAAGCATTGTCTAATTCCTCCTTTTTTATTTTTCCTCCTTATTGCGGAAGTCTCCTTTTTTTTTTTTTTTTGGGCACGTGTCCCACTAGGATAATTACTCTGGCAGCTTGCTGTGTGTGGGTCAAAGCTGCGAGGCAGCTGCACGCAGTCAGAATCTTGGTACTTGGAAAGCATGCCGTTTAGAATTGAATCTAATGAAGGGTAAAGCTCCTGACAGAGTGCTAAATTAACACCCATAAACTTATGACTTAAGTGTGTTCCTGTAGTATGGTACCTCATTTAGCCCTTTAAGAGAGTTTCAGAGTTGGGATCTTTCATTTGACCATGATGATGCTCATGTATCAGTCTGCCAGAACTTCTTGGGTTTCATACTTAAGCACATTACACCATGAGTGAAATCGGCACTTTACTCAGAAGCATCTTAAAAGGAGACTTTATACTCCAAATAAGTAATTTTCTATTTGCACGTCTTCTGTGTTGAAGGACTCCTTTAGAATCTGTCAGTCTTTGAAATCAAGATGTTGTGTAGCAGGCTAGGTGGTTGCAGTTGGTATACTACAGCCTTTAGCATGTGTTTTTAAGTCATTGGATTTTGAGAATGTAAATTTCAATGGTTTTAAAAGAACCTTTTTATAAGCCACTATGGAAAGTAGTTTACAAGATAATGTTAATAATTATTATGTAAAGATGGATACAAAGGGGACTCAAACTCCTGGAATTATTTATATATAAAAAAAAAAATAAAATAAAACTTCAATATACAACTTATAGAAAATCCATTTTAGTCACAGTCAAAATATTCTTCTTGAAATACAAGTGTCCCAGCATTTCTTCCATTTGTAGAAACGTTTCCTGTGCTTCTCTTTTGTTACTGTGTCTAGAGCCTTGTGGATTTATTTCGTGGTAGCAAATTGTATTCCCTTCAGTGTCAATTTTAATTAGGACAACAAAACAAAGTCCCAGAGAGCGAGATCTTGTGAATTCGGGGATACAAAGAAACAACTACATTGTTTTCAGTTAAAAACTGTGACTGACAACGTTGTGTGTGAGGGTGTATTGTCATTGTGTAAAATCCAGTTTTGTGGAAGTCTTTTTCCTGATGCTTTCTCATCGATGCCTCAGCAGTTCTGTGTAATGTTGCGTTTTAACAATTTTTTTTTGACTTGGAGGAAAAAAAAACTCCACAGTCACATGCATGATTATAGAATAATAGTCAGAAATATGCACTTGATTAATTCACCGCCGATTTAGCACAACTGTAGGCATATGATACCTGGTGTCATAGTTAATAACTACACCGTGTTCTTGTGCTATTGACCGATTCCAGGAATTTTTGGCTGTCTCCTCATACATTAGAAATTTTGAAAAGATTCTTTTTTTTAATTAAGCTAACAGGAGCCTAACTGTAGTTAGATCAATAGCAATCCTATGAGGTAATTGCAATCTGATTTAAATAACAGTATAACTACTGAAGTAGTATTAGTCACAGTGTCCAGTGATTTTTCTTCTATCTGCCCAGATTAATTAATCCAGTTCAGGCTCCAAGGGAAGCTGGGTGGTTACATACATACAGTTGATAGCTGCCATGGATGGGTACGCTAGTCCTTAGCAAAATGCAAAGCACACACACCCATGCTCATACTTGGTTAGGGGCTAGTTTGGAATTGTAATTTAACCAAACATTGAACATCTTTGCATTGTAGGAGGAAAGCTGAATTACACTGAATAAAATGCACGCAGACATTAGGAGAATGTGCCAACTATACACAGACAGCAGCCGAGCGTGGGCTTCAGACTCTGCATTAGATGCAAGGAATGAAATTAGTGAATGGGAATGATCAGGGGTTTTAATTTGTTTTAGATGGTTTGGATTGAAGAATAAGGTGTTATATGTATGGGATGTATTCTGTAATCCCGAATAGTTTGAGGGATTCAGGTTAGGCCAGCTGTATAATTTGAGCTAATTCGAATATCTTATAACAATAGCAACAGAGGTACATGGAGAGTTAGGAGCAGACATCCTTGTCTTGTTAGATGGTACTGGTAGCTGCCCAGTTCTTATCTAGAGAGTAACTGCATCCATCCAGTTTCAAAACCTGCTTGTCCAGAGCAGGGTCACCATAACGCTGGAGCCTGTCCCATCAAACAGGCAAGAACAATCTCTGGACAGGACATTTGTATATTGTGGGTTGAACATACTCCATGCAAACAAAAGCTAGAGTGGCCATTCACCTAACCAACATGTGTTTAGATCAGGGGTGCCCACACTTTTTCGGCTTGCGAGCTACTTTTAAAATGACCATGTCGAAATGATCTACCTACATTAAAAATAATATATATATATATATATATATATATATATATATATATATATATATATGTATATATATATATATATGTATATATATATATATGTATATATATATATGTAATATTATATATATATATATATATATCTATATATCTATATATATATCTATATATCTATATATATATATATATCTATATATATCTATATATATCTATATATCTATATATATATATATATATCTATATATATCTATATATATCTATATATATCTATATATATCTATATATATATATATATATCTATATATATCTATATATATATATCTATATATATCTATATATATATATATATATATCTATATATATATATATATATATCTATATATATATATATATATATCTATATATATATATATATCTATATATATATATATATCTATATATATATATAATATTATATATATATATATCTATATATAATATTATATATATATATATCTATATATATATATATATATATATATATATACTGAGTATACTTTATACATAAAATATATGTTGTCGTACCTTGCATAAATGAATAACCTTTATGGCACGCATCTTATGCTTAATGATGCTTCATTGTGTCTGCCTTTGCTTTTGAATTCAGCCGAGTGAAAAATGACAGCTGTCCGATTAACTGCGATTTTAGTTCCCTCTCCTTTCTCTTTCTCAGATCGCTTTTTGGAAGGAAGTCAGTTTCGTAGTTTTTATGAACAGTTCGAAAGTGCTTTTCCACATTTTCCACAGTGTGTTAGAAGAAAAGTGATCTTAGACTGGCTGCCCTGTATGTCAATCAAGTGGCAAATGCCATAGGGAGGATATATGATAGACTAAAGTTTAAAAAAAAATTTTTTGAATGCAACGCGAACTAGCTGCACTACCTTTGCGATCTAACGGTTGATCGCGATCAACGCATTGGGCACCCCTGGTTGAGATGGTGGAAGGAAACTGGTGCACCTAGAGAAAACTCATGCAGACATGGGGAGAACATATAAATCCACACAGAGATCACCTTAATTTGAAGCAGCAATGCTACCACTGAGCTACCATACCACCCATGGAAGAACACCTTTCACTGAACCATTTTGTAAACTTCACTGAAGTGTGGAGTACTTTCTGAAAACAGCAGGTACAACGTCAGTGCAGCTAAATGTACCTTCTAGAAGCTGGAGTACTTTCTGAAAACAGCAGGCACAACGTCAGTGCAGCTGAATGCACCTTCTAGAAGCAGTAGTCCTCTTTATATTGTGTAGCACACTAGGTGATTCATCTTAATTATGCACTGCCTTATCATTTTGAAAGCACTGTCATTGCTTTCACGGCAGGCATTAACAATGCATTTTGGGTACAGATCGATAATAACTGAAACTTCTACTGTGTTTAACATGAGGGGGCTGACCAACTGAGTCCCCTAATAAGTAATACGGGTACATTGCGAGCTAAATTCATGTTGCATCCTTTTTTTTGTCTTTCTCTTATAAATTAGAAAATTAAAAACTTTTGTTGAGAACAGGCCAGTCAGCCTAACAAAGCTCACTAATCCTGTTCTAGATTCTCCAAAATAACATCAAGTTGAGTTTTAAATGTTCCTAGAATCCAACTGTCTACTACTCTACATAGTCACTTATTTCATGTATTGGTGGGCTAACGGTGTGAAGAAAAACTTCCTAACATCTGTGCAAATTTTACCCTTGAAGTGTCCTTCTGTGTCCCCTTTAATCGTCTCCTCTTAATCTTCTTTTGCTTAAACTGAAAGGCTTGGATCTTTTAATCTTTCCTCATAATTCATCCCCTGGAGTCAGCCTAGTTGCTCTTCTCTGGACCTTTTCTAGTGCTGCTATGTCCTTTTTGTAGCCTGAAGACCAAAACTGCACCCAGTACTCCAGATGAGGCCTCACCAGTGTGTTTTAAAGCTTTAGCAGAACCTCCTTGGACTTATACTCCACACATCAGGGCGCTATATAACCTAACATATTCTGTTTGCCTTCTTAATGGCTTCTTGATGTAGATAATGATGAGTCAACTATGACTTCAATGCCTTTCTCATAAGGTGAACTTTCAAGTTTGAGACCTCCCATTGTGTTTTGAAATTTAATATTTCTACTTCCAATATGTAATACTTTACATTTACTTATATTAAATTTTATCTGCCACAAAATTGCCTAAACCTGTATGCTGTCCACATCCCTCTGTAATCATTAAACAGATTCTAGATTATCTGCACATCCCCTTGGCTTGGTATCATCAAATTAGTTGAATATGAGTTCTCGCCACATGAAAATCCCAAAACAAAATATTAATTTTTGAATTCCAAAAAGTGGAGTAATTGTTGGTCAGAATTATTTTGTTTCTAGGTCGATCAGACTGAAACAACATAGCAATGGCACCACCACACCTGAAGGTTTACTACAAGGTAAAAAACATTTTGGTTTTTCAGACTTGTGCTAACTGTATGGTTTGTTTTGATAGAAAAAAATCTTCATAAACTTTTTTTTTTTCTTTTTTTTTTTTTTTTTTAAATCGGAGCCGTTGTTTTTCCAGTGAATCCAACAGTAATTTCTGGCAATGCACAAAAAAAAAGAAGCATCAAAATGCATTGACTGGAATTGGTTATTCTTTTTAAATTCTAATGCTGATTTAGCTATGAAGTACAAATTAAAGACTAAGTTTAGACTTCATTTTCAGTCTGTGTATTTAGGAAATGACAGCAGAATTTGTGGAAGGCTGCTACTGTTAATAGGTGACTGACAACCTTTTATCGCAGGTGACTTTGAGATACAGTCAGTTCTGTTTCTTTGGTATTTCCAGTTGGTGCACAGGCAGGTGAAGTGACCTTTTTATGTTCACACGCTGTCAGTACCAAGATTTGAACCCACAGCCTCAGTATTTGAAGGCCTGGGTCTAAAGCCTTGATCACTTTGCTGTTGTGCCTACCAATTCACCCAAACAGAATGCAGTTAAACCTGTCAACAGCTTTTGGCAGGAACATGCATACATTTACAGTATGTGATGATTTCATGAAGCTCCTGTCCCCACTCCTTCTGTTTTTCTTCCCTTGCATATAACCACAAAAACAAACACAAGTAACTTGGGAGAAGTGAAGCCATTGTATAATTTGAGGTGAAACTGTTTGGATTCAAATACCCAGTACCATTTCCCTTTATTTAAATTTCGCTTTTCTATTCAAACCATAAAAAATGCCCGCAAAGAGGAAAGTGTCATATAATGTTTGCTTTAGTTGTAACTGGTGTTTTCATTTTGGGAGCGGTGGTTGTGCGTCTCTAGATGAAAAGAGCATTGTTAGCTGAGCTTTTTGCAATGCTCATTCAGATGGAGTTACCATAGCTGCCAGTCCAGCCCTCACATACCTGTATAAAGCGCCCATATCCCTTCCTCCCTGAATTGACTGTAAATATTGACATCTTGAACACCTGGCTCTGCAGCCTGCAAGGTATTGTACTGTTGTCTGTGTTTACAGATGTGCCGTGTGTTTCACTTCTTTCTCTATATTTATATTTAGCAGTTTAGGTTTTAATTGACCAATTGTTATAAACAACTTCAGCACAGTTGAATTAAGTTTGATTTGTAAAACGCTTGTTAGTAATTTTTAGAAATAAAACTCCCCAGTGTCTTCCAAGTATAAATTATTAGAAACAGAAAGGACATTAAAATCGTAACACAGACAAATGCAGAACTGCCCTAGAGCTGCAAATCTTATAAGACCTTGCATCGCTCCCCTGGTGTTACAGTTTACATATCCACATGCACAAGTCCTTCCTGTTCTTAATGGTATATTTGTTTCTCTTGTGGGTCAGTTATATTTTACTTGAAGTGGTTTGAATTTTGTACTGACCTGTAAGATTTTCTTTCTTTACTAACTACTCTTAACAGTCTATTGTTTGCACCTCTGGGGTGTGAGACAGGAACTTCTGTCCTGTGAGTGTGTCAAAAAAGACAAGACCAACACACACCTGTGGTTGAGTCCCTTTGCTTTGTATGTTTATTCTGATGAATTTTGTGCAGTCAGTAGGAACAGAATTTCTGTGCTAGACATGTGTTGTCCTTACCATGCAAGATCACACACTTGCTTCCAATTACACTTTAACCCTTTGGCCACAAGTACTTTGGTTCAATGATGGACTTTGTAGTGACGTCCTATGAGCTGAGGATGTATATTCTGGGCTTTCGTGTGAAAAGAACTGTCAACTGTGATAACCACATTGTGGTGAGCTGGCTCTGGCAAATTGAGCACTCACTGAACTGACCTGAAAATGTGGACGCCTCTGTTGAGAATGAGCTTCTTCTGCAAATCAGGAAATTTAAGGGACGCAGGTACTGAATACACCATGTTCATGACCACAGTGGCGATAGCAACTTCAACAAGCTGAGCCATTAGGGTGTTGTAGACTGTCATGTGGTAAAACCTTGTGTCCTGTTGCTTGACACCAGTGATAATGGAAGCTGCCTAGCTGAAGAAAGAGTCCTTCTGTATGGTGTTAGCAGGCTTGTCCCCATATTTGACTGAGAAGTACTGGCAGGCTAAAAATAGGTGGCAGTGGCCAATGCTAAAGTGTGGGGGTAAAGTTGCGTGAGGTTCTGGAGAATGACATTTAGGTTGCCTTGAAAAGATTCTAGTAAACCATTTGAGAAATCCGGAAAGGTTTGTTAAACATAACCCAGGCTGTGAGGAGCTTAAGTGGGAATTAAGTGGAAAGTTGAAAGGAGCTCTTTAAGGAAAGTTTAAACCTGTTGGATGTATGTACACTTCCTGGAAGAAGATATTACCAGAAGCTTTGGGTGGTGCTGGGTCCATCTATGTGAAACAGGTGCCTACGCTGTTTAAAAAGCTCCATAGGGCCAAGGCCGGGCGGGTGGATGAGAGTTATTTGATATTGTAAGGTGTTTTTGATAATGCATCTCTTCAGTGCCAGGGGCACACTAATTGACATCTGGACCAACAAGTGTTAGAAGCAGTTTTGATGCTGGTCTCTCTTGAATTAGGCAAATAAGTTCTGCTAGCAGATACCTGCTTCTGTAGCTTTCAACGCAGACCTAAAAGATATTACTGTATTGTATCAAATAGTTTTAAATGTTAAGGCCAAAGAAAGGGAAGATGATTAAATATGCTTGTGTCTGTTACTTGTCCAGACGCAGTGCAGCAGAGTGTAATGTACAAAATTCTGAAGTGTTTTTGACAAACTATTTTAAGACACTCAGCAGGCCTTTCAGTTGAGCGGGCAGAGCTGGCTGTGTGCGTGGTTGTGGTGTATCCAGCCTCCCTCTCTGGTACAGAAAAGCAGCAGGTCAGGGTTTAAGGAAATTCTCAAGTAAGCTAGAGGGCAGTGGCAGGCCAAAAGTTAAAAGCTGCAAATAGCAGAAAGGCATTATAAACATTGTTTCCGGTTGTCTAACAGCTCCCACATACCTGGCAGTGTTGAACTGAGCAGAAAAGGGAAATGACACAGCATTCTAAAAATGGATGCTTTTTATTCCCAAATAAGGTAATAGAAAGTTTTGTCCGTATTCTCTAAGATTTTTTTTTTCAAGAATTAGCATAACTCTCATTTTAGACCATCAAATGGTGTACGGTGGGGATGGAAGCTGAGCTGTGGAGCGTTAGACCAAACTGTGAGAGCCTGATGTAATGGCTACTGTGTATCTGGCACTGTGTTGTGTTTTGTTTTATTGTGGAAGCAGTGTGAGAGTGGCCGTGGACTCTTTTTCTAAGAGGTACTTTATACAGTCATGTGAGAAACGAGTACACCCCATGAAGGTTTAACCCTATGTGTACATATCAAGATTTGAGCTTCATTTGAACAGTATCCGTAGGTATAATTGAAGTAATTTTTTGGGGGGGAGGGAGAGCTGTTTCCATCTGTGCAAAAAGGAAGCCCACCCTTGCCCTCTCAAGTCATCATTTCCTGTAACTGTCCAGCAGTTTGTGACCTCGACTAACGTACAGTTTTTCCCACTAACTTGCACAGCCAGTTTCAAATCCCACTATAGCATCTCGACACGACTCAAATTTGGACTTGGTCATTCCAGAACATTCCACCTCTTTCTTTTCAGCCATTCCTATGTGGATTTGCTAGATTGTTTAGAATCTTGGTCATTATATTAGACACACTTTAATAATTCGCATGCATATAGAAACATATAAAACAAGAGTACATACTTATTACCATGCTGCAAGGCCCACTTTTGGTTGAGCTTCAATCTACTGACAGATGGTCTCACATTATCCTCAAACATCCTCTGGTACAATGAAGAATTCCTAGTTGATACTGTGATGGTGGGCTGCCCGGACACATAACAGCCTCAAACCAGAAAATTTCCTCCACCATGCTGGTCAAATGCTGCCGTTAGTTTTTACCTAACATGTCTTCTGGATGTATGACCGGATAACACCACCCTTGCCTTGTCTGTCAAGAGCACATTTTTCCATAAGCCCTTGTCTTTGCTTAGTTGTTAATGGGCAAACTTTAGTTCTTCCCCTGATGTTTTTTCTGGTTTCTACCTGGCACACCTCCCATGTAGATCTTTTTTGTACCCTCTTTCTAATGGTAGACTCATGCACTTTGACTTCAGCCGTGACAGCAGATACTTAGAGGTCCCAGGACAACTCCTGGGCTTCTTAGACTTATTTCAGCACCTAGAATTTTGCTCAGGGTCTGAACTTGCTGGCCTGGCCAGGACAAGTTCAATGTTTTCTAAAATCTTCTCCAGCTGTAGTGTAACTTAGAGACTGTGGAATGTTTTCCATTTGTTTGGTGATCACTTTAAATCCCTTCCCAGTCTCCTAGGAATCTAGAACCTTCTCTTAGACATTTGAGGTAGTGATAAATGGAGGGGTGCACTTATGTTTTCCACATGCAAAATATATATTTATGTTTATTTAAATTATACATTAGAGAGTACAAGATGTAAATATGACATGATTTTTAAACGCCTTTATCTGTGAATACTGTCTAAATGAAGTTCAAATTTTGATATGTCTACATACGTTAAAAAAGAATGAACATTTGATGGACTGTACTCACTTTTTAACGTAACAGTGGGTGGTTGGAAAACAGAAGTATTTAGAGGAATGTCTAATGCAGGCATGTAGAGAAGACACACAAACACATGGTGGTGGCACCAGAGTTCAAATCCAGTTCCCTGAATCTGTGAGGTATCAGTGCTATCCACTGTCCCACTATGCTGTCCTTAAAGTCAGCCCTACAAATTAAGATACCACAGTACAATTTTATTAGGGCACCCTTTTTATAGAAATGTCCGTTTGAATAAGCAGGGCCAAGTTAATACACATTGAGGAAATTGTACAGTGGATTTTTTGGATGTTGCAAAATGGACCTTAACAAAAATGTATGTTCCTTATAAAATTATTGTTTCAATCTGCAATCTAGCATAACGCAACAATAAATCAGTGTTATCCACACTGTCAAAAAAGCCTTGTAGTAATCACCATACTAGGGGTCTGTGATACTTGCAACAAAACAATATCTCAGTATTTTCTGGAATTTATTTTGTCAATAACGATAAGCAGACAACATTTTAAGTCTTATATTGTACGAGCCTGGTCTTGCTCTTGATGTTAGGATATTAACTGTTGCTTACTAATGATATTAATGGAAATGATATGTTTAAGGAACATAGGTGTTATTTATTTACTTAAAACAGAAGCATGAAAATAAAAATAATACAGAAACATCAAAATCATCATTTGCAACTATTATTGAAATCAAAGAGCAAAGTATGAGAAAGCCACTTCAATGTGGCCTGCAGGATTTACTTTGTAAAAGGTTGCGCAAAGACCAACAAAAACGTAATAATGAGACCAGCAGACACTACCCCCTTAATGTAAACAAGGCATGAATCCAAAGGAAATAAAATACTAATCATGATTGAACTACAGGGCATGGGTAAATATTCTACTGCTCTTCTTTAAGGTGAATTTTGTAGCATGTAAAATTGCAAACAGAAATCTAACATCTTATACTAATGGTCACCAAATTCAATCATAATTTTCTGTCAAAAACTGCACCAGCAATGACAGCATTTAATGCCCACACACAATTGTCTGTGTTATTAGGCTACATGTAGTCTTGCTTTGCCAGACAAATAATATAAACATCTGGAAAAAATTATGAGTGGTGGGAACAAAATGACAGCTCACAGAGTGTCACATTTCTAAACCAAACCAACAGCTCATTAAGTCGGCGCAGCGATTTTGAACTGCAAAGATCAGTGGTACTCTTGTTGATTTGATCCAACAGAGAGCAAACTTTTGATTATTAGAAACTGTTATATTTGTGAAATTGAAATGAGTTGTAAAATATGCATTTGATGTGAACAATGTGTCACACCTCATCAAAAGGAGGGTGAAAAGGAATACCATCAATAGAGTTAATAACAAAGATCCACAAGAGTTGCCTTCGTGCCCATTACAACATGCAAATTAATTTTTAAGCTTCAGTTACCTTGTGCTACTAAGCTCCTGAACTGAAAACAGCAGTTTTAACTTTTTATTTTTTCTCCGTGTCGAGTCTTTTATGTTTAGCATCTTGTGCTATCTCCTTGAAACCCTGGTGGTGGTTTAAAACACACAGACTAGAGAAATTGTGGGTGAGTGTTTTAGGAAGAAGCCCTGTGAGGGGATCCTTTACAGTACAGTTCACTACACACTCATTAACCGGCTGTTCCAGACATGTATTCTTGCAAGACTAGGCTACATGAGGCAGTGAACACGTGGGGTCAAGGTAAGTTTTTGATTGTTTTCTGCAAAGTGAGAGTCATAGTCAATAATGTCAGCTCACACATGACTAAAACAACAACCTGGATATTATCATAAACGATACATATCACACACTATTTGTTTTCCTCACAACTTCTGATTGGGTTTTGCTGCTCTCAAGCAATCTGCCAACCCATTTACTTTAATTTACAGTGGGGGAAACCTTTACTTCTTAGTGTAAATCACTTGAAGAACCCATGCTGCTGACACTAATCAGTAGAGGATCTGGTAAAGGCACCATTAACAGTTGTGTTTTGTGTTGCATCTGAAGATACTATGTGTTGTGCATTGCAGACTTTTCTTAAGATTGCAGACAAACATTAGTAATGATGCACATAATCCCAGATGAGCGCCTAAGTCATTGGCATATTAACACCATAAAGCTGAGTTGAGCTCTGGACACTTGGTGGAGTGCCATACTATCGCTGTTTCTGTAGACTTCATTCAAGTGTGCTTGAGTATTGTGCCAGACTGCCCAATGTAAAACACTAAACAATGTTCATTTTCTACTTGTTTACCATAGTGCTGTTGCGTATCGGCAGACTGCCTAATGTAAAACACTAAACAATGTTCATTTTCTACTTGTTTACCATAGTGCTGTTGCGTATCGGGTGCACACTTGAGTAAGAACTTACCTGCGACAGTACAGTCATGCACCGAGGTGTGGTTCCATATGGGACTAGCATTATGCCAGTTAGTGTTCAGGTCATAGTAGTTGAGGCTCTGTGGGTCAGTTCATAGGTCACTGGTATGCATATTTGACCTGCTGGTACACAGTAGCACAAACCAATCTTCACTGATGTCTGCATGTCAGATCCAATAGTGTTTCTCAACCACTGGATCACACTACCGGTGGATTGTATATTGTCAGAGTTGGTTTGCGAGTGGGACATGGTCTGTTGTGGATGTGACTCAGGTTGCCACCAGTGGGACATGACCCAAAGCAATCATTCAGCGCAGCGTGAACATGGTTCTCTGTTTCTAAGTGAGCCCATTTCACTATGGGGGACACCTGATCGCACTTTTTATCTAAGATGCTCTTTGCAATTGCTGCTACTGGGACTTCAATGAAGGTAAAAAATTATAACTTGAGTGTGGGACCACAAAGGCTGATAAACCCTTGTGTGTGGGTGAGCGTTGTGGGTTGAGTTACATACAGTATAGTATGAGTTAGCCACATGGAGTAGCATCATTGAAAGCAAACCTTAAACGTTGCCCTCCAGGAGTTAGAAAACATGTGAAGACTAAAGAAATAATAATTGTAAGATGTATTACTATTGCTAGTTTTGGCAGTTTCTAGAACATCATTATCTTAACTAGTCATTAAGCCCGTTACAATAACGGGCGCTAGAACAGTAGTGCATAAACATTAGTAGGAACAGTCTATATTAAATGGCAAGGGACTTCGACCTCATTCTTTTTGTTGGTCGTATTTTTCTTTGTCTTTCAGCCTTTCTTTTGTTGATGTTTACTTGCTGAGCTGACCGTTCTTCGTGGGCTGCCGCCACCTATTGTGTGTCTTTAATTTTCTGTGACAGTAATACTGTCTTGTACGTCCGCTGGCTTGTACGTCCGTAATATATCTTTAATTTTCTCTGGCGGTAATACTGGCTTGTATGTGGCTGTAATATGCGTCAATGTATTGTGTACCTTTAATTTCCTCTCGCAGTAATACTGGTTTGTATTTCCATAAAATGCCTGTAACTTTCTCTGACAGTAATATCGCGCATCGCACCATGCCCCGTGCATGCGCACTTCACCAGAAGACACACACACACGGACACCTGGACGCACACAGGGATTTTATTAAAGAGGATTGTTTTCCTATATTACTTGGCCATAAGTGTGAATCCCTTACCTCAGACAGCCACAAGTTGGCGCGTGTCTGTACTACTAATACTACTGCTGCTATTCCAACTGCTGCTGCTGCTACTATTAATACAGGCTAAAGGAGAAAAGAGTTGGCATTGCAGAGAAGCTGCTTTACATGTGTTTAAATAATAAAGCTTTCTCTTAAGTTTGTCTTTTTAGAAGTGTTAAATAGCTAATAGACATTGAAGAGGCTGTGTACTTTGCTTGTTAGGCAACGGTTATCTAGTTTCATTTTATACATAATGATAACTGGGTTAGCACAGCATCTCAAGCTCAAAAACCTTACCTGTTTTTTTATTAGTGCAGATTTTGCTCATTCTCTCATATGCTGTATGTTCTGTTCACTGGTGGTTCCAAATTGCCCAGGGTGAATGTGGGTATGTGCATAATTACGTCTTGCAGTGACCTGGACCATTATCTATGGCTAGCTGTTGCCTTATTTCTGACACTGAGGTATGCTCTGGCCTCAGCCACCCTGAATTGGATTAATCATGTTTGAGAAGGTAATGTTAAATTATATTGATAGATTTCCTGTATACCGGCTGCCAAAATTAGATACTAAAAGTGAGATGATAATGGAAAGAGCAGAACAGGAGCCATAGGTATACGTGAGTCACTCCGTCATGAAGCTGGTGTAAGTCAGGTGACAGTAGCACGTTTGTTTGCCTGGGTATGAGTTGAGGGAGTCTGGCCAAGAACGCCTGTCAAATCCTCTTTTGGGAAAAACCTAGAGAGCTAGGTGGGATTCTGGCAACTTAATTTCACTGGCAAATTAAAATAATTTTTTTAAATACCAACTAGAGGTGTGGTAAAAAAAACAGAGCCTCCCAGAGGACACTGATCCTGATAGTCTTGGAAAACCTATTGAAGATCAGCAGCATTGTCAAAAGAGGATCTTGTCTTTAGCAGTTTTTTTTATCTGGAGGTCAGAAGTGGCGTTTTCTGAAATCCAAATGGAATGGATGACTGTTATGTCAAAAATTCTTGGGGGTTCCAGACATTGTGATGTACTGGTGTTGGACGACTCTGCCTAAAAGTGTTTGAGCCTCATTCTTATGATCCTTATTCTTATCTGTGCAATCTCTTGCTGTCTCCAGTACATTTATTAATTCGCTGCCAGTGGGTCACAAGTTTACATACTATGCCTTTAAACAGCTTGGAAAATTCCAGAAAATGATGTCAGACCTTTAGGCAGTTAGACAATTAGCTTCTGATAGCCAGTCAGCCTAACTGGAGTCAACATGTGTATGTATGTTAAGGCCTGCCATCAAACTCACTTCCTATTTTGCTTGACATAGTGAAAAAATCAAAAAATCTGAAAATCAACCAAGAACTAGGACAAAAAATTGTGGACCTCCACAAATCTGGTTCAGCCTTGGGATCAATTTTCAAATGTCTGAAGGTGTCATGTTTGACTGAACAAACACAAATACACAAGCATAAACACCATGTGACCACAGAGCCATCATAATGCTCAGGAAGGAGAAACATTCTGTTTCCTAGAGAAAAATGTACTTCGCCACAAAAAGTGCAAGTCAGTCCCAGAACAGCAGCACAGGACCTCGGGCCTCATGTATAAACGGTGTGTATGCACAGAAATGTTGCGTAAGAACGTTTCCATGTTCAAATCGCGATGTATAAAACCTACACTTGGCGTAAAGCCACGCACTTTTCCACGGTACCTCATACCCTATCGTACGCAAGTTCTCCATTAGGTTTTGCAGACTGGCGGCACCCAGCGTCAAAGCAGTGCTACTGTTCCTGTGTGGTTACTCATTCTTAGATCCACATCCACGACGGCGGCTCAAGTGCTTCTTGTAGAACTGTTTGTACTTGCAAGTTACCGTGAGGTAATTGTACTTATGATACAGTTACAATATTACACAATCTGAGCCACTTTATAAAGCACATATTTACGTATGATGACAATATCATTTTTAAGATGAAATGCAGCAAAATATGTTATTTATATTATTCAGATAAAACTTTAACTACAAGGTGCCGCAGCGCTAGCGAGCTTGAGCTTCATTCACGGTTTGTTCCTGCCTCACGCTGTTTTCATGCTGTGGCTGGCGCGACACTGGAAGGATAGATGGATAGAATAATTAAACATTACGAAGATATTTCGATGTTCCTTAAAAGTTTTTTGATGAATCGGCGTTCTAAGCTTACAGGTGGCTTAACGTCTATTACAGAGCTGATTGTGTGGCGATTGGGTATTTGGAGAAAGACAAGTAAGGACAGGAATTGGGGGTTAGTAGGTTTGAAAAAGACAGTACTTCTGTAATAAAGCATTTCATTGAAGGTCGCGCATGGCGCAGCAAGCATCTTGCTGTAAGACATAAACAATCACTGCGCCACCGTGTTCCCATGTTTAATAACATGCTTTGACTCATATCATCATGAAAATGATATTACATATACTTCAGTATTTTAATTACTCAGAGAGCTGTAATATTACGAACGTAATGGATTCTGTGTCCTGTCGGAGGAAGAGCACGTAGTGATTCAGGCACATAGAGCACATACAAGTATCAAATACAAAACAAAGCATTTAACATGCTACTTTAGTTACGATGGGATTTGAGAAACTAGTAAATTAAACGATTTTAAGATGAAGTTTATGATGTTCTACTTTAATGACAAAATAAACTACGTGATTGAAGTGGAAATTTCGAGATTAAAGTTGACATTTCATGCTTTGTTCACACTGTGTCCCTTTTTATTCATTGTACCCTAATAAGCTTTCATATGACACTCAGACGTTGGGCTATGAGTCGCCTTTTCATGCCGACTTTGATATGTGACAACTTTTTTATTTCGGGCACTGTGCGACTTTGTGAACTTGAGCTTTCGAGTTTCTCCGACACGCTATGTCACTCGATCAACTTCCTTTTGTTGCTTATATAACTGTTTAAACCAACAAATAGTATGTTTTTCTTTGCCTCCATTTTTACCTCATACTTTTGCCATTGCCTATTTACAGAACGCTGGGCTTAAGGGCTATTTATATTGATTTGCATATTCAAAGAGGCGTAATTCTGGGAGGAGTTGGGGCGGGACAGCAAGCACGTGCGTTTATTTCCACGCTGAGCGGGATTTATGTAGCGGAAGAACGCGGAAGTTGGCGAACGCACAGATTCCTGCATCTGGATTTTTCTGTGCGTAAGTACATTTCGGCTTTTGTGCTTACGTCCTGTTATAGTGCGAATTCTACACACGGCGTTATGCATGAGGCCCCTCATGAAGATGCTGGAGGAAACAGGTAGACAAGTATCTACTGAAAAGCCACAGTAAAACAAGTCCTATATTGACATAACCTGAAAGGCAGCTCAGCAAGGAAGAAGCCACTGCTCCAAAGCCGCCATAAAAAAAGTCAGACTGCAGTCTGCAGTGGCACATGGGGACAAAGATGTTACCTTCTGGAGAAATGTCCTGCTTTGGTGAATCCAAGATTGAACTGTTCGGCCATAATGACCATTGTGGAAGAAGCTTGTGGAAGGCAACCTAAAACGTTTGGCTGAAGTTAAACATTTCAAGGCATTGCTACTGAATATTAACAGAGTATGTAAACTTGTGACCCACTGGAATTGTGATATTGTCAATAAAAAGTGAAATACTCTGAGGTCTGTGAACAGTGTTGGAAAACATGACTTTTGCCCTGCACAAAGTAGATGTCTTAAACCAGTGGTGCCCATCATTTTCACACTCAAGATCTACTTTTTGCCACCTTCTACCTTGGGGAGTCTACCAGTTCCAAATCCCACTCATTTCAAAAAATGGATGAATTAATTTCCTTCTTGTAATGGGATGTTAGGCATTGGGAAGAGGCTGCTCGTTTACCATAATCAGGAGTGTAGGAGCTACTGTAGTTGAAAGTCTTTAGCAGACTATAAGTGTATCTGTCATGGTGGATCTGAATTTGGCCTTTATTGTTTTCATGTGGGAGAAGATAGAGTAACATACGAGTAAGTTGGTAGATCCAAAAACGGCTGACAGGCAAAAGGTACATCTTCTTATGTTAGGGTAGTTGTCCTGTAAAGGTAAGCTCCAGAATTCACCCTTCATGTCAGTTGTTGCCCTGGGTTTCATCTGAATGGTAATCATATTTTCCACGGTGGTTGTGTCCAGGAAAAAAAGTGATTCCATTTTGAAGGCAATATTATTTACATCAATTTTTGTGCCAAATGGGAAACGTGTATGTGGCGACTACCTCAAGTGGTGCAAAGTCAGTGAAACGTCTGTTAGATTCTAATGAGATGCTTTTGAGCTTGTTCAGTGTAACAGGCACTGATGAGTGGAGCTGGTGCTATGCCCTGACGTTCAAGTTCTGACTGAATAATTGGAAAGTATCGTAGGCCATCATTAGTAATGGAGACAAGTTTACAAATGAGCATGTGAATCTTATCAGAGAGCTTGAAAAATATACTCTTCATGTGTATCCCCTTTCAATTGCAAAATGGCAAGCATCTCCTCTTTGGCGCTCATATCCTCAAACATCATTTATATGTAAATACACAAATTGACCACATCTACCACATCAGTTGACTCATCAAACTGGAAAGAGAAACACACACCTCTCATTATCAATTATCCGGTGATCTTCAAGTTGTCCCTCCAATTCCTCACATCGCTGTGTCACTGTATTTCTGGATATCTGCATGTCCTTGATAGCGGCCACAATTTCAATTTTATTCTTAAAATCTTTGAATAGTGAGTGTGCAGCCTCCAGAAATTTTTCCTTCACCATCTGTCTTTTAGAAACGGCGTTTTATGTTTCACAAGAACGTGACAAGCACGGTATGATGCTTTGGTTGCTGCTTTCCCTCTGGTTTTATGCCTAGTAAACTGCTGTGATGCTAATAGATTTTTAAGTTCTTGGACCTTTCTTCTTCGTAGCTCACTTTTGGTGCGAAAACTTTCATGGGTGTGCATCGTTTAGAAAGACTTCGTAGTTCACTTTTGGCTGCAAAAACTTTCATGGGTGTGCATCGTTTTGAAATGTCTTTCTAGGGTTGCCCTTCTTTGCTAGGGTGATGCTTATTTGACATATCAGGCACACACATTTAGAGTTGGACTTAACGAAGAAATATCTTTCTTCCATTCCATGTGAAAATGATGCATTTTAGGCTTGTTTGTTTCAGTAGCCATTAATTTTTGTGGTATGAAACAGAACTACAAGTTCTCAACTACTCAATACTTTCTTCTTTCCTACACAAATATAGAGCATCCAGGTAGTTTTTGTGCTTACCCTAAACATGTGCATATCTCAGCTGAACCCACAATGCACAGGGAATGCTAAGCTTTCTGGGTGTTGAAAGATGTTTAACTGAATTAGTTAACTGCAGTAGTTATTCTTGCATCAGTGTTCAAGGAATTTTGTATATGTTATGCTTATTCGTTTATGATGTGTATTCTGCATGTATACTCCACTAATAAGTATCATTCATTGCTCTTATGTTATATTAAAATGATCATTTTAAAATCTAAGTAGTTGAAAAATATTGCATTTTTTAACAAGCAAACTCTTTGAGGTCACAGTGTCTGCCCAAAGACATTTTAGCTGAGGTGAAATAATAACATAACGAATGAACGGCATCCATACACGTTCAGCAAGCTGGTTACAATACTTTTCTATTGCAACACAAATTATTGGTGCTGCCTGCCAACATATCTTCCACTTGTTCTTGCAGATCGCCTTGTGTTTTTCTTTGTGTTTTATTAACGCTGTCTTTTTATATGCCCAAGTAAAGGTGATCTTTTTTTTTTTTTTTTTACAGCATTGAATGTTACTGTATGTATTCTCTCCTGTGATCATGCATTTAAAAGAGAAATGCCTTTAAGCGTGTGGTTCAAATGGAGTATTTCGGTGGGGGGCTCACAGTGTGGGTTTCTTCAGAGAAGTAAGAAGTATAGTATATACATTTACATTTCTTAGCTTAGCAGACACTATAAAAGTGGTGAACATAACTGAGTAACAATATATGTGAGAGTAAGATTTTTACAATGAACTGTTTACTTGGAGAGGCATGTGGACGTGTTATTTGCCATCAGAAGCTAATAAAAGACAGAGACATATAAGAAATCTTTGTTGTAGGTTTGGAGTAATTGTTACTTATTGAAAAAGAACTGATTTGATTTATTGTTCCTGTTACCAGAGTTGACTTCCTGTCCATGATAGAACACTGGGGTTACATCTTTTGTTACATATTTGGCTACTGTATGGCAGGGGTAAGTGGAGAATTGTCCGTGATAATAAGCAGCCAACAAGAATTATTCATTAAATGCCTCCATGGTAACCCTACAAGGCACTTTGTGGTCAACTAATCAATTCTGATTGATTACCGTATGTACATTGGACACACCTGTCTTAAACGTTATATGTCAAATCTATAGTTTGTTAGTATAAAATCTGTGGATGGGTTGTTAGTATAAAATCTGTGGATGGGTTTAAAAGTGAGTTTTAAAGTATATGTAAAATTCTGCAGATATGAATAAGTATATGAAATTACCATTTTTTTGTTTTCAACTACTTTTAAATTTATTTTCATCTATCATGTTTTTTTTTTTTTTTTTTTAACATTTTATTCCACCTCCTCCTCTTGCTTCAATAAGAGAGCCTTATGTCCATAGTCATAGTTGACTAAAGCCCGTAATACAGATTACATAGAAAAAGAAATATGGCACATTTTTTATACTATGAGGTATTTACAATATTCACAATAGATGAAAAACTGAAAAAATGTCCATAGAGCCGTTTTAAATGTAGTCCATTTACCCAGGGACTATCGATATGTGTATCAATATCTTTTCTGTGACCTTGCTTGGACAATCCTATACGATGAGTACTCACTCAGTATATTCGTTCTTTTGTTACTGTTGCATATTTTGTCTGTTAATAATTAAAAAATGCTCTTTCCAGATTCCACGGATGACTCACCATCTAATCGGTTGTTCCAAAAAGAAAAATCTCAATAATTAAATAATACTAGGGGGTTTTGCTCGCCTTACCCCCCCCAACCGCCGCCCCCCTCGGCCTGCAACTATGCGTATATGGATTTCACTTTCATTAAACAACAAATCTTTTAATTCTCGCGGATACGCCTCTTCATTGGAAAGAAACACTACTTTTTCCCTGATGGCAACACGAATTAGACGAGCTACAAGTCTCCGACTTAAAAGTTTAAATCCGAACAATATATTCGAATCCGAACAATAGATTAATTCTCTTTTCTCTATTCCGTTATTTCACAGAGTAATAATTTCCATTTGTCTGCGCTAATGCAATCTTTACTATCATGTTTTTGAGACTTACACATGCAGAGCAGATTAGAGATAAAATCTGAATCATACCAACGCTTTTGAATTCTTTACGATGTTCTACTTTGTCATCTACTGTCTTTTATTTCTAGTCTTGCGGGACATGAAATTATCTGTCTGAAAAAGTCTTGTCTTGCCCCAGGCTAAAAAGTCTTGTTTCATCCCAGGATTTTTTATATAATAGAGAGACAATCATTTCTACTTCAAAACAAACTTGCATTAAACACTTTCTAGAAACAGATGAGTGAAATATAAGGCTGCTACCATTGTAGTGACAGCTCCCTGTACACACATGCTAAAGCACGTGCAAAGCTAACAAATATAAACTAGTAACTAAATAATTAATAGCAGCCTCTTAACTCAAACCTCAATACTTATATATTGTGAAATATATGTTTTTATTTGAGATTTCTTTATACGTGTCCTTAAATAATGACTCCACTACCAATTCAAATACAACTAGTCATTAAGTAATATTTCAATTTCCGATTAGTTCTTTTTCCATTAAATTATCTAGGAGAGCAATGATTTAACAATACAACTTAACTCACAAATATATAAAGTGTGTGTGTGTGTATATAAAACCATAAATACTGCTTTCCTTTTTTTATGCTGTCAGAAAACAACTTCCCTGTAGGAAAGATATTGATGTTGTAATTAAATCCCTAGATAATTTACTACAACAAATTATTTTTTTCTTCAATAAATTCTCTACTTATAGCAATTCTCCCATCTGTCCTCCACTTGTACTTCCCACTTTCTCTTTTGTTCCTCAGTTGCTTTTTCCTTAAAAGGAAATGACAATGTTTTTGACAGCTGCTTCTCTTCTAGCACACCCTACAGGCAAGGCCTGCAATTGCAGCTATTTCACTGTATATGGATTGCATTGTGAACAAAGTAAAATAGTTTTGACATGGATGGATATGGACTAATGGTGAGGAGTAATGCTGCACAATATGGACTACGTCCTAATTTCAATGTTTGGTGCTTTTGCCTTCACGTGTAGGTGAACATAACTGGCAGACATACACTAAGCTCTATTACAGGTAAGCTACTTGCTCACCAGCTGGTTGTTTAGCCAAACTGTGGAAACTGCTGCTTCTAATTCCAGGTGTCCTAAGTACATGTCATACCTGTGCCTTTGCTGGGAGTTACAGCTGCTGGAAAGGGGAGGTGACACTCCTAGTGACTCGCCTAGTGACCCGTTAGCAAAGAATATGTGTGGTGGCTTTTCTTGCCCTCATTTTTATTCTTACCATTATTTTTGCCCTTTGCATCTCCGTCTGAGGTCCAGTGATATTTTGATTTAAGGGAATTTGCATCCATTTCAGTCACAGTATGTGGAAATGAATACACTTTTTCTAACTGGTCCCCCCATTACAGAGCACCATAATGTCTGGCACAATTGGCGTCATAGCTGTTTGTGGTGTTTCAGGTGTGTTTCATGAATTCATAAGATACCTCTGCTTGCTTCTACCCTTTGGAATCTGTAGTTGTCATTGTTCACCATGAGGACAAGAGCTGTGCCAGTGAAAGCCAAATAAGCCATTATGAAGCGGAAAAACAAGAATAAACCCAGTAGAGATGTCAGTAAAACCTTAGGATGACCTAAATTAACTGTCTGGAATATCATTAACAAGAAAGAACGCACTGGTGAGCTCAGTAACTACAAAGGGACTGGTAGACCAAGGAAGACCTCCACTGCTGATTACAGAAGAAATGCCCACTATGGTCAAGAAAAAAGCTCCAAACGCCTGTCTGACAGATCAGAAAGAGCCTTCAGGAGACAGGTGTGCAGGAGGGTTCATGAACAGACATGGTTTTGTAGAAAAAGTGTTGTCATTTGTACATGGTGTGACCAAAATGTATGCAAATGAAATTAAATGAAAGTCTGCAATGTACACTTTAGTCATCACATCTGAATTGTTTGATTTGTCTTTTTAAACTGTAGAGCAGAGGGGCAAATCAAGTGAAATTGTGTGTTTGTCCCAAACATTATGGAGGGCACTGTATCTACAGTATGTTATGAAAGTCTGTATGGATTATTTTTTGTTACTTATTCATTTAGTATTTTAATGTACAGTATTGTCCAATCCCAGTCACATCTTTCCTTTTTATCAATAAATTTTATTCCTCATATCTTACTGGACTGTTTTGACTTGACACAACATGTTGATTTTCCAACCCATTCTGGCGGTCATATATTGGACCTGATCTGCACTTCTGGACTATCTGTTGCCAACATTTACAGCACTGATTTGGGACTCTCTGACCATAAAGCAGTATTTTTCACTGTCTCATTACCTATCCCACCTCTTACCTGTAAACGACAAATTTCTTACAGAAACCTTAAAAATATCTGTCCCTCTATCCTTTCTGGATCCATTTCTGATCTTTTACTGTCTTCACTTATTCCACCAACACTAGATAGTGTTGTTGACCACTATAACACAGCCCTTCACTCAGCATTAGATAAAACAGCTCCTTTAAAACATAAGGAGGTTTCCTTTAAACGCTCAGCTCCTTGGTATAACTCAGAATTGCGATCTATGAAAGCAGCTGGCCGACGCCTTGAGAGAATGTCACGTAAGACTGGCCTCACCGTGCACAGCCAGGCTTTCTCTGACCACCAAAGAGCTTACAGAGAAGCACTAACTTCTGCCAAGAACACCCATTATGGCAGAATAATAGAAAGTGGCCATGATAACCCAAGGTTTTTGTTTGTTCTCTGTAGTTAATAAACTACTCGAACTGGTCCAACTACCTCTTCTACTGAAGTCTGTGAGGAATTCCTCCACTTTTTCCGTAACAAAATTAAAGATCTAAATAATTCAGCTAACATAAATATATCATCTGTTTATATCTCTCCCTGTTTTCCCACTCCATCCAGCTCCTTCTCTAAGTTCTCACCAGTCACTTCTACGTTTGTTAATAACCTGCTTTGTAAGATGAGGCCGACTACTTGTGTACTGGACCCCATCCCCACCACACTACTTAAATCCTGCCTTCATGCCATAATCCCGACTGTTACAACAATAATAAACTCATCCCTTGACACTGGCTCCGTGCCGCTCACTTTTAAAATTGCTTCTGTAACCCCAATGTTAAAGTCTGGCCTTGATGCTGACAATCTTAACAATTTCCGGCCTATTTCCCACTTACCTTTCCTGTCAAAAGTTCTTGAGCGTGTTGTAGCTTCCCAACTCACCAATTACCTAACCTCTAATAATTTGATGGAACCCTTTCAGTCTGGTTTCAGGGCGCGGCACTGCTGTGAAACTGCTCTGCTACGGGTAACCAATGATTTGCTTATGGCAGCAGACTCTGGACAAACTAGCATATTAATTCTGTTAGACCTCAGTGCAGCATTTGGCACAGTCAGACATGACATCCTACTGTCCAGAATGGAGAACATGCTGGGTATCTCTGGCACTGCCCTCCAGTGGTTCAAGTCCTATCTGACTGATAGGCAAGAGTTTGTTAGTCTTGGCAACAGCAGATCCAACTCCGTGCCAGTCACACAAGGAGTCCCTCAGGGCTCTGTCCTTGGTCCTCTGCTTTTCTGTATTTATATGCTTCCCCTTGGCCATATTATCCGTAGTTATGGATTGGGTTATCATTTTTATGCAGATGATACTCAGCTCTACTTCAATGTTAAAAGTGGAACTTCATCAGAGCTTTCTCAGCTCACAACCTGCCTTAGTGAAATTAAAACCTGGATGGAGCAGAACTCTTTAAAATTAAATTGCAATAAAACTGAACTCCTGCAAATTGGGACTAAAATGCAACTTAAATAAAATGAGCTCCTTTCCAGTCCATCTTGGCAGTGATCTCATCAGACCTGCCTCTACTGTAAAAAATCTTGGTGTCATTTTTGATTCCTCCCTCACTTATTCCGCCCACATAAATCACATTATGAAACTTTCTTACTTTCACCTCCGTAACATATCCCGTGTTCGCTCCTTCCTCTCCTTCTCTAATGCTGAGAAACTTGTCCATGCTTTTATCACATCCCGCATCGATTATTGTAATTCCCTACTGGCAGGTGCCCCTTCTAATCTTATATCACAGCTCCAGCTTATTCAAAACTCAGCTGCAAGAGTCCTTACTCGAACCAGCAGCAGCGAGCACATCACACCCATCCTGCTCCGTCTTCACTGGCTCCCTGTGTCCTACAGAATCGAATATAAAATCCTACTAATAACCTACAAAGCTTTAAATAACCTCGCACCAAACTACATCAGTGACCTCCTCCATCACTATGTGCCTGCCCGCCCACTAAGGTCCTCTAATTCTGGTAATCTTGTTGTGCCCCTCACTAATCTACACTCTATGGGTGACAGGGCCTTCAGCTGTATAGCGCCCAGACTCTGGAATGACCTACCAAAATTAACCAGGTCAGCTGACTCCATGAATTCTTTTAAAAAACAACTCAAAACTCATCTGTTCAGGAAGGCTTTTAGCTCTGCTTGACTTTATTACCTTTCTCTCAGTTTACTTCTCTGTCAAGATGCCAATGTAACCTGTATGTGTGTGATAGACCATCAATTACGTTGTCTGTTTTTTTTCAGAATTTACTGTCTTAATCTTCTTTATTTATTTATCTGGTTTGTACAATGCTATATACTGTATATTCTGCCGTTCTTTATTATATTCTGTAAGTGCCTTGAGCATGGGAAAGGCGCTATATAAATAAAATGTATTATTATTATTATTATCTTTTATGTATTTACCAGGAAGTCATTTTAAATAAATATATATATATAAATATATATATATATATATATATATATATATATATATAATTTATAAAATGAGACGTTATTACACAAAATAAGATTGTAGTGGGGACCTTTGAACCTTAATATAAATTGATTTAATTGGTATCCGTAATATCTGAGTTACTGAAGACATCTGTTAGAGCGTTCTCTGTCAGATCAGCTTGTTTGTTGTTTGAATCCACTTTGTTCATCGGTGTAATTTGATTTCATGTAAACCACTAACTATTGTATCTTGTATTTTTGCATTGTGATTTTTTTAATCCCTCTTAATCCTTTAATAGCTAAGATTAAACAAAACAAAAAAAAATCTTCTCTGCTACTCTATCTTTTCAATTATTACATTCTGTATGAGTAAAGTGATGGATTTGTGGTGAGCCGCTTTGGATAAAAGCGCTTGGTAGAGAGCAGAGTTAATTAAAAATAATCCACCTCAGTTTGTCTTAGTTATAAGTCCTTCAGTGATTGAGAAAGAAACAAAAGGGCTCCATAGCTACCAGATTTAAATTTCAAAGTATTCTCAGTTACTGCAGAATGTGCCTAAAAATAAACCAGCAAAGTATGGTGTGTTTAAGAAAAATAAAATAAGTAACAAGAGAAATGCATTAAGTCCCTTGCTACTTTGAAATTGACAGAGATAGACACACTCTTCTTTTTCCTCCATTACAAGGCTGCATTAAATTTTAGCAAGTGAGAGGAGCAGACAGATAAGATGAAGACACCTTCTGATTACAGGGCACACACTCTCGCACATACCCACTTTCACTCAAGCAGGGTACACTTAAAAGCACTATTTAATGTAAAACATGTGTCTTTTGGATGGGGAACAAGACCATAATAGAGAAAACGTGTACGGATTATGCTTGGAATCAAATGCTTGGGTCAGACACACCCACAATATATGAATGTATAAACTACACACACAAGGTCTGGTGACCAAATTCAGCTTGGAATCAAATGGCATTGGGAGACCTCATCACACTATCAAAAATAGTAATGTTTATTTGATAAGCCAGTCCTTTGTGTCCTGTGTAGAGCTGTGGTACATGAATTTGAAGTAAGGTTTTGAAGACAGACCGCAAGGTTTGCTTTACTTTGTATTATTAGATCTTTTTTGTTTGTGTTGGGCAGTCTGCTTAGTTGTTTTATATATATATATATATATATATATATATATATATATATATATATATATATAATATTTTTTTTTTTGTAGTGATATCCTGCAGATTCAGTATGACAGGATGAGGTGAGGTTATGAGGAAAAACTGTTGTCTGATGAAATTCATACAATGATGAATTATCAACCAGAATATCCAGTGAACATCAACGCCCCACATTTATTGGATTGCTGTAATTATTTTTTGGAGATTTGTTACATTCCCTACTGCCAAAAATGGCTGCAGAAGTTAAAGGCCAGAAAGAAATACAGTGGTGTGAAAAACTATTTGCCCCCTTCCTGATTTCTTATTCTTTTGCATGTTTGTCACACAAAATGTTTCTGATCATCAAACACATTTAACCATTAGTCAAATATAACACAAGTAAACACAAAATGCAGTTTGTAAATGGTGGTTTTTATTATCTAGGGAGAAAAAAAAATCCAAACCTACATGGCCCTGTGTGAAAAAGTAATTGCCCCCTGAACCTAATAACTGGTTGGGCCACCCTTAGCAGCAATAACTGCAATCAAGCGTTTGCGATAACTTGCCATGAGTCTTATACAGCGCTCTGGAGGAATTTTGGCCCACTCATCTTTGCAAAATTGTTGTAATTCAGCTTTATTTGAGGGTTTTCTAGCATGAACCGCCTTTTTAAGGTCATGCCATAGCATCTCAATTGGATTCAGGTCAGGACTTTGACTAGGCCACTCCAAAGTCTTCATTTTGTTTTTCTTCAGCCATTCAGAGGTGGATTTGCTGGTGTGTTTTGGGTCATTGTCCTGTTGCAGCACCCAAGATCGCTTCAGCTTGAGTTGACGAACAGATGGCCGGACATTCTCCTTCAGGATTTTTTGGTAGACAGTAGAATTCATGGTTCCATCTATCACAGCAAGCTTTCCAGGTCCTGAAGCAGCAAAACAACCCCAGACCATCACACTACCACCACCATATTTTACTGTTGGTATGATGTTCTTTTTCTGAAATGCTGTGTTCCTTTTACGCCAGATGTAACGGGACATTTGCCTTCCAAAAAGTTCAACTTTTGACTCATCAGTCCACAAGGTATTTTCCCAAAAGTCTTGGCAATCATTGAGATGTTTCTTAGCAAAATTGAGACGAGCCCTAATGTTCTTTTTGCTTAACAGTGGTTTGCGTCTTGGAAATCTGCCCTGCAGGCCGTTTTTGCCCAGTCTCTTTCTTATGGTGGAGTCGTGAACACTGACCTTAATTGAGGCAAGTGAGGCCTGCAGTTCTTTAGACGTTGTCCTGGGGTCTTTTGTGACCTCTCGGATGAGTCGTCTCTGTGCTCTTGGGGTAATTTTGGTCGGCCGGCCACTCCCTGGGAAGGTTCACCACTGTTCCATGTTTTTGCCATTTGTGGATAATGGCTCTCACTGTGGTTCGCTGGAGTCCCAAAGCTTTAGAAATGGCTTTATAACCTTTACCAGACTGATAGATCTCAATTACTTCTGTTCTCATTTGTTCCTGAATTTCTTTGGATCTTGGCATGATGTCTAGCTTTTGAGGTGCTTTTGGTCTACTTCTCTGTGTCAGGCAGCTCCTATTTAAGTGATTTCTTGATTGAAACAGGTGTGGCAGTAATCAGGCCTGGGGGTGGCTACGGAAATTGAACTCAGGTGTGATACACCACAGTTAGGTTATTTTTTAACAAGGGGGCAATTACTTTTTCACACAGGGTTTGGATTTTTTTTCTCCCTAAATAATAAAAACCATCATTTAAAAACTGCATTTTGTGTTTACTTGTGTTATATTTGACTAATGGTTAAATGTGTTTGATGATCAGAAACATTTTGTGTGAGAAACATGCAAAAGAATAAGAAATCAGGAAGGGGGCAAATAGTTTTTCACACCACTGTATCTCATGCCATATGAGGCCTTCAAAGTTGACCATAATAAACTATGATAGCCTTTAAATTATGAAGATAATACAGATCATCCAGAGTTAACCTCCAATCAAAATAACCTGATCAGTACTGTCAATTTAATATCATTTAATCTGTGAATCTAGAAAAGTTGATTTAGTGATAGCAAAATATTCGGGGCAGAATTCAGGTAGTCGGACAGTATGGCAGCGACTGTAAACAGTCTAGCATACTATGCTTACTTACAAATGGTTTAACAACTATTTTGTGTTGTCTAAAAGATCTATCAGAGTCCAGGAGGAGGAGGTGGGAGCATGCACTGATATCAAAGTCCAGACCTGGACAGAAACATTTTGACAAGACCCTAATTGTGGTGTTCAGGCTATTGGCATCCATCAGATTTGTAACAGTTGAAGTTTTAGGAGGAATGAGGAAAAAAATCACCAAAGCACTTAATTAGTTGCTAAAGATTTAGTGGTAATACAACACGAAATGTGTATTCAAATAATAAAGCATTGACAGTTGTAACTAATCTTTTAAAAATGTATTTGAGGTACAAATACATATTTTCCAACTAGAAAACTGCCAAAAACCCCTCAGGAATTCTCTTTTTGTCATGTACAAGTAATGTCCAGTATCTGGTGATTAAATTTTTTAAGGAGACAACCTTAAGCTGCATTTAAATGAATCCAGCCTGTGTCCATGTTTTACTAATTTCCCCAACAATACTTTAGTTTAAGGAAAGTCAAGTTCTTCTTTCTCCCAAAATTGCACCCCATGCATCCATATTCTGCCTCTTGCATTTGCATTACAGGCCTTCAGCAGTGCTGGCTGTAATGTGTGAATTAATTCTAGAAAGGAGTCCATTAACAGACATAGTCGAACCTGCACGCTTTTTAAGATGATAATGGATCACCTGGCAAAACCCCATGCTGACATGGAGAGAACTTCTCTCCACCCAGATGGTAATCAGACTAGGTTTTGCAAAGTGTGGTCTACTAGTCCTACACTTGGTTATAGAAAGTGAATATATTTAGAAATTTCTTAAATTGCACTAAAATTTAGTCGGAGGCACAGTAGAACTCTTTAGTGAAGTTAAAGAGAAGCACATAAAAGTAATTATTAACTTTAAAGAGATTGCATAAAAACAAATTAAACTTAATTTATAAAAAGGAGGCTAACATCTCATGGTTTAGAGATATTTTCAGCCTTTTGCCTTTTGTTTTGGTAGTTTTCAATGTCAAAACTCGGTAACAGTAAACCACTCAGACGGACGATTAAAATCCAGGCATGCCTTTCTAAGCCGCATTACCCATAAGGATCCAGACAGAGTGGATTTGTGCATTAAGTAAACCTCTTTTTTTGCCTCCTGCACTGACCATTGTAAACAAAAAAATGGAAATGCAGAAGAAGGTAACCTTGGTCATAATGTCATTTTATAATGCCTTCAATTATCGTCCAATATGTGTTTGTTTGAGACCGTCCAGGATATTGATTTCAGCTGTTGTGCATTGACAAGGCATCTGTTTTTTAAGTAGTTGGCCCCTTTGGAATGTTAGAAATAAATTACATCCAGCCCTGATTTTTTTTTTTTTTTTTTTTAACCAGAAGGCTTTGTGGTTCTTTTTGTTTTTTATCCAGCAAGTTACAGTAATGTACTATTTTCTATTTTTGAGGAGTTCTGTCTTAGAATGTGCTTTTCTCCACCCCTGATAATCATCAGTCTTTTGACATTTTAATTGTTTGTAGACCCTTAAAGTTGTACACTACAGTTTATTACTGCTCTGCATTCACCATCAAAGATTTATGAAAGTGTGGGTAGAAATGAAATTCTGTAATGCTAAGCATAATTTAGTCTCAAATTGCTTGTGTATTTTGTTTGTTCTGTATGATTGCCATATGTGCCCCTGCCCACTCAAGACATTTCCAGGTGTTTTTTTTATTATTTTAATTTAGTTTTTTCTTAACAGGCTGCCTGTAACCTTCTGTTGTCTGCATTTCTAAATTCTACCTGCATATTTTGATATCCAATCAAAGCAAATTTTGTGATTTCCTTCTTGGATTGCTGTACTGTGTTAATTCTCGTCATCTCTCTCTGCCTTTATTGTAATCTCATTCTTTATTTTTTCTGACAAAAAAATCAGTTAAATCCAATTCATACTCATAAGCTAACATTTTTTTGAACCCAGTTCTGACCATGGCGTTAAAACACCCCTGAAAACAGAGTAGCATCATAAATGTGTCTGTGATAAAACAAACTACAATCTTGTAGAACTAGTCATACAAAGGCTCTTCATCTTTCTGAGGGTTTTAAATTTATAATTGGTGTAAAAGTTTAAGGAAGGCCTTATAAATATTTCCTTGGAATAGTAAGTGCTGGCCAAGTGCTTGTAGACTTGGCCCTTTGCGAATGCATTTGTCTCTACTGTTTTGTGGGGGAGAAAATGAACATAGGCCAGTATGTTCAGTGCTTCTGAGGAGACAATTGTGACGACAGGATGTGCAACTTTTCCAGATGTAACTAAGCTGTAAAAGACAAACTTCGAAAGAACTCTTATTTTAGACTACTAGTAAGATATTCTTAAGGCCCATTTATACTTGATGTGTCTGCATTGTGACGACAGGATGTGCAACTTTTCCAGATGTAACTAAGCTGTAAAAGACCAGCTTCGAAAGAACACTGTGGAGACTGGCCCGGACACAGACAGGCAGACACGCTCATGCCACCCAACACACGTTTATTTACAATACCTATTATGTACAACTGTCCATAAGTGTCACAAACCTCAATCTTCCCCAAAGTCCAGGCCAACCACACTGCCTCTTCGGACCACCTTCTTCTCTCGTTCTTGCACCTTGTCCTGCTTCCACCCAACTCCAGCCTTGAATGAAGGGAGGCGGCCCCTTTTATCCGTACCCAGATGTGTTCCAGGTGTGCACCAGCAATCCTGCGGACACGCCCCAGTGTGGCGGAAATGCCGGCTGTCCTCCCGGAAGCACTCCGGGTGTTCCCTCTCTTCTTCCCCTCAGCACTTCCTGGTGTGGCAGAAGTACTGGGGTCCAGGGTCCTTCAGGCAGGGGGACACCCCCTGGCGGTGACCACGGGCCCCTACAGGGTTGGGCTTCCAAGCCATGTACCCGTGGCCCCCAGTACAACCAGGGCGGACGCTCCCTCGCAGTCTGGAGGAGGAATGAGCCCTCCTCCTGTCTTCCTGGGCGTCCCGGCTGGGCATGAGCCCCGTCCGGGTGCCACAACACTTATTTTAGACTACTAGTAAGATATTCTTAAGGCCCATTTATACTTGATGTGTCTGCATTGCCACAAGGGTCCATTAGGGTGTGTGGGCAGTAAATGTTGTCAGCAGTCCTAGTGAGGGTACCCTATCGTTGATGACCACGTACCTCCAAAATATTGTTAATTGTGTGGCCCTGTGCATGTTGACTGTGCATACATTAGATAAGAAAACATACTAATTGGAGGAGCAGTTGTGTGAAATGTAACTACCCACACCTACTCAATTCAACCGGAAAATCACACAGCAATAGGCAAATTTGATGTGGAGAAATTCATGATGGGAAATCAAACAGACCCTGAGAAAAGATAAAAGTTTGCGCAGCAGAAATGGAAACCTCTGTAAAGTTGATATTTAAAGGGAAAGAAATAATTTTGGGGGAATGCTGGGTGATTCTGCAGTGCACAGTGCCACACTCTGAACGCTTGAAGTATAAACAGGCCAGGGTGTCCAAGAGGGTCAGCAGCTGCCAGCACCCAAGAATTAATGGGCCTTTAAACACCAAGGGTCAAATATAAGTAGGAAGTATCTTCTCATCACCATAATGTGAAGAAATTGGTCAAATATTAAATCATTTTCTGAGGCTCTTAAGGTAGGTAGTTTTCCAAATAAAAAACCCCACATTATTCAGTTGTACAAAAGTGTATTAGTTAAGAGTTATAAAAAAAAAAATTTAAAAGGATTAATCTTAATGTAGGAAATTTCTTCACCATTTCTTCCTCATTTGGAGTTACTGTTTTCCTCTGAAGTTGGTTTAAGAATATTGTGTTGGTTCAAGTCTTAATATTATTTATTACTTGGCTAATGCCTTTATCCAACACAACTTACAACATTTGAGACACAATTGGTTGCATTTCTTTTGTTTTTCCAATTGAAGCACAGGCGGGTGAAGTGACTTGCTCATGGTCACCCTCTCAGTAGATAGATAGATAGATAGATAGATACTTTATTAATCCCAAGGGGAAATTCACATACTCCAGCAGCAGCATACTGATAAAGAAAATATTAAATTAAAGAGTGATAACAATGCAGGTATACAGACAGTCAATAACTTTGAATAATGTTAACATCTACCCGACCCCCCCCCACCCCCCCCAGGGGTGGAAGTGAAGAGTTGCATAGTGTGGAGGAGGAACGATCTCCTCAGTCTGTCAGTGGAGCAGGAAAGTGACATACAGACAGTCAATAACTTTGAATAATGTTAACGTTTACCCCCATAGGGTGGAATTGAAGAGTCGCATAGTGTAGGGGAGGAACAATCTCCTCAGTCTGTCAGTGGAGCAGGAAAGTGACAGCAGTCTGTCGCTGAAGCTGCTCCTCTGTCTGGAGATGATACTGTTTAGTGGATGCCGTGGATTCTCCATTATTGACAGGAGCCTGCTCAGTGCCCGTCGCTCTGCCACGGATGTCAAACTGTCCAGCTCCGTACCTACAGTGGAGCCTGCCTTCCTCACCAGTTTGTCCAGGCGTGCGGCATCTCTCTTCATTATGCTGCCTCCCCAGCACACCACCGCATAGAAGAGGGCGCTCGCCACAACCGTCTGATAGAACATCTGCCAGCCTTCTAAGGAAGTATAGTCGGCTCTGTCCTTTCTTACACAGAGCATCAGTATTGGCAGTCCAGTCCAATTTATCATCCAGCTGCACTCCCATGTATTTATAGGTCTGTACCCTCTGCACACAGTCGCCTCTGATGATCACGGAGTCCATGAGGGGCCTGGGCCTCCTAAAATCCACCACCAGCTCCTTGGTTTTGCTGGTGTTCAGGTGTAGGTGGTTTGAGTCGCACCATTTAACAAAGTCCTTGATTAGGTCCTTATACTCCTCCTCCTGCCCGCTCCTGATGCAGCCCACGATAGCAGTGTTGTCGGTGAACTTTTGCACGTGGCAGGAGTCCGAGTTGTATTGGAAGTCCGATGTATATAGGCTGAACAGGACCGGAGAAAGTATAGTCCCCTGCGGCACTCCTGTGTTGTTGACCACAATGTCAGACCTGCAGTTCCCGAGACTCACTGAGGTCTGTCTTTAAGATAGTCCAAGATCCATGCCACCAGGTATGAATCTACTCCCATCTCTGTCAGCTTGTCCCTAAGGAGCAGAGGTTGGATGGTGCTGAAGGTGCTAGAGAAGTCCAGAAACATCATTCTTACAGCACCACTGCCTCTGTCCAAGTGGGAGAGGGATCAGTGTAGCATGTAGATGATGGCATCCCTGCACTCCCACCTTCTCCTGTTATGCAAACTGCAGAGGGTCGAGGGCGTGACGGACCTGTGGCCTCAGGTGGTGAAGCAGCAGCCGCTCCATGGTCTTCATCACATGTGACGGCAGGGCGGCAGGCCTGAAGTCATTCAGCTCACTAGGGCGTGATACCTTTGGGACTGGGATGATACAAAATGTTTTCCAAAGCCTCGGGACTCTCCCCTGTTCCAGGCTCAGGTTGAAGATGCGCTGTAGAGGACTCCCCAGCTGCAACGCACAGGCCTTCAGTAGTCGTGGCAATACTCCATCTGGACCCGCTGCTTTGCTGGCACAAAGTCTCCTCAGCTCTCTGCTTACCTGGGCTGCTGTAATTGTGGGTTGGGGTAAACTCTCACCTATGCTGGTATCAGCATAAGGATGGGTGGAGGGTGCAGTGGTGAGAATGGGATATAAACTCACAACCTCAGGGTTGGAAGTCCAAAGCCTTAACCACTACACCATACTACCATTTAATTGACTTTGTGAGTAACCTCTGGTGGGAGAAGTCAAAAAGCCCTCAATTGGGACTCATTTTAGGTGGGTTTTGTGTATAATGTTGTTTTTTTTTTTTTTTTTTTTTTTTAATAAATACTGTATATCAAACAGAACATGGTGAAAATATTAAAATTTTAAATATTCCCATTCAAGAGTATTCGCTAATGATCAAAATCATACTTAATAACAAACATTTTTTGTGACCTCAAACACTGAATAATTTAGTGTTTTCACGTTTACCTTGAGAAACATTATGTCAGCTTAAGTATTTTGTACATTTTTGTCTTACATTTGTCAAAGAGATGCTCCTGGTGGCAAAAAAGGCCCCAATACAAGTTATAGAAATGCCAGAAGAATTGACAGGAAATGACTATGGTGTCACTGACTTGTGTGAACATAGGCTACACAAACTCCCTTTTCCTGCTGCTTGAAGTTGTACTGGTAGATGAAATCATCTTCATAACCATAAAAGTTAAAATGCAAGGAAGGTGGATAAAACATTACTTATGTAAAAATGAATAAAAGAGGAAAATGACTCTCTAAGTGTGACCCAGTAAGCCGGAGTATAATGGTGCTTGCATTGCATTATAGGTAGATCGTAACAATTCACTTTTTTGGTAACACTGTAAGCTATCAGAAATGTTCTGTTGCAGCCAATAAGTCTTCTCTTCATTAGATGCTACTTAAAAAAAAAAAAAAATCCATATGCAAGAATTATAAGCTACAGGATTTTTTTTACAGCACTTAGAGTTGAACTCTGCTATCCATGAAAGCTATATATTCACCAGACCTGTTTGTGATTCGTTTTTATGTCCATGATATTGCAAAATGCTAAAACATGTTTTTTGTGCCTTATTAATGCATGTTATTACATTCTATGACTGTTTTGGATGTGTCATTGTTCCAAAAATATATAATAAAAATGTGATGTATATGCTGTAGATCAGTGGTTCCCAGCTTTTTCTCTGCTCTGCACCCACCTACACAAAGTTTAAGTTGTGTTTCCATCCTCTACAAAAGTAATATCACATGTGAAGATGCAGTCAAATTTCTAATTTTTGAACCACGTAGTACTGCAGGTGAACAAATTGAACAAAAAAAAACCTTTAACTCGGTATATACAATTTTAATATAAATTGAGCAATTTACCTTTATAAATCTCAATAATCTTGTAAATGTGAGTCCCCATGAAGCTTAGGCACTCGATTGATGATCCGGGGGTTGGGGGTGTCCCACAAAACAATTGGGCACTGTGAGGAAATGACACATGATTGATGGATTTGGGGGATTGGAGTCCTCTGAAAAGCAACGGGGGCCGGCGCGCCACTAAGCAATGGAACAGTTGGTAAGCTTTGTCCCCTGATAACACTTGCACTCCTGCTCAGAAACAGATGTGCCACACTGTTGAAATTGCTCTGCTACTGCCAGGACTGCAAGCAAGAGAGATGAGCGGAGGATAAGCAGAAGGTGTTACATCCAATTCAGTCCCATTTGTCCACCCATTGCAAAACTGTCAATCAAAACTCGAAATCAGTAATGTTTCCTGATCAGGGCTTGTACAGAAATCAACACTGGACTTCTCTCTTTTCTGTGGATCATTGTAAGGTCCAAAGTTATTCATCTTTATAAACAGTCTGTCTGCAGCAAGGAACCCGTAGGAATGCACATTTCTGCTGCTCATTCACAGGTGCCAGGGTTTGATTATTTTCATATCACAGAAGGAGGAGCACAAACTAATAAATGAACTACAAATGACTGCAGTACGATAAAGTCAGACAACGCACCTTAATCAGTTTTGGCGCATCACATTGCAGCCTTCCTCTTTGTCATACACCATGAAGTGCATGTGTTATGCCATGTGTACATTTCCTAACTTGTTGACTTTGTTTCAAGAAATGAAATTCATGATCCACATTTTACCTGTAGCTTAAGCTTGGAGTTAAAATTGTAACTGAAATTTTATCAAGGATTTTGTTTGTCTGTATGTTTGCTAATTTTAAAGGATTTCAAGGAGGAAATTAAACACCACTATAGGGTGATGGCTTAGCTTTACAAACCCAGTAGATAATGGTCAGTTGTTGGTCAGTCACAGGAAGGGCTACAGAATTAAATTTTAGTGAGAAGTGCCTGCCAATGGTCTGCCATCACAATTCTATGTTCCACCACTATACTTTCAAATCCATTGTGTTAAATGAACTTTTTTTAAATGTTGCATGGATGTGATGCAGCCAAGTGAAACTGAGCTTCCTATGTGTTGGTTTTTGTTTCAGACTTTTACTGCTTGGTGCAACTCCCACTTGCGGAAGGCTGGAACTCAGATTGAGAACATAGAGGAGGATTTCAGGGATGGGCTCAAACTCATGCTACTGTTGGAGGTCATTTCAGGTAATAAGCTGTCATTTGCATGTCTTTTGGCCAATCTGCTGGAAATGGAAGCTGCAAAGAACAATTTCCTGTTCATTCATCACCCTGTTGGCTTTAAAACAAGTTTTCTTTCTGCAAAGATCAGTCCTTTATAAACATCAAGAAAAATGTATACTAAATTTGAAACTTAACAAGATTTTATTGTTTGCGGGAGCTATTTCAACCAGTTACATATGTGCAAAGATTACAGGGAGCTACTCTGCTACCTTTGGCATATTGCCTACTTTGGATGGGGAGCCAAAAATAAACAACTTCCACATAGAAAGATATTCAAAAATGGGAAATAGGCACCTAATGAAGATGCTACTGTCATTTACTGGTAGTTATTCTACATTAATATTTCTGGTTGCATAGTAAAATTAGATTGTGTTCTATAGGCACATTTAGAAATCTCCTGACTACCTTTTGATCTTTTAAAACAGACATACTGTAATGTATTAATGTCACTTTGGTGTCCCAGGAAAGATTGTTGACCACTTTTGTCCGAAACCCTTTGTGGTAGGCCCCATCTTAAAACATTTGTTTCTACCTTTAACACTAGAATTACCAGAGCCTATGAAAAAACTCGTAGATCCGTCCCACCTTAAATCGCTTCTTAAATCCTTTCGCACCTCTCCGCCATCGTCTTTTGTCTTCTAAATGTGTAGATAAAGACAAGCTGCAAGCAGCCAGCTATTCCATCCCCCCACCGACTTAGAATGTGCACAAACGTCTCCTAGCTCATGCCTTGCTTGATTATCTGGGGGTGAAGTGGAGTTTTAGAGTGGAAATAATAGATCATTATTTGGAACACACACATTTCATGTGTGTTCCGTTTCTACAGTAATCTGTGTAAGCACATTTTTAAAACAGAAAAGTTTTTCATATTCTAGTAGTAAATGACAAAATGTAGGCATAAACTATATAATGTATGAAGCCTGAAGTCCAAATATCAAAGAAATACTTTCATGAATGGTACAAATATAACAGAACAAGTGCGATTTTATTCAAAAATTATAACTGCCGAAAAAAAGCCACCTTATTGTGCGACATTGACCCTCATTTACTACGACTGCCGCCGTGGCGCAACAGTATCAGTTGCTGACTGGGAATCAAGAGGTCACGAGTTCGATCCTGCTCGACTTCCTTTTGAGAAGTGAACTGCTCGTATTTTTACTATTTTAGAATAAAAAGATACATTTGATTTCAGTCTGTAACAGCCGGTTTAATTTATGATATTTATAAAGGTTAGCTTTGTTTTTGTTTTTTTTTTTTTTTTAATTTTTTATTCTCTCAGTCGCGTTCAGGATCCTTGCCTACCCCATCTGACACTGCTGTTTTCACATGAAGACGCGCTATAGCTCTGCAGTGTATCACGATACATATGACCGTGTGTTTTTTTTCCCCCCAATCTTGCCAGTCCCCACATGTTGCTGTGCTGTTTCTTTTGTACTCCAGGACATTCAGAGGAAAGCATAGTAAAGAGCAGTAACTTCAGCTCTATATGCAATCATCAGACACTCCCCATCTGACACTGCTGTTTTCACATAAAGACGCTCTATAGCTCACCCAAGGCGCCCCTTCCTACATTTACGACATGTGTACTTGTTGCAGTGTACACACTTCTCTGTCCTATGGTTCCTATTACACTGAACAAGCACCTGTAATTTGCAGCTCTATTCATTATCTCAAAACACCACGCACATTCACAGTAATTCCCAGCTATGTCCACCACTCTCACCCACGCCCACAACCATACAGAACTGATTCCACATCAGAGAATTTCCAGTTCCAGTTCAGGTGTGTAATAGAAACCACAGCATAGAGAGAAGTGCGTACATTGTAACAGGTACACACGTTGTAAATGTAAGAAAGACGATCCTTGCGTGTGTGTGAACTGTTAACATTTGAATCTAATGATTGCATATAGCAATGTCTTATTCAGTGCGCTTATTCAGTGCGCGCAAGAACATTCAGGTGGCCAGTTGCTGTGTACTACAACATGCTGGCGGTGATCAACGCACATTTAAAAAAAAAAAAAAAAAAAAAATTTATGTGACATTTTCATGAAATCATTTTATGACGCGAATAGTACCAATCAGAAAACATCGTCGGAGTAATCCAATATTATTTGAAAACGAACAGCGTCAGATCGGGTGTGAATTTATACTGTGGCGCTGTTAGAGTCAGATCAGAAGCTGAATAAGCTCCTGTTCTGACTCTTAAGTAAAAAAGCATGAATTAATCAACAGAAATAACCATGATCGACATTTTAAACTTAACGATTTACAGTGCATACTAATTTATAAATTATATGTCAGTTTGAGGTTACAAAGAAAAAAAAAAAAAAACCCACTTCCACCCCAGCGGGGAATCGAACTCTGGTCTCTAAGGCACGGCAGAGCCGCTGTGCTCTGAGTCTGCAAATCTTAGCGTTACGCCACTGAAGGTGTTATTATTCTTGAACCTTTTGTGAAAGTGTTTATTTGATGTTTGGACGTCCGGCTTCACACATTCTATAGTTTATGCCTACATTTTCCATCCATTTTCCAACCCACTGAATCCGAACACAGGGTCACGGGGGTCTGCTGGAGCCAATCCCAGCCAACACAGGGCACAAGGCAGGAACCAATCCCGGGCAGGGTGCCAACCCACCGCAGATAGTTTATGCCTACATTTTGTAAAATTTATTACTACAATATGAAAAAGTTTCTGTTTTAACAATGTGTTTACACAGATTACATTGATCCCTCGCTATATCGCGCTTCGCCTTTCGCGGCTTCACTCTATCGCGGATTTTATATGTAAGCATATTTAAATATATATCGCAGATTTTTTGCTGGTTCGCGGATTTCTGCGGACAATGGGTCTTTTAATTTCTGTTACATAAAGTGTCTGTCTGTCTGTCTGTCTGTCTGTCTGTCTGTCTACATGCTTCCTCAGTTGGTTTGCCCAGTTGATTTCATACAAGGGACGCTATTGGCAGATGGCTGAGAAGCTACCCAACTTACTTTTCTTTCTCTCTCTCTTGCGCTGACTATCTGTGATCCTGACGTAGGGGGTGTGAGCAAGGGGGCTGTTCGCACACCTAGACGATACGGACGCTCGTCTAAAAATGCTGAAAGATTATCTTCACGTTGCTACCTTCTGTGTGCAGCTTTTAAGTATGCTGCACGGTGCTTCGCATACTTAAAAGCTCAAAGGGCATGTATTGATTTTTCACTTTGTTTCTCTCTCTCTCTCTCTCTCTCTCTCTCTCTCTCTCTCTCTCTCTCTCTCTCTCTCTCTCTCTCCCTCCCTGCTCCTGACGAGGGGGTGTGAGCTGCCGCCTTCAACAGCTTTGTACCGGTGGTGCTTCGCATACTTAAAAGCAGCCCTATTGATTTGTTTGCTTTACTCTCTGTTTCCTTTGAAGAGGAAGATATGTTTGCATTCTTTTAATTGTGAGACAGAACTGTCATCTCTGTCTTGTCATGGAGCACAGTTTAAACTTTTGAAAAAGAGACAAATGTTTGTTTGCAGTGTTTGAATAACGTTCCTGTCTCTCTACAACCTCCTGTGTTTCTGCGCAAATCTGTGACCCAAGCATGACAATATAAAAATAACCATATAAACATATGGTTTCTACTTCGCGGATTTTCTTATTTCGCGGGTGGCTCTGGAACGCAACCCCCGCGATGGAGGAGGGATTACTGTACTGTAGAAACGGAACACACATGAAATGCGTGTGTTCCAAATAACGATCTATTATTTCCACTATAAAACTGCAGCAGTTCAGTCACTCCCAGATAATCAAACAAGGCATGAGCTGGGAAAACTTAGTGAACGTTCTGCGATGGTGGGGGATGGAATAGCCGGCTGCTTGTTGCTCGTCTTAATCGGCACATTTAGAAGACAAAAGAGAGGTGAGAACGGTTTTAAGGTGGGCCGGATCTACGAGTTTTTTCGTACACTCTGGTAATTCTAGTGTTAAAGGTGTTTTCCTCTCTACACCCAGCATAAAAAAATTGCAGGTTTTTAGTTTTGCAAGAGTACCCAGTGATATTGGAATGTTGCAGTTTTGAGATCTCATGGACCTGGACTTACAGTACATCCAGTAATCATTTATTTTAGATTTAGTTTCAGCGTGTTCTCATTTGACAGTGTTGTGTTTGTTTCTCCAATTTTACTTCACATGAACAGTAAAGTGGAGCATTTACTGTAGGTTCTGACCAGTTAACTTTAGCCATTAATACACCTTCATTGGCACTTTAGTACAAAGCTGTTAATTTGTAGTGCTTGTTAAAATCTAAACACCCTTTCATTATTTTCACTCATTTATGCATAATGTCGATATGTTTATTTAGAATTACTGCCCTATATCTTGTGATATGATTCTAGGCTTCTCCTGTTAGGTTTCATCATTGGGTATGCGCTGGCCTGGTGTAGTGTGTCAACATTTATGTTCAGTAAGTCTCTCATGAGATGCTGTCATCCCATTCAGGGTTAATTCATGCTTTGCACCCAGTACTACCAGGATGCTGTCTGTTTGCAGCCCTCTAATTTACATTGGGTATGTACAGAAAATGAATTGGTGGGTAGATGCACGGAGTAGTGTAACACACAAGGTTACCAGCCACAGCCCATCATGACACATTGAGCAGTTACCTTCACAGAACAGTGCTCATTTGCGAATTAGTATGTTGTTTTAGATTAAATTTACATCAATAAATGTAAATGGACCAGAAACAATTTAACTGCCAGTCCAGCCTTTGTGTTGCTAAATAATACAACATAGAATAGAAGGGACATAAAATAGGAAGGAAAATGAAAAAAGAAAAAGAGTGAGAGCACAAAGTCCAAACAAGCATAAGGGGTACAATGCCTAGTGTGCCTCTGGACTTTCCTAAATGGACTTTGAACCATTGTCTGTTTGGGGAGTTGCCCAGCGCAGTGCCACATAAAAGTATTCACTCATCTTGTCTATCTATTCATTTTCTCCAGATCCAGGCCTCTTCCTTACACCATTTGGATATTTGACTTTTTCTGACTCTGTATTCAGCTCTATCTGATGCAGAGGTGGCTTTAAACATCCTCATGTTTCAGAGTTACTTCCATGGTCAGGGATGGCCTGCCTTTTTCACCAGGGACATGAACTTGTAGGTGTTCTAGATTACTGTTTGGTGGCATTAAAGGGGTACATCTAGAAGGTAGCTTTTTACTTTCT